>NW_021940916.1:711685-712319 GCF_001715985.3 Manacus vitellinus | reverse complement strand
GAGCCCCCGGCTGCGTCACCTCCGACCAAAGTCTGGCCCTGTCTCCCGCTCCCCGCAGCGAAGCCCCGCTGCCCCTCGGCCTCCCTGGCTGCCCATAGAAGCCACAGCTGCACCCTCGCCATGACCAACTCTGTGTATGATATCTATGACCTGAACACATCCCTGTGTGTGTGACCCACGGGACACCTCCCGGGGCTGTCGGCACAGCCCTGGCGCCGCGTGTGTCCCTGCGCCCCTCCCACAGACCCAAGGTGAGGGGTGATGGTCCAGGACTGGAGGTAAGTTGCAGGGGGTCTGAGGGATGGTCGCCCTGAGGCTTGTAAGCACCCACACACTGTCCCCCACCCCAGGGCTGGGAGTGAACGCGGCCCCATGTCCTCGTAGGCAGTGCTAGGATGGAGGGAGACGCTGGAGCCCAACCCCAGAGTCCTGGGGCTGGGGAAGGCACCCACTGCGTGTACCAGCTGTGTGTGTGTGTGTGTGCGTGCACATGTGTGTATGTATGTGTGTGTGTGCAGGGCTGTGTGTGCAGGTGTGTGTGTATGTGTGTCTGCACGTGTGTGTATGTGTGTGTGTCTGCACATGTGTGCATGTGTGTGTGTCTGCACGTGTGTGTATGTGTGTGTGTGTGCAC
>NW_021940916.1:697512-711526 GCF_001715985.3 Manacus vitellinus | reverse complement strand
TGTGTGTCTGCACGTGTGTGTATGTGTGTGTGTCTGCACATGTGTGCATGTGTGTGTGTCTGCACGTGTGTGTATGTGTGTGTGTGTGCACATGTGTGTATGTGTGTGTGTCTGCACGTGTGTGTATGTGTGTGTGTCTGCACGTGTGCCTCGCTGCCTCGCACTCTGGAGCCTTCCACACTGAATGTACCGCGGGTGTGGGGCCCGTGCCAGCCCAGCGCCCTGCGGCTGAGCAGCCGGAGGGACAGGGCCCCATTCCAACGTCCACCTTCCCATCCAGCCCATCCTGTGCAATAAACGTCAGCAGCTGACAGAGCTACGCACGACTCCGGCTCTGCTTCTTCGCCACCGTCCCTCCCTGCCGCGGCCCCGGCTGCTCCCGCTCCTCGTCCCTGGCCCAGGGAGCCTGAGCGCTGGGCACAGTCCCAGCGTGGGCTGTGGGATGCAGCTTTGTCCTCTGAAGAGCTGACTCCCTGCCAGAAAAGCGACAAGGTGAAAAGCCTCCTCCCAGCAGCTTTCCCCTTGCTCCAGCAGCAGCCAGGAAGAAGCTGGGAGCAGGCTGGGACAGGAGACTGTGGGTACAGGGTGCAGCCAAGAACTGGACCAAACACACCTGCAGCTGCAAGATGCCAACCATCTCCAACACCACCCCAGTGGAGAGGAGGCCTGGGAGGTCACAGTCTGGGGAGATGGGAGGCTCCTGGCTGGAAAGGCTGCAGTTGGACCCCATGAAAGCCCCACTCCCTCTGCAGCTACACTGGCAGAGTTCTGTGTTTCTGCTACAAAAGCATTATCAGAATGTGATGCTCCTGTGAGCAACTGAAGCCCAACTAGTCAGCAGAACAGGACCAGGCTGGGGAGGCAGCAGTCCCATCTCCCCACATCCCCTGGAAGGTGAGGCGAGAGCCCAGGCACCCTGCAGCCTCCAGGTAAAGATGCCAAGGAGCACACAGGTCCCATCTTGTATTTCAAAAACCATTTTATTTACAGTACTGTACATGTTGACCCCTGAATTAGTGGTTTTCCCTGTTTGAGCCCCAGTGAGCAGCAGCAAAACCCCGCCCTGGAAACGGGAGTCAGGAGCTGCAGAGGCTGTGCTACAGAGTGGGGACAGTGCCCAGAGCTGGGGCAGAGCATGGAGCAGCACCCACCCCATAGCCAAGAGCAGGGCCAGGGCTCCTGCTGTGTCCAGAGTGGCTGCCTGTCCCTCCAGGTCTGAGCTCCACTGGTGGAAAGGAACAGCACCCCAGGACAGGCAACAGCACAGCAAAGGCTGGGGCTCACAGTGAAGGTGAAGTTTGAGGGGAGCCAGCCCTGTCTACTGTTGCCCCCTTTGGCCCCACCCCAGCTCAGGGCTGGGTGCCCTCTCCAGGTGCTGGGACACAGGTAGTGATGGCAAGCAGTGCAGAGCCTGGCCCCCACTGGCTGCTCCTGCAGAGTCCCAGAGTGCCCCAGCACCTCGCTGTGGGGCAGGTCTCTTGCTGGGCTGGCAGCTGCACCCCCTTCCCCGTGAGATGGGGGACAGGCCTGGCACCCACTGCAGCCAGAGAGGTCCAGAGGTAGCTCAGGGCTCTGCAGGCAGCCATGGCTCAGCTGAAGAAATAGGTGGAATCCATCACTTGCTTGAGGTTGAATTCACCTGGGGGGAGTGAGGAAGAGGAGAGGTCAGAAAGCAGGGTAGGGATGGACAAGGGGGAGAGAAGCAGCCTCAGGGTACGAAGGATCCCAGCCCCTGGACCGTGCTACCCATGGAGCACTCTGCACAGAGGTCAGGCAGAGCCAGATGGCCTGGCAGACACAGGGCTGAGGGATTAGAAGGAGTTAAACTAATTGCCTTAATCCCATTGCATGTATATCATCTAGATCTTGGCAATTACTATGCTGAGTCCCTCAGTCCCATCTCCCAGCAAATGCTCATGGTTGGAAACAGATGGGAGCAGAACAAGAGCGGGATGGGATGAGCTCGGTCAGCCCGGGGGAAATTCCCGGGGGATCAGTGGGAGGGATGCTTACAGGGATGATACAGGGGAACGTGTCCAGGCTCTGTCCCATGGCTCTGCAGTCCAGCACAGGAGGGAACACCTGATCCTAGGGGACAGCTCTGGCTTTCTGTCTTTTGGGGGCCACTCCATCTCATTTCCCTTGTCTCCAAACCACTCCTGAGCTCTGCAGTTCCTATCCCATGCTCCTACCTGTCCTGGGGACATTTGACAGCTGCTCCATTAGTTTCTTCTGCCAAGCGGCTATGGTCTCTGTGTTGGGGCTGGATGAACCAGAAGAAAGCAAATCAACACGGGAGCTCTGGGAGAAGGCACACCCTCCTCTGCCCCCCAGTGCAGCCCATGACAACAGGATTCAGCTCTTCCAAAACAGACCGTGCACCCTCGAGTGGGAGCAGGAGCCCAGCCCTGACCACAGCAGCCCAGGGCAGGCCCTAAGGTTGCCAAACCCTCCCTCAGTTCTGCAGCAAGAGGGTGCAGAGCCCTTATTTTTCACACTGAGGTTGAAGGCGATTTGGGTGTCAGGCAAGAAGGAAGGATAGGTTCTACCCAGAGCAACCCCCAGGCAGGTGACAGAACCTGTCAGCACCTGGACACGATCTCTGGGAGAGGGAACTGGTGCAGGCAGGAAGGAGCATGGTGGGGGAAACTAACAGGCCAGGAATACCTGCAGTATTTCTCCAGCATAAACTCAGACAGATCCTGCAAGATCTTCTCGCTGTGCAGAGCCACAAACTGCTGCCGACAGATCTGACCCAGGGAGACAGGGTGAGGTGCAGGTTAGGAGGCATTTTCCCTCCTTCCCCCCAGTGGTAGGTTAGAGTTGAGGGGCAGGGAAAGCAGCAGGAGCGGGAAGGAGGTGCTGCCAGACAAGGGTGCAGGAGTCAGCCTGGGGAGGTGGGAAGCAGAGGCCAACTCCCACAGGCACAACAGCACTCACAGCACTGCAGAGGGAAGGGCCCAGGACAGGGCAAGGGCACCAGCTCTGCCAGGGCTCTGTTCAGTGCCCATTTACACACAGATTCTGCCACACACTCCCTGCAGGATGGGCGGGGATGAGGCACCAGCAAATCAGCTGTGACTGCCAGCAAGCAGATCCAGCCCAGAGCACAGATCAGCCAGATCTTGCTCACAAGGGACCCCAGAGGACACTTACCTGGTTCATGATGTCCACGGTGAGTGCGTGAGTCCAGTAGCAATCGTGGACTGAGACGAAGGTCAGACCCTGCCTGGGAGGGGGCAAAGGTGCCATGAAGTAGTGCTGAGAGCCCCTCTGTGTGATGACCCCCACCCCACGTAGACCTTCTGGCTGGGACAGGAGCACAGGCCACATAAGGAGGGGGACTCCCTGCATGGCCCCTGCAGGTCTTCAGAGATCCCAGGATGTCGCTGTGCCACTGTCTCCTCTCACCCCTTCTCTGCCAGGAACCCCAAACTCCCACCCACCAGGGAATCCCTGGTCCCACATGGCACCTTGCCCAGCGACACCCTCCCAGAAGAGTCCTGAGCCAGGGAAGAGCCAGCTGAGAGCCCAGTTGCCCACTCCTACCTGAAGCAGTGCAGAGCTGTGAGCATCATGTGTGTGGAGTCCAGGGAGTGGATGAAGTTGGGGGGGAAGGCGTTCTTCTGCTTCACAGTATCAGGCTTCCTGTGGCACAGTGGGACACGGAGGAGCTGGGGCACTTCAGAGCCAAAGATGAGAGTGCCAGCACAGAGGCAGTGCCACCTCAGCCCAGGGTTGAGGGGGTTGCCCTGGAGGGCTCCAGGGCCCTGCTCCTCTGTCCAGCTCTCTGCAGCTCAGGGGGATAACAGGAGCTCTGGCACTCCTTGACAGCTTCCCTGATGGGAAGGCCTTGTCCCCAGAGCACAGGCTGGGGTCACCAGGGGCACAGTATACTTTTGTACTTACTGGCTGCTACTGGGGGTTCTCACGCTCAAGTTCTGCATGCCACAATTCAGCTGTGAGTGGAGAGAGGGGACCAGTCACTACCCTGCACTGCCCCACTCTTCTGGAGAGGACTGTGCCTTTTCAGGGTGTCCCAGCACTGTGGCAGCTGCCACTCCTCAGTGACACCTTGCCCAGCTCCCCTCCTGAGGATACTGGCAGGCATCCTGCACCCCTTCCCCGTGACAGCCCTCGCAGGGTGAATCAGCCTGAGAGGGGCTGCTGGAGGTGAGCAGCACAGGGATGAGACGGGCCGGGGGACGTGAGTCAGCGCAGCGTGGGAGGTGACAGCAGTGAGACTGAGTCACACGAGCCCCGAGGAGGCTCCTTGGAGCGGGGAACGGCCCGTGCCCCAGCTGCCTGAGTGGGACAGAGCAGAAGAGCTTCCTCACCAGCCCACCCACACCCTCCAGGCTCTGCAGGGAGCGATGAGGCTGGAGGATGTTCCTGCACACACGGATCTTACCTGCTCTGCAGGCTCACCCACCGGTGGTGCCAACCTGCCAGGCTCCATCCCAGCTGTCCCTTCCCTGCTCCCACCATGGCACAGGGAGGGGTGGATGAATCTTCACACCAAACACTCACTCACCACAGTGGACTTGAAGCGATAGTAGGGCTGCACGATGGGGAGCCCCAGCGGTGTGACCCACTCCACTGTCCGCCCCGACTGGGAGATGAGCTTGGCACTCTCTGTCAGCCAGTGCTTCAGAAGAGGTGAAGAAGCAGCCAGAGTTAGTGTGGAGCTGGGAGACCCCACCCCCTCCTAGCATGGGCCACCCCGATTCCTACCACAGACTGGGACAGTCCAGTGCTTACTGGCAAGTTTAGCACAATCCCACACCTCTGGGTTGGGAGGAGGAGGATCCTCTCTGGGCCAGGACCCAGGAGAACCATCTCTCCCCCTGGTCTATGCATGAGTGGACCAGGGAAGAAGAAAAAGCAGAGGGAGATAAGATGCAAGAGGCTTTTCACCTGGATATCTCGAGTTGCTGAGAACATCTCCTTGATGCTGTTGAACACCTGCCTCACCAGGTAGTGAGACGCTTCCCACAAGTATTCCTGCACAGACCAGAGGCAGAGTGATGGGTCAGGCAAAGGGACAGCAAAAGACGCAGAGGAAAGCGCCAGGACCCAGGGAAGGGAGGCACACAGGCACGTTACCTCAGGGAAGTCATCGATCTCCTTGAGACGCTTCTCTATCTGCAGGCGGCCGCCGTAGCGCGTGACCCCGTACACCACCGTCATCACCGTCTGCTTCACCACCTTGCGGCTGATGAAGCCCTGCAGCACCTGGGCGATCTTCACCCCCCGCTCGGCGTCCTTCTTCCGAAACTCCTCCACCTGAGGAGAGTGCCCCAGGGGTCAGCCCCAGTGTGAGCCACGCTGGCTTGAGCCCCCTCCGTGGCTGGGGCCACGTGAGACCCTCCCAGCTGCCTGGCCTGAGCTCCCATCAGAATTCCTGCAGCCCATTTTCACCACCCTGCATAACAGAAATCACCTGCTGAGGGGATCAAGCACAGGTAACCGTGCCTGTAGAGCCTCCCCTGCTGCCTCTGCACTGTCCCTTGACAGGTTGGTGTTGCCAGCTGGGACAAGGACACGGCTCTAGGACTATGGGTCAGAACTCAGGTTCTCCTGCCTCTGCCCCCCAGTGATAACTGAGCAAGCCCTGCACCCTCGTGAGCTACTCCTGCTCTCTGGTGTGGTGCTGCCTGCAGAAAACCTGCTGAGACCCAGACGGGAGAACCAGGGTCCAATGCCAGCAGAGTGAGCCTGGCAGGTCTCAGCACTCTTCCAGCAGCTCATTTCACATCATGTCTTGCCAAGGACACCAAAGACTTCATAGCAGTGCCAAAGGCTGAATCTCTTCCCCATCCTTCCTACTCAGCTCAAAGGAAGAAAATCTCATAACTCATGGGCCATCCAAGACCAAGGGATGAGGAACACCCTCTTCCACCTCTCTGAATTACTTCTCCCAGGCTTCATTCAGAAGTGAGGACAGCAGAAGTTCCATGGGTTTTCTCACAGCCACCTCTATGAGGACAGATGTCCAGCCAGATCCCACTCAGGGATGGAGGACCAGCTCATGCCCCTCCAGCCCTCTGTACACTGGTCTTATTCCCACCTTTCTCCTCAGGAGCAGGAGTGACCCTGTGCACCAAGGGGAGGAGGCAGGTCCAAAAGGACCCCCCCCATGCCCCTGCTGTGCCTCACCTGCTGGGCCACCGCACTGTAGACATCCTGGGGGACACTGCAGGGCATCAGGTTGACAGACAAAGCACCGATGAGGTCCCGGCCGAGCGCTGCGTAGTGCTGCAGCCCGTTGCAGGAGCCATCCTGTGGGAAAAGCAGGGGAGAAACAAGGAGTTAGCACGTGGACAGAGCTCATCTGCTGAGGATGGAAAAGGGAAGGAAAAGTGCAGGAAGTTCTGGTGCTCCCCAGACCACACCGGCAGTAATGTTTCTCACAGGAGGTGTGCTGCTGTTCCTGCCCCCCTGGGCTCGGGCTCTCCCTGGTTGCAGGGGGGTGCAGCTGTCCCAGGACCACTCCTCAGGCAGGACCCCCTCCTCCCTGCACGCCCCTCCCTGCTCCCTGCAGTGCAGCATGTCCTGATGGCTCCATTAACTGAGCGCTGATGACTCAGGCGGAACCAGACCGTGGTGCCCTCCAGAAGAAGTCCTTGCTGGAATTTCATTAGCTGCACCCTCCACACACCCCCTGCTGCTCTCTTGATCTTTTGTTGTCATCAAAATATCAGTCCCGACTGTCTCACGCATATTCCAGACCATTGCTGCTGGCAGAACAAGCGCTGTTCCCCCCACTCAGTCAGAGCCACCCAATCTCCTCAGGAAAGGAGCAGCCCCCCCCAGGACCACAATCAGCCACGGTCCTCGTGCTGACAGGAAGGACAGGGCCCTTCAGGGAGCTGAGCAGCACCTGAGCGACTGCACTAGCCCAGAGCAAGGACAAGGCATATGGTGACAGCCAGGACACTGAATGTGGGGGACAACCAGTTCTGTTCCCATTGCCTTTCTCAGTTCCAGACCTCCCATCTCAGCTCCTGTAGAGCTGTTTGGCTTCAGCCTTGGAATGGGAGTGGAGCAAAAATCCCTGAAGACTCAGTACAGCTCTGAACACTCCAGACATGCAGGTGTTGCCATGCTAGGCCAACTTCCAGTCCTGATCCTGTGGCTGGAGGTGAGACTGGCTTGGCTCTCACCCTGCAGCAGCTGCCAGCATTCTCCCAGCCAGGCTCTGCTTGAGCCAAGGGATGCTCCTTCCCGCCTGTCCCGTTCTCCTGCCCTGCTGAGCCTCACATGGGCCATGCAGATCTGCTGGGCTCCTACCTGGTGAACTGGGAAGTGAGAGATGTAGGCTGCCGGATCTGGGGACCTTGAGGCTTTGGCGATTTCCATACAGCATGCCAAGGCTTGCCAGGGCTCATCAGTGTTCATCCACCACTTCCTGCCCTGGGAACAGGAAAGCACAGGCTGGTAGAAATCACAGCATAGGCAGAAACCCCAGTGCTCCCGGGATACGCTAGGCACAGCTTCTCCTCCCATCATGCCTCCAACTTCCCTCGTATTTCATCATGTTTTCAAACAGAAATGTGCTATTTAGGAATCTCTGCATTGTTTTGATTCCCTTTTTTCTCTCAAAAATGTATCTTTCAAAATGTTTATGTTTCAAAATTGATTTGATTGCCATTTTATTTTACATTCTAGAAGCTCCCACGTACCGTGATCGGGTGGTCAGCTGAGTCCAGGATCTCCTCCATGATTTCGTTGGCGTACTCCAGCCGCTCCTGCAAGGCGTTCTTCTTCTTCAGCCCCGTCAGGTTGATGAGGTGGATCTTCAGCCAGTCGAGGCCCCTGGGCCCCAGCGGCCTCCCCTCTGCAAACAGCAGGATGGCCCGGGTGACATCGTTCCCCAGGTGGTTGAAATACGGCGGGCACGGGTAAGTCCTGCCGCGGAAATCCATGTTGTGAGGGAACCAGAACACCTTGTCCCTGACGTAGTTGGCGATGGAGAGCTTGTAGAGCGCGTCCATGCGCAGGCTGTGCATCTCTGCAGCCTTCTTCTTGCACAGCAACAGCTCGCGCTTGAGGGACTTGCTCCAGGTCGAGGAATGGCCGGGAGCGGTGGGAGGCTTGGGGGCCTCAGAGAGGGGCGGTGGGATGTCCAGCTGCTCGTTGCCTTTGTCGTTGAAGATGGAGATGATGATATCCAGCACCGGCTGGTTGATCTTCCAAGCGCAGTTGCCCAGCTGGGTCAGGGCATCCAGCACGGGATGGAGGTTCACGGGCGGACACTGCTCCAGCAGCAGCTGATGCTGGATGTCCCCATCCACGAAGCGCATCAGCTTGGTGTCATTCACGACAAAGGCGCCGAAATGGGGGGAGGTCCAGGGCACTGGGGGACACAGCATAGGCATGGCAGAGGAATGGAAGGTCAGCGTGGTCTCTGCAGCATCCGTCACAATCTGGGAGAAGATGGGATGGGGCTTTATCAGCCCAACCTGGAGAGAATCAGAGAGGGGAAGGTCAGCAGCAGAGGATTAGGGCTGGAGTCTGGAAGAGCCTGTGGTCAGCCATCCTGTACGGATCACATGAAGTAAGGAGAACCAGGGGCTCCTCAAAGTGTCCCTGAGCAGGAATGGCAGCAGGGAGGGAAAAGGGCCTTGCAAGGGTCTGGTTTTCATGAAGGGGTGACCTGCACAGTTCCAGAGCCCCCAGGACAAGGCTCACCTGCCACATGTTCTGGTAGGAGTAGACGTGGTAGAGGACAGGAATAGACTTGGACTCCAGACGAGGATTGAGGAGGTTCCTGGGCACCGTGACGGCCTTCACCAGGAGCTCCAGCATGTGCATGCCCAGGCGCATGAGGACCGCGTACGGCCAGCTGCAGTCCTTCAAGGTCAGGGAGGAACCGAAGCCTGCTTCTGCCACCAGCTTCTCCCAGTATTCCCGTGGCAAGTACTGGTCAGGCTAGGAGGTGGAAGGAGAAAATGCAGGTCGGCTGGAGGGGCCAGACACTGCTCCCAGGGGGTTTGCTAAATGGGATCTATCTATCTGGGACATGGTTCTGAGAAGGTTCCTCCTGTCTCTGTGTCCTTGTGAGGTCCTCCCTGATGGGTATTTGGGGAAGGATGGCTGAGGAGGCTGGGGCAAGCCCAGCAGTGAGAATCAGGACAGCAGCACTGCAAAGCCCTTCCTCCCACCAGATCCCTGTGCTGACACTCCATCCCCACAACACCCTGCCCCTCCCTCCCAGACTGCAGACCTGCTTGCCCCCCCTGCAAGCCACGTACACTCAGCTCTGGAAATGACCTGCTCACCTGGCCCTGGAGGCCCCTTTCTCCCTTCCCATCCCCTCCTGCCACGCAAAGTGCACCCTGCTCAAGTCCAGAGCTCTCCTATACAGGACACCTGACTCCAAGGGCTCCCACCTGGCTGTCCTTTGCCAGCAGGTGGATGTAGTCCTCATAGACACCCTGCAGCTTCTCCAGCTGGTGGCTGCGCAGCTTCCTATGGGTGATGTACCTGCTGTAGACCTTGTTGCTCAGCTCCCTGGCCAGGACAGCCAGGGACTCTCCTTGTGGAGAGAGTGTGTTGAGGACCTGGAAAAAGGGAAGACGGAGACGGTCTTAGGAAGGAGGAACAGAGAGACAGAACAGAGAGACAGAGCAGGATTAGAAGCTGCTATGAGGGAGCACAGGAAGATTCTGATTCCCACAATGCTGAGCAAACGGCGAGGAAGAAAACACAACCAGGGCAGGGCAGAGGCTTCTCTGGCTGCTCCACACAGGGAACAGACAGCCTTCACCTAATAACCTGGGAAAACTCTCAGAAGTTTGAATTTTGCTGGACATTAGTGCTCTGTGACAGCCTCATGGCTGATAGTCTGGCCCTGCTCCCATGAGGCAGGGCAGGTTCCTACCTGCAGCATGATGCCCACGTACTCCTCATCCGGCAGCAGGCACAGGTAGGGGTAGAGCATGTTGTACTTTGACAGTGCCCTGGCCTTAGCCATGCTGTGCTTGGACTTCTGCAGGGCCTGGAGAACAGCATCGTGCCACTGGGAGCGGAGGGTGCCCAGCAGCTCACGCTGCATGGAAGAAGAAGTAAGAGAGCTGGTCAGCTGACCACCTCTTCAGCCCACGGACCCCCAGTCTCTCCCGCAGGTCCCAAGGGCTGCAGTGCCCCCCTGCCCCCAGACCTCTTGAGCTTTACCGCTTTGACAGCCTGCGGGGTTGGGGGCTTGGCTGCCTCCACTGACTCGATGGTTATGGTGTTGTTCAACTCCATCTCCAGCTGCTGCTGGAAACGCTCCTGCAACTCCTCCACAGAGAAATCCAGCTTGGGGTATGACACCACCTTTTCCTGAAACAAGTGCAAGGCACTATGTCATGCTCATCCTCCCAGCTTCCCTCCAAGAGGCCTGTAGAACAAGTCTAGACGTCTCTAGCTGGTAAACCCCACAGGCTGCTCTACTCTTGTGTCATGGTCAAGCATCTCCCCAAACAGCCCTTCTAGCACATAGAGGTCACCTCCAGGCCCCTGCCAGCCCTTGGCTTCACTCTTCCTCTGTAAGGCTGTTGGTAATATCATCCATTTGATGATTTGTGTGGGCTATTGAGCAAAGACCATGCTAAAAATGCTTCCCTTAGAGTCCTGAGCTGGACCTGAGGACACCTGTGAACATCACCTGGCCAGCTCCAACACCTCCCTGAGCTCTGTGGCTTACTTTGGAGTAGAAGTCCTGGAGCAGAGTAGACTTGCAGGTCTGGGGCTTGGGTGGAGGGGGCAGCTGGTAGTTGGGCAGGACAGTCCTGATGGCCCTCAGAATCTTCTCCTTCTCATCTTCCTCAAACAGGCACTTTTGGAAGAGCTCATCCACGTGGAAGCCATCGCTCTTCAGCTGCTCCAGGTATCTGAGGAGGGGCAGACAGGACAGGCTCGATCTTCCCCAGGGGCCTGAGTGTGCTGTGCAGGAGCTGCTGGGGCGGGATTTGCCTCAGCACAGCCAGTCCCACAAGGTCACCCCCCTCAGGTTACAGGGATCAGGTGTCCATCTCTCAGCCTGCACCACTGTGGAGCCCTGGCCTGGGCAGGGAGGCCGAGCTCCAGCTGCTGTGGGACCGCGCTGCCCACGGGCAGCCCCACGGTGTGTGCTGCACTGACACAACTCCCACACCAGGCAGGACGGGCACTGCCAGCCCCCTCAGAATCAGCTGACTGAAGATATTCACTTGGAGGCATCTAGAACTTGTCAGCCAGCCAAAGGACACAGAGGTCATCCCCAAGGTGTTTGTGCAGCACCAGTGGATCAGCAGCTTTCTCCATCCTCTGTCGAGGAGCTGGCTGTGCAGCCAGCCCCGGGCACTGCCCCTAGACCCAGTCTGTGGGATCTCACAGGGCTCCTTCAGCTCCCTGCTTTGGCCTGACACTGTCCTGCCCACTGTGCTCCGTGAGATCCACCTGAATCTCCTGACCACGCTCCTTCAGAGAGCCCTGTGGGAACTGGCTATCTGGCTGAGCCTGCCAAGAAGGGGAAACTGCATGGAAGTGCCATAAAAACAGAGGAGCAGAGCCATTCCCACCAGGACACGACAGAGAGGCCAGTGGAAGCGAGATGCCCAGGATGGGTGGGGAATCAAGGAGTCCCTGACTGGAGAGGGGCTCTCCCAGCCCAGCTCTGGGGAGAGAAGCAGCTGCTCTCATCTCCCACATCTCCTCTCCCTGCATGATCTCAGACAAACTCCCCAGCAGCTGAGAGTGGCAGGGAGGGTGCTGCAGGAGCTCTGCCCACCCCAAAACGTGGCCACGAGAAAATGGTCAGAGCATCCAGGTGTGCACGCAGCAGGGGCAGCTCTTCCCAGCCCCAGCCCCACGTGTCTCCCAGTTCTCCCAGCACAGGCTGTGGAGCTGCTGCCCCAGGGCTCAGCGGCACCTGAGGCAGGTGTTACCTCCAGATGGCCTCGGGGGACGACTGGTTCCGGCCCGTGCACTGCAGTGCTGCTGCGTAGGAGTCCAGGCTGGGCCGCAGGCCGACAGACTCCAGCACGGAAAAGAGCTCGTCGATGTGCTGCAGGCAGCCCTGGGGACGAAGGGAAAGGGGCTGCGGATACACCGACACCAGTAGCCCCAAAATCACAGCTTCACGCCCCTCTACTCCTATTTAGATTCGGTCACCTCTACCCGTCCCCTTCCCCATCCCCTTCTTCCCTTAAAGCCACCTCACAGGGATTCGTGGCCTCATGCCAGCTTTGTTCCTCTTGGCAGAAGCCAAGCGTTCCCTGAACATTTGCTGAAGGCAGGTGTGACAACTACAAGTAAAACCACGACCAGCTCGAGGCTCTTCCTCCTGAGCTAGCCCTTCTCCCACCCAGAGCACCCGTGGCTCAGTACCTTCCTGGCCCAGCAGCGCATCACGATGTTGTAGGCACTGACATCCAGCAGCTTCTGCTTCACTGGAGATCTGTGGCACAGCATGAGGATCCGCTCAGCCTGCTCCGGCTGCTGCAGGAACAGGAAGCACTCCAGGGTGGACTGGATGGTCTCCTTGTGCTGGCTGCTGTCCTTGTCCTTCAGTGCCCTCCGAGGCCTCTCCAGCTTCACACCTTCCTTCACTGCCACCACCCTGGGCTTGCTGTGGCTGTAGAGGCTGAGGGGGCTGGTGGAGCTCTGGCTCCAGGTAGTGGCTGCTTTCACCTTTGGAACTTTTGAAGTCTTCAGGCTTTTCATGGGTTTTGCTTTGGGTTTGCCTTTGGCCTTTATCTGGGCCTCTGCCTTGGCCTCTGCCTTGGCCTTTGCCTTTGACTCTGTCTTGGCCTCTGCCTTGGCTTTTGGCTTGGCCTTTGGCTTGGCCTCTGTCTTGGCCTTTGGTTTGGCCTCTGTCTTGGCCTTTGGCTTGGCCTCTGCCTTGGCCTTTATCTTGGCCTCTGCCTTGGCCTTTATCTTGGCCTTTGGCTTGGCCTCTGCCTTGGCCTGGCTTCCCAGATCCAGCTGGGAGGCAGCCATGGATAACTTCCGCTCCAACTTCAGCTGCTGGATGCACGTCTCCTTGTGCAACGTCTCGACCCAGCTGTGGGGCCGGTCTGGGCACCGCCCTGCCCTGGGAACTGGCTGCTCCTGTGTGGGGCCAGAGGCCATGGCCTTCTGCAGAGGGTTCTGGTGCTTGTCATTGCCCAGCGGGGCCAGCTCCACCTTGTTGACTGTCACCTCTGGGGCGTCACTGCTTTGGAGTTGCTTTGCTCGAGCTTTGAGCACTGGAGGGAGACAGAGAGAGGTGATGGGATGCAATGCACAGCAGAAGGTTCTGTCCTGCCCTAGGCCTCACTCTGGGAGTGCCAGGAACATGCTCAGAAAAGAGGATCCACACAAGGACTTTATCCCCCCTTGGCCAGCCCCACTCCCAGACACAGATTCCAACCACTGTCTCTCTGGGATCCACCTGCAGGTTGGGGCCTATCCCAGCATCTCAGGAACCCACCCCAGCATCCCGAGAACCAAGCTGTGGCTGGTCTGACTGCTACCTGCTCACTGCAGCTCTCCCAGCACTCACCTTCCAGCAGCTCCGTCCTCTCACAGGTGCTGTTCCTGTTCGCCTTCTCCTTGGTGCTGGCGGATGAGTAGCTCCTGAGGACGCTCCATGGAACCCCTGCTGCAGAAAAACACGAAGGTGCAGGGGGTCAGAGAGCCCCCTGCCCCCCAGCCCCGCCCCACGGTCAGGCCCCAGCTGGGCACAGAGGTGACAGTGAGCGAGTGGCTTTTCTCAGCTCAGCTGCCCCAGAAGCAGCGTGCGAGGGCCGCAAGGGGCAGGAGGGACAGGGACGCCCCTCACTCCCTAGATCCGGACGCTCGGAGGGAACGCGACCCCAGGGACACCACGAACCCCAGCGCTGCGAAGGGGGTGGCAGAGCCCCAGGACCCTCAGCGCGGGCAGCGCTACCCCACAGCTGGGACGGGACCCAGAACCCTCCCGTTCCTGTTCTCCGGAGAGGAACAACATCCAGCACCTCCACGGTCCCGCCTCTATCCCTGGGGGCCTCACGGCGCAAAAACA
>NW_021940916.1:683934-695819 GCF_001715985.3 Manacus vitellinus | reverse complement strand
CCGAGGCTCGGCCGCCGCTGCACCGTGGGAGCCGTGAGAGGGGCGCGGGGGCCGGCGGGCACTGTCTGGGGACCCGGCATTGCTGGGGTGACCGGGGGAGGGGTGTTGGTCCCTTGTCCCATCTCGTCCTGCCAGCGCAGGCATGAGGGCATCCGCCTGCCCTGCCTTCCGCGAGGACTGAGGGGATCGATCTATCCCCGCAAACACACTGAGGAGGATAAAGGCTGAGGAGGAGGGACTTAGGAAGCTTCACGGTGATGCTGGTCCCAGAACGGAGCATCCCTCAGGTGTAGGAGAGTAGAGCAGCCCTGTTGGACGGGACCACTCCACAGCCGCTGCCTGTGGAGTGGTTTGGGGCTTGGCGCGGGGATATCTGGGTGGGCAGAGGGGCAGAGTTCCCAGAGTCCCCAAGGACTTGGCACCCATTGTGTGTACTTCAGCAAGAGTCAGGGCTGCAAGCATCCAGGTTTCAGCCCATCAGGGTGGGGAGTCTCAGCCCCTGTGACAGGGAGAGGGCACTGGGTTGGCTGAACAGTGGCTGGATGGGAGGGGCCTTGGGAAAGGGGGATGCCTGAGCATCCCTGGGGTGCCCTGGCAGGGTGTTGGGGCTTGGGGCAGGAGGGATGCAGTACCCCCAGCCCATGTCCTAGTCTGACAGGGGCAGCCCTGTCTCCTGGCCAGCACAGGATGAGGGAGCCCAGCTCAGCCCAGCCCAGCCCAGGGAACCCTCCTGTGGTGTCAGAGGCTGTTGGGAGTCCCGACCAGGCACGTTGCCAAGACAAAGCACCCCAACACGTTCCCTCGGCTGGGCGGCCGTGGGGCCTGGCAGGCAGAGCAGCCCTGGGCTGTTGCACGGGGCTCACTCTGCTTATCTGTGTGCCTGGGCTGGGCTCCCCTCCACAGCCCTCGCAGAAGCTGCTGGACCAGCCCCACTGGCAGCTGCAGGCTGGCGGGGGATCTCCCAGGGACTCCCCCACCTCAGGCTCTGCTTCTGCCCCATCCTGCTCGGGACCCCTCTGGTGGCTGAGGGTGTGAGACTGGGGGCACTGGGAGCTGTCTCTGGGCAGGCACTGGCCAAGCACTTGCAAGCAAATCACGGCAGAGCCGGCCAGGGCGCTGGGGACAGCAGCGGGGGGTTATTTTTAGAAAAGCACAAGTCCTTTCTTATAAATAGCATCAGCTCCAGACTGTGATCCAGCAGGACAGATTCACAGCTCTTCTCCTCCACTGCTGCTCATCAGTGGCTTCACTGGGCCCGGCCCTGCAGATGCTGGCAATGCCGGGGGATTGGTGCCTGGTGAAAGCCCCTGCCCAGGGGCTGCAGCCCCCCACAGTGTGTGCCGCCACCAACCAGAGCCTCTGCGTGTCCTCCCTCCCTGTCCAGCCGGGGCAGCCCCTGCAGTGGTGCCCGTGGGCAGATCCTGCTGTGGCTCCTGCCCTGCCCCCTGCCCGGCCCGCTTTGCTCCCCCTGGAGATTCCTTCTCCCCTTTCCACTGTGCTGTGTGCCTGGTGGGCAGCAGGGCAGGCAGCAGCACTCCGGGCTGGCTGGTGTGGGGCAGTGCAGGAATCCAAAGCCCTGATGATGCTCTGGGTGTTTCCCATGCCAGAGCCTCTGGTCTGACCACATGCCTTTCCCATTAGCGGCCGTGCTGGGGCTCGGCGGTCGGGCACACACACGCCAGCCCAGCTGTGGCTTCACAGCCTGGCTGCAGCCACCTCCTGGGCTCATCCCCATGTCCTGCAGCACTGCTGCATCCTCCAGCCCACAGTACTGGGCACAGAGCTGTGTATGCTCACTTTTGCCAGCTGGGCAGTCAGCACCAGCATCCTCGGGCAGCACCGTTCCAGCCCCATTCCTGCCCCCTCACGCCTCTGCCCACGTGCCTCCATCCACCATAACACAGGGTGCGCCCTGTGTGTGCCACCCCCGTGCACACTTTGCCCCTCCAAGGGCTGTGCCAGCCTCGATGCCCTGCATGTGTCAGGGGGGCAGGTCGTGTCCCTGAGGCACTACAGGCCTGTTGGGGACGGATGGGTTTGCAGAGCTGCCAATGAGGGGAGGACACACACGAGGTCGGCACTGGGCAAGTGGAGGTTGTGCTTGGCATTGCTCCCATACAGCCCAGCTCCTGGGAAGCAGCTGGACTCTGGGGAGGAGAGGAGTAAAGATCAAACCCTCTCTGGATCAGAAGTTCCCCCTCCCACTCCCAGCTTGGGCCGCAGCTCTTGTTCCCACTGTCCCTCTGGCTGCTCCTGCTGTGGGCAAGGATCAGCAACCCCATCCCTCTGGGGGGACACTGTGGCCACAGACCCAGGATCCCTGGCTCATGCTGGGCCTCCCTGTCCCACAGCCGTCGTGGAGATCCGGTCGGTGCGTGTCGGCGTCGTGGCCATCCGGGCGGTGCACACCGGCTTCTACCTGGCCATGAACAAGCGGGGGAGGCTCTACGGGTCGGTAGGTCGGACGCTGCCTCCTGGGAGGGACTGCACTGGGGTCAGAGGTGCAGGACAGAATTGCAACAGGGGGTCCCAGACCTGCTGGGACTGGTGCCCAGGAGCAGGGTTCTGGTTTTCCATGCCCTGACATGCTCCCCAGCAGGGACCGAGCCCTCTGACCCCTGGGGACAGGTCCTGCCCGGCCCCACCTGGGGTCCGAGGGACCCCAGCCAAGCACAGCCACCCTTCACCCCCTTCCCTCTCCTGCCAGAAGGAGTTCAGCCCCAACTGCAAGTTCACAGAGCGCATCGAGGAGAACGGCTACAACACCTACGCGTCGCTGCGCTGGCGGCACTGCGGCCGCCCCATGTTCCTCTCCCTCAACAGCAAGGGCAGGCCACAGCGAGGGGGCAAGACACGCCGGCAGCACCTCTCCACACACTTTCTCCCCATGCTTGTTGGCTGAGCACCACGAGCAGCTCCGGACAGTCCTGTAGGAAAAAAACCAAGAAAGGATTCTTTTATTTATGTACATATCTATTTTTTGCTATTTATTGCTTTGTTTTTAATGCATGGTGGAGGATGGATGCAGAAGGCAGATGCTCCAGACTTGGCTTTGCAGGGCTGGGGCTGTCCCACCATCCTGCCAGGGCAGAGCTGGCGTGGCACAGCTGGGGAGTGTGGTCACCGCATGCCAAGGCCAAGGGCGTGCCTGGAGCAGGGCCTGGGGTCTGCTAATGGCATCTCTGCAGGGCTGGGATGTACCAGCCAGTTGTCTGTGTTCGAGCACCCATGGCAATTAAAGCTGCGTTCATGGTATGGAACAGGAGCGGGTCTTGGAGCTTTGATGGTGGACTTGGCTTGGGATGGGAGGGATTGGCTTCCCTGAGGTCGTGGCTGCAGCCCCCAGTGTCATCCCTGCTGCCACCAGCGGGGAGCGTGGCTGGTCCCCTGCCACATCGAGTTCTGCATTGAGAACCTCACAGGAAAACAGCAATGATGGTTCAGCAGCACAAAGGAGGGAGCAGGAGGAGCAGAACCAGGAGCCAGCCTGTATCCTCAGGCAGACACAGCCCCAGGGCTGTCCCTGGCTCCTGCTGGTCTTGCTGCCCAGCTTCACACCATCATTCCCAGCAAATACGGAGCTGGGACAGTGGACAGTGACAAAGACCAGCCCCTCGCCTGGAGGGGAGCACGGCCAGGAATAGCACCCACACCTCAGCTTCCCAGCCAGGGCACATCCCTGTGCCGCCCTCGCACCCACTGTGGCCAGGCCCAGCAGCCCGGTCACGGTCACGTCACACAGAGCAATGGCCCCAGCAAAAACCACCAAACTTGTTCCATTTCCGACCCAACCAGCTCCAAACGACTCTGAAAGGGAACACCACCATGTTAACTGTGTGGTGACTGTGGCACTGGCCCCAAGCCCCTGCCAGGCAGGTGGCAACTGCCACACACCTACCTGGGGCTTTGCTTTGCCCACTCAAAACCCACCCAAGCACTGCTGACAAGTGAGAGATCACCCTGAGCACCAGGGGAGCCAGCAACCCCTGCTGTAGCAGCAACATGGTGGGAGAGGGAAGGTTTTTCCAGGTTAGGTGACTAAACAGCAAAGCCTTCCCTTGGTGCTGGGCCAGCCGATGGACTCACGCAGGTTCAGCCAGGACCTTCCTGCTTGCCACCCACTTCCCCAGACCAGGCTTCTGGCTCAACCCTTGGCAGAGGATGAGCCATTAACCACGACACACCAGTCCTGAGATAAACCCTCGTCCTGTGAGATGAAAGGCGCCGCTGTGCTGCCCTGCCAAGCCAAGGAGGAAAAACAGTCCGGGCGAGTCGCTCTGTGTCAGCTCCTGGCCCCAGCAGAGCTGCTGCCACCCGCCCCGGGGACACTTTCTCCAACAAATCAACTTCTTGTGTTCTGAAATGGCTCAAAAATGGCCAAATCAGCCACTGGTCTCCCCCCTCCTATAGGATCTTGTCCCTTCCCAGGAAGCTCTTGGGAGGAACGGTCAGGTCTGAGGTGAATCTGCTCTGGAAGAGACACCCAAGCTCTGCTGGCACCAGCACCTTCCCCAGCTGTCCCAGCCCACTCCCAAGGCCCCAAGAGTCAGGGGAAGAGGCAGGGAGCCCCCCAAACTGCCAAACCCTCTGCCCACCCCCACAGGGGCACAGTCCCCCTCGCCTGCTCTGGCCTCTGCCACAGCACGATCCCGATGCGCGGCTCCATCGTGGACCCTGGCCCGTCAGGAGATCTGCTGCCTGCCCCAAGTCCCTGCGAGGGGAAAGGGCTCCTGGTGGCAGAGGGCGAGAGCACCAGAGCTCTGGTCCTCTCGTGCCTCCAGGCCTGGGGAGCAGGGACATGGCAGGGAGCGACTGCCCGCACCGGTCGCATTCTTGTCATTCTCCAAGCTCCAGCTCCGTCACAGAAACTGAGTCACAAACATACCTGGGTATTTTTCTCTCTCTCCTTTTTTAATCAGCTCTATTTTAAGTAGTTTTGCAATACATTTTTCTCAAAAAATGTTGTTTTCCTGGTAATTACTCAGTCACAAGAGATTTGCTGGTCCTCGCTCTGCTGCACACCCAGTCCTGTGTGGGCCCGGCGGAACAGCCCGCCCAGCTGCGAGGGGGGCAGGACTGCAACACAGAGATGTAAAAAATACAAAACACCGGGCGAGGATGCTTCCAGATGCGATCCTTGGTCACTGTGCAGTGCCCTGCAGGCTGGCAGCAGCTCCCACCAGAGCCCAGAGCTCCCAGCACGTGGGAGGGCTCAGAGAGGCCCGGCCTGCCCGGGGGAGGTGGGATGGCTCGGAGCTTACCCTGTAGCTCTCCTCAAATCATGCATAACGGCTCGCAGAGCTGAAATGTCCATTTATTGACAGCAGTAATAATTTAAGATTATAAAAACCCTTTCAGTGTTGAGTATCAGCGGGCGAGGTTATAAAGAAAAATAAATGGGACTCGAGATGGGACAGGGAAGGATCCCGGGGTCTATTTGAGAGTTCCTGTTTCAGTGAGAGCTACTGGTCCTCCCCAGCTGAAGATCCTGGAGGGGAGGCAGCATCCTTATGCTTCCATTTTAGACTTCAATCTCCAAAGCAGAAAAGATAGTATCCAAGGGGAGAAGGAGCAAAAGAAATAAAAGAAAGGGATCTCAAATTCAAACCCATACAAACAACCTTTCCTTTTGGGATTCAACCACTCGCTCAGCACCTCGGGGTTCCCAGCTGGGAGCGCGGCAGCCTCGCACTGCAACGGGTAAAGTCCACGCACAGAGGATGTTTTTATTGACAGACAGAGCTCTTTCCCCCCTTTTTCATCACAGAACTTGAGGCTTCTCATCTCTGAAGGACCCAGAGTCTCCGTGTCTTCAGAAATCAAAAGAGAATTCTGGGGGCACTGCTCCCCCCTTGTCCCCTCCCCTCGCTCTGCTCTGGAAGCCCCTTTGGCTGCTTGTGGTGGCCAGGGAGGGAGGGGGGACAGTGGAGGGGGCCCCAGGGACAGAGGGTGTGTTAAGATTCATGAGTTGTTCGATGAGTTTTCATTACTTGGTGAGCTGGAGGAAGAGGAGGAGGAGGAGGATGACGAGAAGTTCATCCCTGTGAGTCCTGGGGGGTTTGTGGCAGTGTTTTGTCCACTTAAACTTTTCCGGCAGACGGGACACGTGTCATGCTTTGAGGAGCAGACAAAAACAAAACAAGAAATATGGAAAACTGATTAGAAACACGATATGGGAGCAGCACTCGAGGAACAGGCTGGGATGACACTCCGTCCTCTGATCGAAGGCTGTTCATGGCTCAAGCCTCACAACAGAGGTAGGAAAATATTTACAGAGGGGAGCAGAGGTGCTGCAGGCCCTGGGCACTGCCCCCACACTCACCTGCTCCAGCCATGGGACAATGCAGCCGTCGTGGAACAGGTGATTGCACGGTAACTGCCGCACGTTTTCCCCGACTGTGTAGTCTTCCTTACACACTGGGCACTCCAACCCGGAATCTGCATCGCACAGGGAAAGCCAAGCACAGCTGAGCAATGGAGGAGAGAATGACAGACAAAGCCCCCAGCTCAGGACCCATCACTCCCTCCCCTTCCCCGGCACTGCTCCAACCCTGCCGAGAGGAAAGCTTGGTGCTCTGCAGTCACTCCCCCATCACGCCACCTCCCCCTGCCCCGGGTCTGCCTCATCCTTCCCCTCCCTTCTGCTTTTCCATCTGAACTTCTCACAAGTTTGCCTCCACAGGGCAAATCCATCCAGCCTGCACTGCTCTTTTTTTTTTGTGAGTGTAACAGAGCCACTTCAGCTCTCACCCGTCTTTGAAATGTTTTAGGCCTTGAAGGTACAAGCAGACAGAATTCAAGTCCCAAGAAAACATTACACAGAGCTTCCAGGGAGCTCTCTCTGCATGACTGCCCGGAGCAGACACATACCTACGTGCTCCTGTGTGATCTGTATGGTGGGGAGGGCCTGGATCTTCTCTTTGTCCGCTGGCGGTGGTCCAGTGTTTTCAAACTGATTCAGTAACTGGAAAAACAACCGGCCAGGCAGGCAGAAGGGAGAGGTGAGCTCAGCAGTACAGAGAATCCAGAGAATGTTTCCTGAGCCAGTGTGCTTGGGCCCCGCATCGCCCACACTGCAGCCCCTGGTTCCCATTCCTGCCCTCGCAGTCCCTCACCCCCTGCACCACCACAGGTGCTGCCCCTTCTGCAGCACTGCACAGCAGGATGGAGACTCTGCTAAGTCCCAGTTTTACCTGTGTGATAATCGCATCCAGGCCGTTGGCACCCCAGGCGTAGTCCATCGGATTTGAGTGCAGGACTCCCCTGAAGAGCAAGGACAGCAAGTGAGTTCATCCGGGAGCACCACCGAGACACTGCCAGAGAGAGCAGCACATCCTCCAACTCACCAAGGGCCCAGGCCTAGGTTTGGAATTGTGGTTGGTGCAATAATTCCATTGACCAGCTGCTGGATAATTCTGAAAGACAAGAAAACCAGGATTGTGTAAGAATTAGTCTGCTGGCTCCCAGCCCAGCACCCCGACGTGGAGGGAGAGGCTGAATACTGTCACATTGTCAGGGGAAAGAAAAGATTCCCTGTAGCAATTGCAATTGCAGCTTATAGAGTGATAGGCCATGGATAAAGTTTCAGTATTTGATTCGTAAGGGGACAATTCCTGGCACAAATTGAGTGGCTCCCAGGACGCAGTTACACAAACAGCATCTGGTGCTTTCTGCTGTTTCCCCTCACAGTGAGTACAACGCTTTGGCAACGACCAGGGAATATTTTCCCACTGCAGGACAAAGTCCCAGCCACAGGCCATGCCACTGCTCATGTGAAATAGCCCCGACAGACCCCAGGCAGGAGCATCAGGCCCAGCTGGGGCACAGCTGGCACCCAAGGCAGTGCTGGAGAGCTTTGGGACGCCGCTCCCCAACCCGGGGGAAAAGGCCCAGGCTGACGCTGAGGTCAGTCCCATCAGTGAGGAGCACGATTCTCACCCTTCCAGCGTGGGGACGCCCTCGTGCCTGCCCGAGGCGCGGCGCGTGGCCAGGCGGGCGCGGGGCTGCCTGGCGCCGTAGCGGTGCCGGGACTGGTGCTCGCGCTCCCGCCGGTTCTCCGAGTCCCGGTTGTCTTCCGGCTGCACGTTGGACCCAAACGGAAACTCAAAGCTGTCATCAAAGAACCCGAAAGCGAACTGGCCATAGCCCTGGGGCAAGGTGAACAAGTGCTGATCCACGTTCTGAGAGGGAGGGAATGCAGAGAACAGACTGTGACGAGAGAAACGACCCTCGGCTCCCACAGCGACCCCCAGGCCTGCGGTGACACTGGGACCAGCGTGCCCTTGGCAGCAGCTCAGTGAGGAACGGACATGGGAGCTGCACACAAAGGCAGAAAAAACCCAAATCACAGTTCCCTGGTTTCCCTTTGTTGTGTCACTGCTGCTTCCGAGCTGAGGCTACTGCATAGCAACACACTCAAATCCTGCTCTCCAAATCCTGCTGGGCGCCCTCACGACGGGAATCAGCTACAAGTGATGGTCCTACGTAACACAGCAGCAAAAATATGGCATGCAGAGATTTCAGGAGCACCATGTGGAGGACATTAATTCCTCCTTTCCAGATTCTGTCATGATCTGGGGAACATTTAAACGATGTACTATTGGAAAAATACTCAATCCAATGGCAAAGCAGAAGGTGTTGAAAGGGAGAAAGGACTTAGTCACCTCAAAAGGATGCCTGCTCTGATCAGCGGCTGACGTAGAGGAGCTGGTCTCATTGTCAGCGTTCCTATGGGGAATGAAGAATGCTGGTAAGACTCAGAAGCTTCTACAGGAAGATTTGCTGTCTCCCTTCCCTTTAAGGTCTGCCCCGCTCCCACCCACCCCAGGGCAGGGGCAGCTCCAGACAGAACCTGGTCCTCTTTCAGCTGCCGATTTTCTGGTTGCTCACATCAATTTTCATTCCTCCCTCCCTGAACCCTTCAGTCAGGATCTGCCAGGATGGATTTTTAGGCTCCAGGGTTGGTGTGGTCAGACCAAACATCTCCTGGTCTGTGCAGAAACCCCAGGCCATGCAGACCACCATGCTCAGCAGGCAGCAACACCCGCTGCCCCCTGGTCCAGCTGTGTCCCTGCGCTGCCCATGGCCCATCCCAGAGCCAGTCACAGCCAACAAATGTGACTGAAACATTTAAAGACATTCCTGGTGCTCCTGCCCACCAGAGAGCTGTCCCAAAAGTGGCAGTAGAGGAACATGGATCTCGTTGCTCCAGGGCAGAGTCCAAAGTCTCAGCCACAACATTTCAGTTTGTCCCCAGCACGTTCACTACTCGCACACTGAGGTGTCCGTGCACTCTCCATTCCCAGATTTGTCTCTCCAAGGTTATCTCTGCCCTGATGACTCAGACCAGGTCAGAGCTACACACACCATAGGGAAAGCCTCCCTATCACTTCTTTATGTTTGTTTTACATCAACCCATTCCTGCACTGCCCTTCACCAGCGACACTGGATGCTCAGGAGGACACTCAGTATTCCCATGGCAGAGTGACCTGTGGCTGCAAACCTGCCAATGAAGCACTATAACCCCACAGTGAGGAAAGATGAGCCAAAGCTTGGGCACAGAAGCAATAGAGATGGTGTATTTAATGTCCAACTTTGCCTTTGAACTAGTAAGAGAGCAAGGCAGCCCTGGCTCACTCAAGCACCAGTCCGTGGGGCAGGACATTACCTCGGCTCCTCGGGAAGTTCTTCAATAAAACCAGACTCACACCGTGGGCAGATGTAGTCCTGTGGGAGAAGAGACACTGGATAAGAGAAGGAAGTGGTACCTCAGAGCTGCAGGGTGTGACAGGAGGGGTCTGGTCACCCCCAGCACACACCACAGTTCCAGAGCCAGAGACCCCAAAGCCCAACATTGGCTTTCCCCAGGCCAGCGAGGCCAGAGCTTGGCCTGAGTCTGCAGGAGCTCGGCTTGAGAACGATCAGGGTGACGCTGCTAATCCCCAGTACAGACACAGCATTAGACACAACTGATGCAGTTCTGGTGAGGTGAAAGCAAAACCCCCATCACCCCCACACAGCAGCTCTCAAACACCAGCTCTGGGGACCAGGAAACGAGGTGGGAATGGCAGCAGGGGCTTGGCAGTGTCGTGATGCTCAGGGAGGCTGATCCCTGCCACTAACACAAGCTGGGGTTCACAGCATGAGGGGCACGAGGACACACCAGGTCCTTACACGCCCATGACCAGTACTTGCCACAGACCTGCTGCCGCCCCAGTGCCCTGGGCACTGACAATGGAGCATGTGGGGAAAGACAGGCTGCGTGTGCAGAGCCTGTGACACTTACTGCCTCACAATCCCCGGGGTTAGTGAGGAATTTATCCTCCACAACCACACTGTCCCGGGCAGAGCAGCCCAGAACACTGGAGATCCTCAAAGGGAATTGCTTCGCTTTCCAGTGCTTGAGGAGCAGCAGCAGAGCCGCCCGCGTGCCCAGCGGGCACACACCACCCCAAATCCCCGCGCTGGCAGAGCCGGGCTCAGCTCAGAAGGCATTTAAGAGCTTCTAAAAATAATATCACTTCCCTTTGCTGCTGCTGCTGCACTGGAATTGGCACAGCCCTTCGCCAGGCCAAGGGATTCCCCCAAGGAGTCAAGGCCACCAGCCCTGGGGACCGTCCCAATAAGACCCCTGGGGTCGCTCCCCCAGTCCCTGCATCTGACCCCGATAAGGCCCCGTGTGGAGCACAGCCCGGAGCCACCACACATGCCCTGCCCGCCCAGGGAGGTACAGGAGCTCCGAGGCCCAGACTGGGACAGGTCCCTGCTCCCTCTCTCCCCTGTCTGCTGCTGTGAAACAACTGGCTCTGCACCACTCACACGAGGTGTGAGCTCAGGAACCTCTGTACCCCTCGGTGCCCAGCACAGGCAGCTGCAGCAGTTGCCTCTGCCTGGGAAAACCCCTTTGCTTCCCACCACCACAGACTGGTGGGGACACACCAGCACAGGGGGAATGACCACGGCCTGAGCACCCTGCTCCTCTCAGCTCCCCGCTCCAGGGGGCTGGGGGGGGTGTGTGCTCACAACCAGCTCTGAGCACAGGGATCAGCACATTCCTCTGCAGCTGGAACAGCACAAATGTCAAAGTTAGTTGTTTCTTGGGCTGTTTGAGTCCCTCCTTTGGCAGCTCCTGTCAGCGAGTGAAACCAAGTGAACTTGGACCCCCAAAACAAGTTCATGAACTCACAACTACCCAGCCCTGAGGCCCCAAACACAGCCACCTGCTCCCTGCCCAGCCCAGCACACACAGCCAGGTGTGCCCAGCTCAGCCCAGCCCAGGATGGGGTGTTTGAGCAGAAATAAACGACGGATATTGCAGGTTATCCCCTGGCTCGCTCCCCCAGCCTGTCCGTTCTCAGCACGAGCACAGTCAGGCGTTTGTTCTCACACTTACACATGAGCTGGAAGGCTCCAACACGGCCCACCCTGGCAAAAGGACAAACTGCATGACACAAACCAACCACCCCCACCAAGGACAGCTCTGCTCGCCCTCGGGGGCTTTTCAAGCTCAGTGTCAGCAACCAGCAAAGGCTTGTTCAGACAAGACGCTGTGAAAAGCGTCAGGACAAAGAGACCGGCAGGACCCTCAGAACCACACTGAACATCTCCCGGGCGGGGAGCAGGTGACCCACCAGCTCCTCCCCAACAGCCCACGCTCCAGGCCACCCACCCCGGGACAGGCTCCGCATACGCGGGGTTTTGCTGGGTGATTAAAGCACCTGCCCAGGTGCCTACACAGCACTTCTGCCCACGTATCACCCGCGCACCTCCCTGTGTCCCAGCCACACCACCGCCGGGCTTTTCTCGCGCTCATTAAACGCTGCTGAGAGACAGAGAAGAAACCCCGCGGCGCTTCCCTCAGCTCCGGAGAGGGTAAGGCTGCCCGG
>NW_021940916.1:675620-682279 GCF_001715985.3 Manacus vitellinus | reverse complement strand
ATGGTGTGGGAATTGCAGCCGTGGGACAGATTGGCAGCGCTCAGCAGCTGATCGATGATCCCGGACACTGATAAGGCACGTTGGCATTTATTTACAGCCGATGAGGAAACGGCTGCTCCCGTAACCCTTTTATTTGGGAGGTGGGTCCAGACGTGGAGCCAGACGGAGCCCTGAGCCTCCACGAGCCCGCGGCCCCGGATGGGGCATTTCGTGCCCCGAGGGCAGCTCCTTACCAGTGTTTCTCTGTGCCCTGTCTCGAGGCTGGAGGACAAGTTGCCACTTGATCAAATGGGTGCCGGGTGCCTGTGGGATTGGGAGGGAAGGATCCGACTCCACTGACTTTGTCCCTCTGGAATTCCCTGACGCAGGAACTGTGGAAGCTGAACGTGGCAACACTCGGGATGCAAATGGCAACGGATGTGAATGCCCATGGAGATAAGGGCAGCGGAGCGGCTGCAGCCCCAGTGCCTCTGGCACACAGCAGTGGGAAGGGCCCCCAAAGCCCCCTGAGCCCCTTGGCTGTTGGGATGTGCTTCTGTGGGGAGAAAGCTCCATGTCAGGACCGCGGCCTCTGCCCATGACCTGCAGCCCCTGGGCACAGGCAAAGGCCCCTGCCCATCCCTCATCACTGGTGCTGAACTCCCCTTTCTGGGGGTTGAGGCCCTGACTTTGGCCCCAGCCACAGTTCCCCCCCACGGAGGGCAGGAGGGTCCCTGGGCAGGTGCAGCCCTGTCACTGCTCAGGCACCCCAGGATCGTGGGTTCTGGGCTCAGCTGTCCCTTCCTCTGAGGGAGCCGCCCCTGGTCGGGAGTAAATTTGAGTCACCCAGGGAAGGATTTTCCCACGGTGCTGCAGAAAGGCAAACTGCACCCTCACCCAAGAGAGCTGACGAGGAGGTGACACCTCCCCACTTAGCACCGAGTCATCCTTACACAGAGCCCGCTCCCAAACTGGCCGCCCTGCTTGGGTGAGAGAGGGCAGTGGAAAATATCCCAGGGCTCCCGTTGTCTGAGGGGACAGGACAGGGTGGGAGGCTCCTCTGGCAGCTTGGAGTCACGATCCCACCTGCACTGGTCAGTGGAGGGGACAAGTGCCCGTCTGGGACCCCGGACAGGGGGTCCCAGGGATTCATCCTGACCTCTGGACCCTGTGCTCCTGAACAAAGCAGTGGCTGGAGCTGAAGCCCCCGTGCTGCCTGGCTGTTGGGTGTTTGGGGTGCAGCTCTGGGCACAGCCTTGTCCCAGGCTCTGCCTTGAGCCCTGGGAAGCACAGGCACCTCCTGGAGCAGGAGCAGCTTCCAGCACGGTTCCTGCCAAGTGAGAATAACTGGTGCAGCTGGTCTCCCTGCTCCCCTCCACCCAACATCATATATAATTGCCTATTTTAATTAATAAATTGGAGGCCACTCAAAGGAAAGTGGCGAGATTCCTCACAGACACTGCAGGGATTGTCTGCCCGCCCCGAGCCAGTCGTGTCACGGTGGATTTGAATCGGTCTCCTTTGAATTTCTTCAGACAGATCGTGAGATTTACATCCTCCACCTCGTCTCCTGGAGCCTCGCACCTCCAGGCTGTGGGTCTGGATCCCACCTGGCAGCGATCCGGCAGCTCCCGGTGACCCAGGAGCAGTGGCACAGGCTGAGCCCCAACCTCACTGCTGCCAGGCTGGGAGTGCTGAGGGGCACTGGCAGTGGGTGGCCCCCAGCCCTGCACGGCTCTGATCCCTGGATCCAGGATGTCCCCAGCAGCAGGGCTAGTGGCATCTTGTCGGCCCTGCTCTGGCCCCCCTGTGCCATCCCAGTGGCCCACCTGTCCTGGGAGCAGCCAGGGCATGGGGGCTCAGGGGAAATTCACGGTCCCTGGGGGCTGTTTTTTGGGCTCCACCAAAAATTTCCCTTTTCTTTTTTTTTTTTTTTTTTGATTCTTTGCTTTTTTATGCTTGATTTAAACCATTGTTCTTCAAGGGAAATTTTAATATGAAAAACATGTTTTTCTACCATTTGCCAGCCTGGGCCAAGCAATCAGGCTCCCTGTCTGACAGGGGCTGTGTGGCAGATGGGGGCTTCAGGCGGGACATGACCTACAGTGGCTCTGCCCTTCAATGGCCCAGGGGACTGGGAAGCTGCAGGGCCACCAGACTGGCAGGGCCAGGGTGCCACAGCCCACCGTAGTGCCAGTGGGGTCTGTGTCCTCCACCTGGCTGGAATGGGAGGAGGGCAGCCAGCAGCCTCACTGTCTCGTCCCGATAACCAGCACCTTGCCCAGGGAACAAAGATCAGCGGAGCAACCGCTGCCCTTCCTGGTGCAGCTCTGCCTCCTCCGTCAGCGCCTCTCCCCAGCCTCCCGAGGAGCCAAAGGGCTTTAATGGCCCGGGAGGTTTCCCCAACTCCCAGCTCTGCTGGACCCAGTTCAGCCCCACACGGTTTCCTGACGTTCCACAGCACTGTCAGCTCTCCCCTCGAGGCTTTGCTCCTGCCCTGCACCGTGGTGGAGGCAGTGCTTGTGCTGGGAGCCCACGCGGCTGCCGGCGCTGACTCACAGCTTGTTTACACACACACCTGTGTCATGCGTGTTTACACACACACCCCTGTGTCACACGTGTGTTTACACCCCCCGTGTCACACGTGTGTTTACACACACACCCCCGTGTCACACGTATGTTTACACACACACCCCTGTGTCAGGCGTGGCCCGGCTGACCGTGCCAGGCTCGGCCGTGTGGGCAATGGGATTGTTCTAAGGAGCTCGCTGAGGTGTCTGTAAATCCACGTGCATGGACAGGAGGGGCAGAACCAGAGCCAGCTGTGGGCCGTGGCCATGAGATGTCTGCTCCTTTTTGAGAGGGGCACACCTTGTCAGGGTGGATGGGACAGGATGTCCTTGCTGGCTCTGGCCGCTGCTTTCCTGCATCCCAGCCTTCCCAGTCCCCACTCCATGTTGCTTGCACCTCCTGGATCCAAGCACCAGCATTTCTCCAGCACAGACAGAGCCCAGGGCATCTTCCATCAGTGTGGGGCAGAGCTGGGGCCACTGGGATGAAAGACTGGGAGAGAGGAGGCCCTGGGGGGGAGTGTAGCTCTTGCCGGGGGCACCCAAAGCTCTGGAGAGGGGGAAGACTTTGCTGAGGAGGGGAGAGGGAGCGAATCCCCCCAGGGTGATGTTTCCTGGGGGGCTGGGGCCTGCAGGGTGCTGGTGGTGCTGATGCCAGCAGCAGCGAGGCAGTCTGGGTCTGAGCATCAGCAGGAAGGATCAGAGTTTGATCAGGAATCAAACAGGATGGGTGATCAGATTTGGAGGGGCAAGTCTTGGGAAGGTATGTCAGCCTCCCGGCCCTCCCTGCACGCCGGCGCTCCCGCCCTGCCCTCCTTCATCTGCAGAAGTGGAAGTGTCCCAGGAACATGAAACGATTACTTGGCGAGGAGAATCCAGCTCAGCACTTCTTGGCATTTGTTCACAGCTTTCATCTTCAAAGCTCCTTGCAAACATTAGCAATCTAATCCCTGCAACCTTCCTGGGAGATAGCGCAGGATCAAGCAGAGGAGCATTATCTCGTCTCAGCAGATGGGGAAACTGAGGCAGCAGCGGTGACGCTGCCGCCCCGGGGCACGGGGCGAAGCTCCGTGTCAGCGCTGGGGGTGGGGTGTGGCCATCGAGGTGCAGCCCACACCGCTCCAACACTCTCTCCCCAGTTCCAGGGATGTGGCCACGAGCCACAAGCACCAACCCAATTCACGGAGCTGGAGCCATGAGGACACGGTGGAGAAAATCCTGCCTCGGGGTCAAGGCTGCCGGCAGCAGCCCCAGGGCTCAGCTCGTGCCTTGCACCAGCCACCCAGCACAGGCTCCGGCTCCGAGGATGTGACTGAGGCTCAGTCCTATCCCCCGTCCTGGGTACACATTGAGCTCCAGCTCTGGCCCTGCTGTGCCAAGCCTGGCTCCCATCCCCAGGGTTTCCCGGGGTCTCATGGCCCCATGGATGCACCTGAGCCAGGGCTGAGGATCCCTCACCAGCAGCCCCTCTCCCCACTGCTGTGTTTGGCAGCACTTCCACCTGCGTGGGAGAAACTGGGGCGTCCCGGTGCGGAGAGGAATGGGGCCAGGATCACCTCGCTCTGACAGGGAAATGGCAACATCCAGGGCCCTGGCCAACACCTGCCCACAGATCCATGCCGGCGGTATGAAACCTCTGCCCTGACCCTGGGCTCTGGGAGAAACACTTCTCAATTGAATGTCTTGTTGCAAATTGCAGCTCTAATTGGTTTAGCAGAGTTTAATTAGCCTGAACTGATGAAAGAGACGAGATTCCCTCCTTAAAGGAGCCCAGCAGCAGGATGCACCAGCCAGGGTTTGGGGGGAGAATGGCTGGGTCTGAACCTCATCCCGAAATCCTGCTGCAGCCCTGACCCAGCATGGCACCAGTGCCCAGATGAAAGGTCAGATGTGAGGCTGCCATTCACTGCGCTCCAAAGGGCTCCTTTGTCCCCGTCCCAGCGCCTTCTGCCGCCCCCAGCCCCGGTCCAGGGGCTCCTTTGACTCCCTTCGGGTGCCGCAGGGCTGCTTTCCTGCAGATCCCAGTCCAGCTTCTCGCCCCCCTCTCCCCTTTCTGCGGGTGCTGAGGGGTCTCAGTCACGTCCCGGGCTGTCCGTGGGGTGCAGGGAGGCAGAATCACCCTGTGTGCAAGACTGGTTGGTGGAATTTTGCTCCCAGCTTTGCTTGAGAATCAGCCTTGCCCCCCCCACCCTGCGGCATCACTGCAGGCAAGTCACTTTGGCTGCAACCAGGAGAAGGGCAAGCGGAGCCCCCAGCATGGTTTTCCTGGGAGCAGGTGACCTCAGCAGGGCTCTGAGCCCCCTTTAGCTCAGGGACCCACTTACTTCCTGGCCTCCAGGCTCCTCCTGCCTCACATCAGGAGCCTGGTTGCTCCCTGACAGAGGCAACAACGCCTGCTGCTCCAAGCGAGGTCCGACCCCTTCCCTGCCAGAGCCAGTGGTTGTGCAACCCTACTCTGAGCCAGGGAAAATCCCTTCCTGGCCTTTTCGAGCTCCTCTTGCATCCTGGAGCATGTGAGTGAGTGCATCACCACCCGCTCGCTCACGGACATCCCACTTGGAGGTTTGGCTTCCCAGTCCTCGGCCCTTACATGGGCAATCACTCCGAGGCGGCCGAGGGAGCCGGGTCACGCCAGCCGGGCCAGGGCCGGGAGCAGTGCCGGGGCCGGGGCCGGGAGCACACCAGGAGCCCGTGCGGGCGGGGGCTGCCAGCTCTGTCCTTCCCCCAGGACCCCCCCGCTGTCCTGTGCGGGGCTCTCCTGGCCCCACCACACGCTGTGGGGAGGTGCCGGGTGCTGCAGGACACAGGGCTCCTGCACCTGCAGATGGCACCAATGCCACCTGGGGTAAACCCATCCCTCCCCGTTCCCGACCCCTCCCTGGGGATGCAAGGGACTGTATGGGGAAAAGGAGGGGACGATCTACCTTGGTGAGAGACGGCTCACTGGCCAGAGGGGCGGGGAGAGGGATGGAGATTGTGCTGGTGCCAGTGGACATACTGCTCTGCCCGTGCTGGCAGCTGGCAGTGCACCCGCCATCCCTGCTGTGGGACCCGGGCTGCTCCATGTCCCACCAGACCAAAGCTGTGTCCAGCCCCATCCCGCGCCAAAGCAAGCTGCTTGTGCTGTGCTGGCACCACTCAGAGCCAGGAGGCTGCTGCTGGGCCAGAGGGGTGGTGCAGGGTCCCCGGGGCCCTGTGGTCTGGGCCCCTCTCTGAAAGAGCCCAGCTCAGCCCTGCTGAAAACATGACCTCAGCTGAGGCCAGTGCACGGGGTGAAACGTTCCTCAGCTGCACGGCCGCGAGCTGGACACGGCACTCGGGGCTGAGAGGGCCCTGGGCTGTGGCAAAGAGCCCTGTGTCCCCAACGCCCTACCTGGGGAGCTGGGTGACAGCTGGGGGCCCTGGTGCACCCCGACCCCCCTTCAAACAGGTGGGCAATCTCTTTGTGGTGGCACTGAGCAAGAAGCAAGGCCAGGCAATGCCAGAGAGCCCAACCTGCCTTGTCCGGGGCTCCCCACTGTGCTCCCCAGTCCTGTCAGGAGCTGCACAAAGTCTGGGAGCCCCTGAAAACCTGGCAGTATTGGCCCAGGTCCCAGTTCCCCAGTTCCCCAGCCTGAGCCAGGCCATGCAGGGTCCAGCATGCGTTTGGGAGCCAGGAGATGCAGTGCCAGTGGTAGTGGGGACAGCTGGGGAGAATGGGGCCAGCACGTGCCATGGGAGTATGACCCCACCAGCTCTTCTCCTTCCCCTCCTCGTCTGGCAGGGCTCGAGTTGGTGCCTCAGTTTCCCTTCGGCTCGTTGGGGGTGATGCTGGGTACCAGCCGGGCTGCGGGGGTGTTTGGGTAGCAGAGATGAAAGGAGCCACATGAGACAGCCCTCACCCTACCCCTGCTGCCAGCCGGGCTGCTCCGCGAGGAGGAGGAGGGCGGGAGGAGGCAGACGCGGGTTCATGCGAGGATGGGTGTGGAAGGCGCAGCCGTGCGGGCGGCACAGGGTCGGGCAGGGAAGTGTTCTGGGGTTCCCCACGCCTCAGGGTCTGCCCAGACACCGCTCTGCTCCGCTGCACACCGAGCACGGGGGCTCCCCCAAACCTTCCCCGTCCCATCTCAG
>NW_021940916.1:667018-674265 GCF_001715985.3 Manacus vitellinus | reverse complement strand
GGGGCGGGCTCCACTTCGGGGCAGGGTGAATCCCTGACTTGGAGGGGAGCGACTCCCCCCTGGCAGCACAGGACACGTCCCCGCCCCCATCTCTCCCTCCCTCCCATCTTTTGCCGTTTAACAAACCTCAAGCGCAGCTAATGAGAGCACGAACCCAAATAAGCGTCACAAGAGGCTGGTTTGCAGAGGCGGAAATTGCAAAGAAATCACTCACAAAAAAGAAAAAAAAAATCTAACTGATTCGCTGGTGGGTCACAGAACAAACAGGCTTTTGAGTCAGAGCGATCCGGTGCCGCGGGGCTGGCCCAGACCCAAGGGCTGGGGCAAGTGCCCCACGCTCCAGCCACTGGCTCAGACACTCCTTGCAGGGGCCGTGTGTGTGTCAAGCCCCCGTGATGGTTTCATTCCTCCATGGGGCCACTGGCACACACCGGGGGATCCAGAGCATGGTTGTCCACTGGCCCTGCTCTGTCTGCCCCCCTCCAAGCTGGGGCCCCCTCTCTCTGGGACTGGGCAGGAGCTGGGCAGAGATGGAGGCAGGGAGGGCAGGGCAGCGAGGAGGTAAGCTGCAAGCTCAAGTAAGATGCCCTGGCCTGCTGGCTGGGCATCTCCCAGAGCACTGCTGGGAGTGCTGGGATAACAGCTGCATCCCTGTGGTCCCAGCGCTGGTTTTGAACCTGTTGGTGGAAGAGGGCTGGCAGCAGCCCCAGGCGTTGGCATGGCTATGAGGGCAGGGAGCTGCCGTGCCAGGGACCCATAGGGATGCCTGCTCTGGGACAGCTCTTGTGCCACATGAGTGATGGGAGCCAGAACAGAGTGTCTCTGGGTTCCCCAGCTCATCCCAGGCACTGGAGTGATCTCTGTGCCTCTTGCCCGAGGTGGTCCAGCCACAGCTGGCATCTTGCTGCCCTTCATGGGAGTCCCAGCACAGCAGGGATCCCTTACCCTCTGCCCTCTCCACAGGTGGTATCTGCTGGTTGCAGCAGGGGAAGGAGGCCAAGTGCACCATGATCCTGAAGACGGGTGTGACATGGGAGGAATGCTGTGCCAACGGCAATGTGGATGTGGCCTGGTCTAACTACACCTACCCAGGCAACAAGATCAGCCTGCTGGGCTTCCTGGGGCTGGTGACATGCCACCCCTGCAAAGGTGAGCGGGCCAGGGGGTGAGGGGATGCTGTGGGGCTGAGCTCTGCCCACGGGGGCTGCTCAGAGCCTGCAGCTCCAGGGGATGCAGCAGTGATGGGGCTGGGCTGCCCCTCACCAAACAGGGCTCTTCTGGGCAGTCTGGGACAGCACAAGGACCCCAGGGACTGCTGACCCCATGCTCCTGCTGCTGCAGCTCCTGGACAGATGCTGCTGTGGGTCAGAGCTGGCAGGACAGCCTGCATCCCCTGGCTGCTCTCATTTTGTGTGTATTTTAGTTCTCTCCCAGTGGAGTAGGACGCGTGACCCGGGTCTTGGCCGGGCAGCCGAGTGCAGGGAGCGGAGCTGGGGCTGCCTGTTCCCAAGTTAACCTCGCTGCACTGGGGCCCCCTGCCCCTGCCCTCACCACGGCTGCTCAGGGGAAACTTTGTCAGATTTTTCTAAGGCAAAAAGATCTATTTCTTCCCCTCCGCTCCCCCTCGCTCCTCCCAGCGTGTGTGTGAAATGGCTTTATGTAACGGGCAGTTCCAGAAGTGGAAACTCTCCAGCTGTGAGTTCCAGCCCCACCAGATGTTTTGGCGTGTGCCAGAGGCGCGGATCCCCCAGCACTTGTGTGGCTGTGTGAGAACATGCTCGAGGACCTGCTGCCCGCAGGAGACAGGAGCAGGGATTTGGAAGGTCATGTTGTTATTTGCTTAAAGGGGGAAAAAGGTTCTTAACAAAACCACTTCCTCTAGTTCCCTGCACTCCTCGGGCCCATCCTGGCGCAGCTTGGGGTTGCACCCCGTGCCAGCCAAAAGCTGAGTGAGATCCTGGCCCTGGCCCCATCCCTGCTTGGCGGAGCTGGGAGCACCGGGACCCTCTCCATGGGCTCCCCCATGCCTGGGGCAGAGTGCAGTGGGAACAGGCAGCCCTCGACCAGGAGTCTGGCCTCACCTCTGCAGAGAGACTGGGAGGCATGGGGGCTGCCAGTGGCCACAGACCACAGTGTGGGCTGAGGCTCCTGGGGTTTACTGGGGTCTGGGAGCAGGGCCTTTAAGGAAACTGCTGGAGAGCCCGGCCAGCACTTGCACCACAACCCCCACACCATCAGCCAGCCCCTGCCTGTCCCGTCCAGATGGAGCTGGTGCTGCTCCTCACCAGGCTCCAGAGGCTTTGGAAGAGGGTGAATAAGAGGAGCTGTGCTCCCACTCGCCGGGCTTGCAGGGCTGGAAGAGGTTACTCTGGGATAAAGTGGGCTGCAGCCGGGCGGCCAAGCCCCACGGGGAGGTGCTGGCCAGGCCCCGGGGGCTCTGCTATGGGTCTCTGGGAGGGAAGTGAAATTCCTGGCTCCAGCTGCTGGGGACACGGTGTCCCCCCCAAGGACCCAGTGCAGGGGGGGAGCCAGGCTGTGGGGTCAGGGTCACGGGCAGATTCTCCAACTACTCCCTCCCTTGCTGGGACTGTCTGGACAATTGGACTCTGCTCTGCTGCAGCATCTCAGAGCGGAGGGTGATGAGGGTCCTGTTTCCTCTAGCAGCCCTGGGACACAGAGCTGTAACCCTCTGTCATGGGGTCCCCATGTCCCAGGCTCTCCTTCCCTGGGACAAACCCCAGCTGTGGAAATCAGGGAGCAATCCGGGAAATCGTTTCCCACCAGGGAATTTCCCCCAGGGACTGCTGGGCTAAGCAGACAGGGAATTTCCCCTTCCTCCTTCTCCTCCTCCTCCTCGCTGTCTCCCAAGGTGGCCCATCTCCCACAGGGAAATCCCCCTCTGTGCCTCCCAAAGCTCCAAGCACACACCCTGTCCCCAGGGATCCTTCCTGCTGGGGGAGAATCCCCATTCTGGGAAGCTTTTTGGTCTTGCCCAGTGTGGGTGCTGATTGGTCCAAGCAGTGCCCATGTCCTGGGGAGCTCAGGGGCCAATCCCTCTGGGGTGAGTGCTTTGTGTGCTTTGGGAGGCAGAGGGGGTCCAGCTGCCCCAGACAGAACCCCCGTCCCTGCCGCTGACCCCTTTGCCTCTCCCTGCAGAGGCACCAGTGTCTGGGCCCCTGGACACCAGGATGGGCCCCTGCTCAGCGGCCCCTCTCCATCCTGCTGGCGTGGGCATGGCCCCGGGGCACTGGCAGGACCCCCTGAACCCCGGCCCCCGTGCTGGCCGGGAGGTGACCCGGGGGGACAAAGCATCTGCCTGTCTGGGGACCGGCGCTGGCTGCTGCCTCCTGCTCTTGTGTTCCAGTCACAGAGCGAGACAGGGCCAGGCATTGTCTGCTGGGAGCGGCATTCCCAATCGCCCAGACAACTTGCGAAGCCCAGCTCTTTCTGGAGGAACTGGGGCCTTGTGGAGATGGATTTTTCCATTGCACAAGAGAAAGAAATGACTCCTTCCAAAGAATAAATAGATGGGAAGGAGTGAGCTGGTGCTGAGTGGAGCCGGGGCTCCGCTGGGGTGAGCGCTGGATGATTGTGCAGAGCCACAGCCAACGACCTGCTCCTCAGTGGGGCTGAGCAGATCCAGATGCTGCCGGGGCAGCTCAGTGTCAGCACGTGCGCTGTGGCCCGGGGGGCATTCGGGACTGCGAGGGCCAACGCTGGCCCCGTCCCACTCGGTGTCACAGGGGGCTGGGCAGGACGGGCCCTTCCCTGGTGGGGGGCAGCCGGTGCCACATCCTCACGTGCTGCTGCTCTGTGTCCCCAGAGAGCTGTGAGGGGGTGGTGTGCGGCCCCGACAAGGTCTGCAAGATGAAACACGGGCGTCCCCAGTGTGCCTGTGCCCCAGACTGCTCCAGCCTGCCCCGCAAGCTGCAGGTCTGCGGTTCCGATGGCTACACCTACCGGGACGAGTGTGACCTGCTGACGGCCAAGTGCAGAGACCACCCCGACCTCGAAGTGATGTACCAGGGCAAATGCAAAAGTAGGTGCAGCTGAGCCCCCACCCCACTGTGTCCCATTCCTATTCTGTCCCTGTCCTATCCCCATCCCCTGCGGTCCAGGGAGGGAAGGTCCATCCCAGTGCAGGGTCTCGCCTGCAGGACACAGGTCTTGGTGCCCATTAAGGGGACATTGTAGGCTGTTGGTGCGCCGGGGTTTGGCCTCACTTTGGACTGAGCAGTAACAGTCCCTAAAATGTCATTTACAAACGTCAAGCCCCTTTTTTTCCTCTTTTGTAAAGGGCGCAGTGATCTTCCTGGCTCTGCCAAGAGCTGTCAGAAGGATTATGGTTATTTTTCCAGCCCTGCTCTCTGGAAGGCTTTGTCTGTCAAGCTCTGGGCTGAGCAGGGAAATGTGGGGCAAGAAATGGGATTTTGAGAGCTGCAGATGCCAAATCTTCCAATCCAGCAGGGAAAGAAAGAGAGGAAGGTGGAGGGATAATGGGGGTGCACGAGGCCCCTGCGCCACCACCCCCCGGCAGAGCCCTTTGCAGGGCCTGATCCTGCCGCACAGGCTCCCTCCACGCCCATGCGCCCCTGCTCCAGCACTGGGTCGGGTCCAGGGTGACCCTGCCCTTCCCTCTTGCTGGGGCCAGCACGGCGGCTGCCAGCCTGGCTGCAGCAGCTGCTGCTTCCCTGCCAAGGCACCTGCGTGCGGCCGCTGGCCCGGCCGGGTCCCCCGCGCCAAACGGGCTCAGCCCCGCGCTCGCTCCGCCGCTGCAGCTGCACCTCAGCTCCTCCCGTGCGGCGCAGCTCTGGCTGGGGCTGAGCCCGAGGGCCTGGGGCCACGTGCTCCGTTCACGCTCGGGATGTCAAGCCCTGCCAGCTCCTGCCCTTGGGAGCATCATCGGTGGGGGAGATTGGGACCACTCGGCCCTTGGCTCCTCTCTGTCCCCCAGTAGCAAAGGTTGGGAGATGGCCGGGTTTCCTTGGGATGATGTCCACCATCCACCTGAGCTGGAGGAGCTGCGGGAGGGGGTGCCCTTCCCCGGGTCACCCCAGCCCTGTGCTTCCCTGCAGAGTCCTGCTCCAGCGTGGTGTGCCCTGGCACCCACACCTGCGTGGTGGACCAGACGGGCAGTGCCCACTGCGTGATGTGCCGGACGGCTCCCTGCCCTGAGCCCACCAGCCTGGACCACGCCCTCTGCGGCAACAACAATGTCACCTACCCCTCAGCGTGCCACCTGCGCCGGGCCACCTGCCACCGCGGCCGCTCCATCGGCGTGCGCCACTACGGGAGCTGCTCAGGTGAGCAGGGCAGGGCGGGGGCAGCGGGCACGGACCCCCGGAGCCTGGTCACCCCTCACACCCTCCTCACCACTTCTCTCTGTTTGCAGCCGCGGCCAAATTCTCCGCAGAGACGGACAGCGTGGAAGAGAACTATGTGTGAATCCTCCCTCGGCCGAGCCGGAGCCGGGAGACAGGGGCATTATGTGTATATTGTACAAACCATATACCTGATATTTATTAAGATAAAAAGATCCTTATTTATCCCTGTGTATGTTATGCAGTCGCAGGGGGCTCAGTTCCCATCCTGCCAGCCGGGGAGCAGGGGTGGGGGCGCACGGCCAGGGAGATGTTGAGCTGCCCTGGGATGCTCCAGTGCCCACCCAGTGCCCGGCAGAGCTCTCCACTGGCCAGTGCCCTTCCTTGCTGCTGGTGCGGTGTGGAGGGGTGTCCGTGGGCCCCCCTTACGTGTCCTTGGCCAGCAGCCCTGGGCCTATTTATTTTTGGATTAATTCTCAGTACTCTGCTGACGTTTCTGGCTGGGACCTCGAGGTCTAGAGGGAATCTGTGCTTTTGCCTTCCCTGAGGGGCTCAGCCCCAGCTGCCAGCAGCAGGAAAGGCAGTGCATGCTGCACCAGATTGGAGAGAGATAGATATATATTTTTATATATATTAAAAAAAATATATGTATGTTATTGTCTCCTAAACTTTCATCATGTGTGTGTTCAAATGGATTTTAGTTTGGGTCTTCCCAGGCCCATTCAGACCAGGCTCCCACCGTCTTCGGAGGTGATGCCGGTGCCCAGAGAGTTGGTGCAGTGGCAGCCCTATCTGAGGGGCATGACCATTCTCCCTGGCCCACTGAGCCCCCACCCAGAGCCCATCACCCAGGGCAGCTGCCCCCAGCCCTCCTCATCCCTCCCTGCCAGAACAGCTTCAGATGGAGCCCAGGCTGCAGGGAGAGATGGCCCTGCCTGCCCCCCCAAGGACCCCCACACTGCAGCTATGGGGCCCTGTACCCCCTGCTCTGCCCACACCTGTATTTATTTTTATTCCTTTTCTCATTTCTTCTGTTGTCACCTGTGTAAATACCAGCTCAGCTCTGACACCAAAAAGCTCTTGACTTTATATAAATATCATTTTTATATATATATTATATGTAAAAATACCTTATCTTCTATTTTTGTATGATTGGATTCTGACCCTCAAGGCAGACGCTTTGGGAACACCCACATCCCCTATTCTGTATTGTTGGGGCATTTTATGGCTGCGTTGGATTATGTTGGATTATAATTATAAACCAGATTAAACGGTGCTGTGGGTCTGGTTTTGTTGGGCAGGCTCTGGGGCCGCAGGAGGTGTTGCTGTCCCTGGGGCTGTGCCCCTGTGCAGGGTCTGGGGTGTGGGGAGCCCCCAGCAGCGGTGAGGAGCCGCATCCCATCTGCTCCGCTTGGCGCTCGGGTGTTCCGGCCCGGCCAAGGCTGCTCAGCGCAGCGGGAGGGAAGGGGAGAGCAGGGAAGAGCAAGATAAATCTGTTCCCAATCTCGGGCTGTGCCATGAGGGTTTGGTATTTCACAAAACAATTCCTGCCGGTAATTGGGTCCCGATGTGGGATGGTTCCCGGCCGGCAGCCTGTGGCTTGACGTGCTGAGCTCCACAGGAACTGCCGCTGGATCTCCCTCAGCTGCATCCCCTGTGCTGGGGGCCAGCGTGGCACAGCCCCCCAACCCCCCGCCGAGCCCCTCAGAACCACGCCCAGCCCAGGAGTGCATTGCAGAGAATCACAGAATCATTTAGGTCAGAAAAGACCGCTCAGATAACCCAGGATGGTCATGGGACTTTCTCCTGCAGCCTCTCCCTGCCTGCCCAGCTCAGCGATGTCCCCCTGCTCTTGGGGATGGGTGTACGGGAGTTCCCAAAACGCTGCCCACGCCCTTCTGGATGCCAGCGCTGCTGCACACGGTG
>NW_021940916.1:655088-661823 GCF_001715985.3 Manacus vitellinus | reverse complement strand
GCTGGCCCCGTCTCATCCGGGCCTTTCCTTGCCTCCCGTGGCTCTGGTCCCCACCATGGAGAACCAGGGGTCCCCAGCACCTTCTGGGTTTGGCACTGGGGGTTCCTGGGGCACCCAACCAGCTCAGGGTCAGCCACCCTCCACTCCTCACGGGCACCTCACCTCACACTGATCTGTTTTTACCACTGGCTACGGGGATGCTGAGTGCTCAACAGGTCCTGCTCACCACCACCTGCCTCCCACCAGGGAGCCCTGAGAGGCCATGGGGCACTGGTGAAGGGCAGGGTGAGGGGTGTCCTGGGCTCGGGGTGGGCTCCGGTTGGCTTGGGGTTGGAACTGAGTGGGAGGAACCAGTGGAGGTCTGAGAATGTTTTGGAGACTGGGGTGCAGTGGCTGTGGGACTGGGGAGACAGAGAAGCTCCCCATGCTGCTGGAGGGGACAGAGAGCTGGCCAACACAGGGTCGCAGCTTTGGGCAGCCCCACAGTGCCTCAGTCCCTGCAGGAAAGAGCCTTTTTAGGCAGGAAAACGTGTGTGTGATTTGCCAAAAGGCAGCAATGAGGGGAAGGGCAGAGCCGAGGGGTGCGACGTGCCCTGGGGAGAGGGTGAGGAGCTGCCAGACCAGGCACAGGCTCTCTGGGAGGGGAGGTATCAAAGGCTGGGGTTGAAGGGGGGATGGCACCAGGCAGGATGATGGCTCCTGTCCCTGGGCTCCACATGGTGCCCTTCACCCTGCTCTGGACCGACCCTCCCAGCAAGGGCTGAGGAATCTGTGGAGGAGTGTGAGGCCTGTCCCCCCCCAGCTCCATATGCTGGACTTGTCAATGTCTTTCTTTGGAGTGAAACTCCTCAAGTGACCTGGGGTAGGGGGCACAGCCCCAAAGCAAAATGGTGCAGCCCCTGCAGCCGCTCAACTCCAGAGCCTGGTCGTGGGGCTGGAGGTTTAGGAGAGTCCCAGGGCAGGCGGGGACACGGCCAGGTGATGCCCTGCTGTCAGCCTGGCTCTGCAGCAGCCAAGGGGGGCTGGGGCAGGCACTGCTGCCTTTGCCTTGGCTCCTGCTTCGCCTTGGCAGTGGCAGAGGCTGGAAGAGGGTCCTGGCTGCCACAAGCCACTGTTGCCCAGGGAGGTTTGGCTGAAACCTTCCAACTCTGGTAAAGGCTGTGCTGGTCCCACTGGAGCTGTTTGTCCTCCTCTGCTCCTGCTGCCATCAGTGCTCTTGAGCAGCTGGAGATCCTGCATCTCACATCTGGCTGCTCTGGTGGTTTGTCTCACTGGGTTGTCACTCTCCCCTTGGCTCAGGGGGTGTCCTTGGAGCAAGGGCTCTCCTGGTCCTGCCCTCACAACCCTGATCGGAAGCTGACAGTTGCACCCAGGGGAAGGAGGGAGATTTCTGCCTGAGGAATAACCCATGAGCCCTTTGGGAAGGGACTCAGGGCCCTGCTCTCCACTGGAATCCAGGGAGAAGTGAAACCCAGGCTGGGTCCTGCTGCCTCCTGTCCAGGTGCGAGGAACCAGAAGGGGTCAGGTCCATCCTGTCCCTGTGTGCAGCTGAGGGGATGGCACTGTCACCCTTCCCAGCTCTCCCAGAGGAGGCCATAAAGCTCTGCCACAGATGGCCCCAAAACAGCACCCAGCCCTGCTCGGGGCTGGCAGATCATGGGGTTCAGAATTCAGCCACTGCTGTGAGACCTCAGCTCTCAGCTCAACCTGCACTGCTGGGAGGAACCAGAGCTCCCCAGGTTTCCTGGGAAGCCAGTGTTAGTGTTTGTGCTTCCTGGCCAGAAACAGCCCCTTTCCCCAGGCAGGGTGGTAGTTCACGTGCCCAGAGCTGTGCTGGGAGCTGTGCTGGGGCTCCAGCACTGGAGGTGCCAGAGGAAACCTCGGGAGGTGCCGTGTGCTGGAGCCGGGTTGAGTGCTGGCGCCAGGATTGGTGCTGCAGGCACAGCCCAGATTCCTGAGTCTCTTTATCTGGAGACAAGGAGCCCTCTGGCCCCGGGCAGGAGCCACTGTCAGGGACAAGGATGAGCCTGGAGGAGGGAGAGGAGCCAGATGGATCCTGCCCCAGACAGGTGTTTCCTGGTGGAGCAGAGCTGGACATGGGTTAAGCCCAGCCCCTGGGCTTGGCACCAAGAACTGAGCTCCCCCCAGGTGCTGGGACTCACAGGGGTGCCCCTGCCGGGATCCATGTTCCTGCCAGCTCTTTGGAGCCTCGTGTGTACCTGTGTTCATGGCATTGCTGGGAAAGCCACGCTGCCCCGTGTGAACAGGAACCCAGGGATGGCTGTGGCAGGAGCCAGGCACCGTGTCCTGGCCAGCACCAGGGCTGCCCATCCCAGCTGGCCAGTGCTCCCGGGGTGGGGAGAGGCCAGCTCCACTCTCATTCATAAATCGTGGTGGGAGTTTGCTGGTGGAGCCTTGCTCCTCTAACTGGAAGGGAGCTGGAAACCCAAGTATTTGGAGGGTACTTGAACAACTGTTTGAAAGATCTGTAATTTTCCAATCAAACTCCCTCCCCAAGCCTCCGTTCATCAAATATTCATGGGATCCATTTTCTCCTGGCACTCCCAGCCCACGTCTCAGCCCAGAGAATCAATCAGGCAGCTCCACTTGCTCTAATGCATCTGCGTTTTCGGGAGCCTGGGGCTGCCATCTCCTCCCCCCTCTTCCCCCCGTCCCCATCCCCTCCCGGGCAGTGGCCGTGCCCGGGGCCGTGCCGGCAGTGGGATCGTGGGGAAGGAATGGGGTGGGTGATGGGGCAATGCAGCAGCAGCAGCAGTGGGGGGAGGCAGCCACACCGTGGGGCAGGGCAGGAGCAGCCCTGGGTGCCAGGATCTAAGCAGGGTTCCAACCCTGTGCTGGGCATGTGGCTCCTCAGCTGCACAGATTTCTGGCCGTCCTCACCCGAGCCGCTGCCACTGATGTGTCTGCCTTCGTGGTCAATGCAGGGTGGCCCTCGGGTGACTGCAGCCCCCTCCCCTCCCCTCTGTGCCTTCCATCAGGGCCGTTCGATCACGGCCTGTTGCTAAATGGCTTCATGACGGAGCTTTGCAGCCTCCCCACGGCCACGTCACTCCAGGCCTGGCCAAGGGGCCCAGCTCCTGGCATGGGAACAGTGCTATAAATCAGTGCTGGTCCCTCGATTGCTGCCATTGCCACGGGCCCTGGGGCCTGCACCCCCACCTCCCCAGGGTCGCTGTGGGGGTCCAGGCAGTGGTGCCCGTGCAGGACACTCTCCTGCCTTCCCCCAGCTCGGAGCTGAGTGGGTGGGAAGGGAGTGGAGGTCAGGGGAGCGGAGAAGCAGCTTGAAATGGCTCTTCGCACATTTGGATGAGCTAATGGGAAAAAACAGAGGAAGGCAAATAAACATTATTGTTTCATGTCAGGCGGGAGGAGACAAAAGGTCACGGGCTTCCCTTGTGATGGTGGGAAATGGCAGCATCAGCAGGGCTGGAAAGAGCTGGGGAGCCAAGGGAGAGTGCGGGGGTGTGTGTGCTCACACACGTGTGTGGGCCCACCCTGAGGGCCGGGGCCTGGGGCTGGGAGCTCCCAGGGCATCATCTCCCATGTCCCTGCTCCCTACCTGGCCTGGTGGTTCAGAGGGTGAGGGTAAGGGGTGCAGTGGCCCCACCTTTCCACCCTTCCAGATGGATCTGGAGCATCAGAACCCCCAGGGAGACCCCAGTGATGCCACGGTTTTGGCCCACCGGTGCTGCCAGAGTGCCAGGCCCGGGGAGCGGCACCCCCAACCCCAGGGGGCCTCTCGATCCCTCCGCCCGCCCTGTGCATCCCCCCCACCGCTCGCCCGTTGCCATGGCACCATTACCATGGTGCTGTTGCCAGACAACCATTGCCATGGAACCGCCTCCATCAGTCACCAGGGCCGGCGGCAGCGAGGCCCCTTCACACCAGCCCGTGCTGACCCCTGGAGACAGGTCGTGACAGGACGGGGCTGTTGGGGAGTGGGAGACCCTCCGCCTCCACCTCATTGCCTGGTCCCAGCAGGCAAGGACTGTGGCTGCTGGGGTGGTTCCCACTCAGCCCTCCTTGACGGATCAGAGTCCCCAGGCCAGGAGCTGGGGGGGCTGGGAGGGTGCAGTGAGGGGCATCCAGCCCATTTTGCATCTCTTCCTGGGCCAGGAAGATTCCTGGCGTTCAACCCGGGAATGCAGAGACTGTAGCAAATAATGGAAAATAAAGAGAATGGAGGAGGGAGGAAAAGCAGAACGTTTCAGAAATGCTGTAAAAGTTTGGATACATTGAACAGGGTAAGATCCAGGAGAGAAACAGGACCTGGTCCAACACCCTGCGAGTGTGGGGTGCCAGGGGCTGGACTTGGGGGACCAGAGCAGGAGGGAGCCCACGATGAAGGGCAGCCCCAGAGCTGTGGGGCCGGTGTGGGACACGCGGGTGTGTGAGCTGTGCCACGCGCCTGCGCTGGGGAAACAGTCACAGCGTCGCTGCAAACAGCATGAAAACAACCACCACAAAAGCGACACCTTCCCTGTTTGTTTTCCTGGTCTGGATTTTGCGCACTGCTGGGATCCCCGGGGTGCGGGGTGAGGGGAGGACGGCGGCTCTGAGCAGCTCCCAGTAAATCGCTGGCTTCAAGGAGGGGGCAGGAGGAGGCGGGGGCTCCTCTCACCCCACAGACCCCATTTGAGCTGTGGCAAAGCCCAGCTCCTCCGGTAAAGGACCCACGTGAGGGCACATACATGTGCAAGAGCACACATGTTGGCACATGCGGTCAGAGCCCAGGCCCGGGAGGTGTCGTGTGTGGGGCACAGCACCCCGAGCCCACCCTGTGTGTAAAACCCTCTTCGGAAAAAGCCCTTCCCGGGAGTGTGGAGTCCTGCTCTCTGTCCCTTGCTCTAAGAAGCAAGTGGGGATGATCCATCGTCTGACAATACCTCTGTGCCTCCCACCCTAATTACTGCCACAGCTGAGCACTTCGTTAGCACTGTCTGGCGAGCAGCCAGCAGCTCCTGTGGCGCTGGAGCACCCTGGTCCCAGCCAGCCCCACCAGCTGCCCCAGCCCTGCCGTGGGTCCTGGTGCTGGACCTGCCCCCGGTGCTCTGCGGCGCGGGGGCTCTCGCTGGGCCCGGGGGCTGCGCTGCCGGTCAGGCTGGCCTGGGCACCACCCCACGGGGACACGGGAGGGTGGGTGTGTGGGCAGGTGACTGCAGGGATCGGGGATACCTCCTCCTTGCAGCACCCAGCGAGGCAGCAGCATCCCTGGCACGGCCATGGCAGCCCAGGCTGCAGAGGCAGGTACCGGGCCCGGAACACGGACGCCGGCGGGAGCGGAGCCTGTTGCCGTGTGTGTGTCTGTGCGTGTCCAAGTGTCTGTGCACGTGGGCGTGCGTGTGCCTTCATACGCAGCCCAGAAAGGTCACTGTCTGGGAAAGGTGTCAGCTGCCAAGAAAAGGGCTTGGAATGGAAAGTGTGAGCCAGGTTGGAAGGCAGGGGCGTCCAGAACCGTCCTGCTCCAGCCCCTCTGTGGTCATGGTTTCCATCTGCGCCACAGCAGGAGTGGGTCTGGCTGCGCTGAGTCCCCCAGGCGCTGGGCAAGGTGCCTGTCCCGGGGCAATTCGGGTAGGATGGGGGGCTGAGGGGTGTCTGGAGGAGCCGTGCAGGCAAGGGATGCTTGGCTCCAGGGTGGCAAGGAGGAAACAGCCGATGGAAAGGAAGGGTTCAGCCTTTGCCCGTGTGCTGCAGTGTCCGGTTTGCTGGTTGCACAATGTGCCTGACACCTGCTGCTGGTGCCACTCCTCACCGCTGCTCTCTGCTCTCTGCAGGGTCGTGGAGGCCAGCACCCTTCAGCAGGAGAGGCTGCAGGCCATCGCGGTGAGTCCCTGCTCGGGCTGGACCTTGGCCCAGTGTCCCCACACCCCTGCCCCGTGCAGCACAGGGGGCAGACGCCAGTGGGGAGGAGGGTGCAGGGGCAGGTGAGCTGGTGAAGGTGCTCAGCCGCAGGCTGGGAGTCCCCAGCAGCCAAAGAGGACTCGTGGTGGCCCGTGCCAGGATGTCCCTGCAGTGGCTCTTCCCAGGGTGCCGGAGCTGGCTTGGCTTGGCTGCATGGCTGAAACAGGGACAGAGCAACAGGCAGCCGGGAGGTTTAATTAATAAAACAGTGCCTTGATGAGCCCCAAGTGAGGGAAATGAGTGATGATTCTCCCGCACACCCTTTCCCAGGAAAGGCTGAGGATGGTGCAATCCAGCCATGCCCGCCATGGGCACTAGTAATTACATTAATTAGTGAGCAGTCGGGGGCCACACTGGGCAGCCCCTCCCAGCACAGAGCAGGTCGAACCCACCGCTGCCCCATGGCAGCCCCCCTGCCCTGCCCGGCTGGCAACTGGCTGATTTCTGCCACACAAAGGGCAAATTGTTCTGGACCAGAGGAGAAAGCGCCGGGTGACGCGTCCGGGCTGGGTCTGACTCTGCTGAAATGATCTGGAGCAGCCCCAGGATGGGTGGCGGGAGGGGTGAGGTGGAGGCCCCGGGGGCTGTTTCCCCCACGCTGGCAGCTCACTCAGCGGGGCCAGCTGAGGGGAAGGTGACATTTTGAGATGGTGAACAGAGCCCAGGCTTTGCCATGACTTCTCTACAGCCTCCGTGCCTCAGTTTCTCCCAGAGAGGGCAGGGACGTGATACTGGGCTCCTTGTGGGCTGTCCCCAAGGCTGGTCTCGCAGCCCCTCTCCCCAAGTGCAGCCCCTCGCCCCCTCTCCTCCCTC
>NW_021940916.1:650081-653756 GCF_001715985.3 Manacus vitellinus | reverse complement strand
CTGCCCCACACTGCCTGCGTCAAGGCTCCCCACAGCCTCTCAGCCCCAGCTCTCCCCGTAGGCTGGAGAAGGAGCTGGAGATGCTGGAGAACAGCAGCTCAGTGGCTTCTACCAAGGAGAACCTGGCAGAGGCGGCAGCCCCAGCCAAGGAGGAGAAGGCCGAAGCCATCCCGAATGCACAGAAGGTGGGCATGGCCACGGGTGGGGCTGCTGGCAGTGGGGTTGGGGTCCCTGGCCCCGGTGGGGATGGGTGTGTGGGTGATGAGTGTGGGGGCAGTGGGTGCATGGAGGGTCCCAGCAGCTCCTATAACCTCTCCCTTCTGTTTTGCAGAGTCCTCTGGGCACAGTTAAGGGTAGGTGATCCTTGATCCCCCTCAGACGCAGTTCGATGCCCACCATCCCCTCACGCTGCCCCGATGCTGGGGCCAGATGGGTAGAGAGAGCCAGCGGAAGCCCTGTCTCCATGTCCCCTGTCCCTGTCCCCTCCCAGGCGGTGGTGCCCTGTGGCGGGGGAGCCTGTCCCAGGGACCATCTGCAGGGGACATGCCACCGTCCCTGGGCCCTGTCCCATGGGCACACGGACAACCAGGTGATCATTTTGGCTCAGGCAGTCGTCTCTCCTCTCCATCTCCAGCCGAGAAGAAGGTCTCCAGCAGCCCCATGAAGGTGGTGGAAGGCACTGACCTGATGAAGGCGGGTAGGTGCCCCTGCCCTGGGAGGAGAGCTCCTTCCTGGCTGCTTCCCCCTCCCCTCCACGCCGTCCTCGGCTCGCTGCCACCGCAGCCGCTCCCCGCCGTGCCGCTCGATGCCTTTCCAAGCCCAGGGCAGAGAACATCCGTCATTGCAATCACAGGGTTTGGTTTTGCTTCCACCCCACAGCTGGTTCATGGCTCAGGGCCCCCCCTCACCCGAGTTCCATGTCTCTGCTCCAGTTTCATCCTTCCTGCTGTTTGCAGCTTCTCTGCGCAGGGGCGAGGGAGCGAAGCGTCGGCTGCCGGCATGGCTGACCCCGGGGCCGGCTGCCTCAGGGAGCTACAGGGGCACGGGGCTGCCTGAGCTGGGGGGGCTGCAGCCGGCTCTGCTGCTGGAGGAGTTTGCTCTGGTTTGGGGCAATGGCTCAAGACCAGACCGTGGCACCAGCACTGGGCAGAGCCCATCTTGGGATCCTCAGAGCAAAGCACCACACACAGGGCTGAGGTGACCGTGGTGCCAGCAGGGACTGGCTGGGAGCTGAAGAAGAGATGCCTCTCCACGGGGCTGGAGAGGCTGCCCCAGCACCAGCACCCTCAGTGGGGGCTGTACCTCTGTGAGCATGAGCCTGGCTCCCAGCCCGGGCCCCGCAGCCAGCTCCGCTCACCAGCTGGACAGATGGACACGGCATTGCCAGTGCCCCCAGGGCCTGGCTAGGCTCAGCCCCAGGGCCACAGCAGCCACGGAGGTAAGGTGATACCAGCAGCGCCAGGATGGCGGCAGCCCACAGGTCCCAGGAGGAGGGATGTGCCAGGGATGCCGCACCCGCCTCTGCCACTCACCGCTCCTCGCTGCCGCCTCGCTAACACCGCTGAGCACCCCGAGCACCGCTGAGCACCACGGCACTGCTGAGCACCACAGCACTGCTGAGCACCACGGCACTGCTGAGCACCACAGCACTGCTGCCACGCGCCGCCAGCCGCGGAGCAGGGGCTGGGGAGGGCCGGGGCCGCCGTAACCGCGCTGTCCTCTTTGTATCCCAGCCATGTACTCGGTGGAGATCACAGTGGAGAAGGACAGAGTGACTGGGGAGACCAAGGTCCTGTCCAGCACCACCCTGCTCCCCCAGAACCACTGTCTGCAGGGGGTCAAAGTGTACGAGGATGAGATGAAAGGTACGGGCCAGCCCTCGCCGCTGGCCGGTGGCAGAAGCAAAGGGCCGGGGACGAGGGAGCGGCCACCCAAACATCCCAGCGGGCACCCACCAGGGCGAGGAAGTGCAGGGGCTGCTCCCAGCAGCCTCACCAGCTCTGTGAGGGCAACTCCTCATTGGCCCCAGTCCGGCGGATCGCAGGATTGTCCTGGCAGCAAGGTGTGGATGGTCCAGACAGGCCAGCCCTGGTTTGCACATCGTGACCCTGCACCACTGGAGAGGAGAGAAGAGGATCTGCTGTGTCCAAGGCTCAGGAGCCCATCCTGCGGGCAGAGAATGTGGCACTGGCACCACGTTGGCCTGGCCCACAGGCTGGCAGTGGGGAGCATGGCTGCTGGGTATGGAGGAAGTGCAGCAGTAGGGACTGCAGCTCCTGCTTTTGGCAATATATGGGAACCTGCTCTAAAGGGCCTGGTGACACCCGAGGGACCACTGTGGTGGCAAGGTCCATCCTTGGAGCTGGGGCATGTTACTGGGCACTGTGGTGGCTGAGTGGACCATCTCTCCAAGGAAACCACGGCACAGCGGTCCTGTTCAACCCTCTCCCTGTGGCCACGGCTGTGCTGGCCCTGCCAGGCCGGTCCCTGTGCCTTGCTCACCGCCTGCCCGCTGCGGTGGTGGCACCGACTGTTGTGTGATGCCCCAGGTCAAGTGGAAAACGCCACAAGCCAGTGGCTGCTCCGGCCATGATGCACATCTCTGCCTCCAGTGCCGTGAGCAGCCGGCACAGCGTGTTGGGGTGGGAGAGCCCCGTCTCCTCTGGGCACGGGGCCACCGGGTGCCACAGTCCTGGCAGGATGTGTCAGGAGTTGGTGGGAATGCACTGGGGCAGCACTTGCTGAGTGTTGCTGGGGTCTCAGAGGTGGCAGTGGTGACCTGCCACAGAGCATCGTGTCAGCCCGGCCGAGCGGGGTGCCGGCCGTCCTGCCGCGGTGAGCACAGGCAGCTTGGCTGGCTGTTGGCGGCCTGGCAGACAGCCGTGGCTCCCACAGGGTTTGCTGAGCCTGAGGCTTCAGGAACCGCTCCTCACATTGGGCTTTTATTTTGGCCTCTGCCTGCTGTCGGGCAGGAGCCAGGTGATGAGGGGGGTCTGACAGCAGTTCCATCTCGGAGAGGGGTGGGGAGTCCCAGCCTCAGTGGCAGAGCCCTTAGAGAGGGGAACAGGCTGCTCCCTGGCCACGTGGGAGCCGTGTCCAAGTGGGTTGTGCCAGCAGGAGCTTTTCCAGGTCACCTTGTGCCCCTGTCCTGAGTCTCCCTCACCTTCCCTCCTCTTGTCCCTGCAGTGGTGCACGCAGTGAGCGCCGAGGACGGGGCCCTGCAGAACGGGGCCCACCCCCTCAGCTCCTCCGAGGTCGACGAGCTCCTGCACAAAGCGGACGAGGCCACGCTGAGCGAAGCCGCCGGGCGTGAGACCCCGGCCAAGGGGGGCCAGGGGGGCGGCAGCGCCCCGGGCAGCCAGAAGCCAACGCCGCGGAGGGAGATCACGGGGCTGCAAGCGAAGCCGCGGGAGAGCACCACGGTGCCGCCGGGCGAGGGGACGGAGCCGAGCCGGGAGCAGCCCGTCACCATGATCTTCATGGGCTACCAGAACGTGGAGGATGAGAACGAGACCAAGAAGGTGCTGGGGCTGGAGGGCACCATCAAGGCAGAGCTGGTGGTGATCGAGGACGCCGAGAGCAAGCCGGAGCCGGCACACAAGGACCACGCGCCGCCCAACGGCACCGCGCTGGAGCCGGCGGGCGCCCAGCCCCTGGGGGAGGAGGGCGTGGGCG
>NW_021940916.1:645933-649695 GCF_001715985.3 Manacus vitellinus | reverse complement strand
CCTGCCCCGCGCTGCCCCCACCAGTGCTGCCTGTGGTATTTATTAGAGACCCCCTAACCCCACAGTGCACTCACCCCACCACAGCCCAGCCTCAACCCCACTGGAGCCCTCCTGCCACCAACACCAGAGCCTTTTCCTCTTTCACCAACACTGTCCCACCCACCGTCGGAGGACGGAGCCGTCGGGCAGGGGATCGGAGGACGCCGCTGCATCCGTAGATGACTCCCTGGGAGCCGGCACCAGCGGGACCCACACTTGGCCCAGCCCATGGTGGGCATTGGACCCAGCCCCATGCCAGGCCCTCTCTCTGTGCCTCCATCATCTGCATCACCAGTGGGGAAAGGCCTGGGTCTGTTCCCCTCTGGCTGGCCATGGACATCTCCGCTCCATCCCGTGTCCTTGTCCCCATGTCCCTGGGCTCCCCAAGCCATGAGCCCCTCGGGGACCAAGCGTGTCCAGGCGAGGGAAGGGCATTAAGGGCAGTGTCTCCTCCATGATGCTCAGCTGTGGTCATGGGCAGGGCCACGCACAGCTCCTCCAGGATCACCCCAGCCTGTGCTCAGAGCTGTGGGCAGGGGACCTTGCTCTGCTCCCCCAGGCTCATCTCACTGTGTGGAAGCCCCTCACCCTGGTGCTGGCATTGATGGCCATTCCTCCAACTCGGCTGCTGGCTGGCACTGCTGGGCTCTGCCAGCCCCCGGGGCTGAGCTGTGCTGTGGCCAGTGCCCGTGTCCCCCTGGGGCAATGGCAGCGAGGGGGGCCCAGCCTCGTGGGGACAGGAATGGGGTGGGGGTGCCCACCCCACCCACTTCCTCATAGCAGCAGGAGTGTGGCCCAGCATCCTGTTCCCTTCCTGCCTCTGCAGCTCAGCCGTGGCAGCTTTGCAGAGCCACCTTCTGGGGGTCCAGGCTGCAGCACCAGGTCCTGCAGGGGAGCAGGGCAGCCCAGTTCACCCCAGCACTGGCACTGGGAGCTGTCAGGGGTCCGGTGTCCCACGAAGGGCAGTCTCCCTGCTCCCCCACCCCACGCCCCAGCCCTTCAGTGGGGATTTCACCACCAGCACCAGCGTTTCCTCCCCCCTGAGACCCACTGGGGCAGGCGAGGGAGCGCCCACCGGGGCAGTGCCTGGGCCCTGTGCCCAGGGGCACTTGCCCAGGAGCTTTGGGCAGGGTGCAGCCACCAGCCAGACAGCAGTCCTTGTGTGAGCATGAGAGGGTCCCCGTTGCTGTGAGGCCGGGCAAGTCCCCAGGGATCCCCCAAAGCACGTGTGGAGCAGCCCCCACACTGCCCAGCCCACTGGGACACCAGTGATAGAGCAGCCAGGGATGGGGCTCGGCCACCCAAGGCATTCCTTCCCCCACACTCCCCTTATGTGAGCAGTGACCCCCCCATGACATCCCAGTTGTCACCCCAGTTACCATCCAGGCTGCAGTTTTCCCCCAGTGGAGTTACTGCAGGGCTGGGGACTGCAGGGGTCTTGCAGTGCCACCTGAGCCCTGTCTGGGCACCCACAGCCTCTGGGAGAGGCAGAGCTGAGGGAGGGAGAGGTTTCCCCACCAGGGGAAGGGGGGCCTCTCCTGCCCCTCCTGCTGAGGGCATCCCTGGAGCCCCGTTGCTGCAGGGCGGGGCAGGGGGCTCAGTGCCACAGGGCATCTCCCCCACAATCCTGGGGGGAATGTCATCTCTTGCCACCCCACACCAGGGGCCAGCACCACTCACCCCATCCCACTCTGGGCCCTGCAATCCTCCCGACCCCAGGCTGGGACTCCCTCCCACTCTCAGCACCCTCCGCCTCTCAATTGGCTTTGACCCCCAGCCCAGTCTGGCGCCCGTGGCAGTGGGGAGTGGGACCAGGCCCCGGGCCGGGGCTGGGGCATGAGAGGAGCAGGCAGTGGGCCCAACATCACCCCTGCCCCGTCCCGCAGCCCCCCCTGCTGAAGTGCACTTCTCGCACCCCTGAGCTTTTCACTTGTGCCGAAGCTGTTTGAATCCCACCCCCACTCCCACCCCCGTTGTTTGTAAAACACCTGAACCGAGCAAATAAACTGTGTGAACAACCATCCTGCAGCCACCGACGGGCTGGGCATCCTGGGGATGGGAGGAGGAGGATGGAAGGGTAGGGACAGGGATGCTGGGGATGGGCCCTGCTGCCCCCTTGCTGTATGGGCAGGGGAAGTGGGGAGGAAGAGGGATGTGGGAACAGGGATGCTGGGAGGAAAGGGATGCGGGGTGATGCTCTGGGCCTGCCCAGGTAAAGAGGACGTGGCAGCCCGGTTACCTGGTTGTCCCGAGGGACAGTGGTGGGGTCAGGACCTCCCAGGCCCTGACGAGGCCTGTCTGTGCACATGGCCATGGGTCTCTGCACATCCCCACGCTGGTGTGATTGCTGCTGCCCAAGGCTTGGATTCCAGGGCTCTTTCCTGGAGCAGCTGGGCCCTGACCCTGCCCGGTGCCAGCCCAGGTGCCAGCACACGCCCTGCGGCAGGCGGGGAGCGCTCCTGGCTCCCTGGCATCACCTGTGGACTTTGGCTCAGCCCTGCGGTAAAACAGGCTCCACTCACCTGCCCGGAAACGCAGAACGGCCCGGCAGGCACACGGCACCGGCGTCCCCAGGCCAGGCAGCGCCAGCCCCGAGCGGGAACAGGAGCACCAAGGGGCTGGGCAAGGGTAAGTGGGACCCCCCAGCACCTGCAGCTGGGGTGAGCCGGGGCCAGGCACCAGCACCGTGCTTGGGCAGCAGCAGGGCCGGGAGGGGCTTCCTGGCAGGAGCGGGCTCCAGTGCAGGGCAGAGGGGGTGAGGACAGGGACCTCCTGCCCAGCCACCGGCACAGGGAAGGGCTGAACATCCCAGCACAGCATCACCTGCTCAGCTGTGATGCCCCATGCCAGGAGGGAGGGTGGCTCTGGGCACTGACAATGCTGCCCACTCCGCTGGGATCCAGCAGCTGTGGCCATGGGCACCAAGGGCACCACGGTCACTGTGCCACTCTCCTGCTCTTGTCCTGGCAGGTGTCTGAGGTTTCCAGACCAGGTTTCCCAAGTGCAGGGCTCGTGTCCAGAGGGAAGGAGAGAGCTGCTCTGCTGCAAGGGGCTGGGGCTGGCAGTGCCGGGGCTGGCAGTGCCGGGGCTGCCGCGGCGCCAAGAGCACCCGCCTGCACAAACACGGGGTTATCGGTGACCGCAGGGGAGGCCCCGCGGTGGGACAGGAGAGCCCAGGCTGCTCCCGGCGTGGCTGCTCCCGGCGTGGCTGCTCCCAGCATGTGCACTCAGGTCCCTCTGCTGCATCCCCCAGGGCTAATGGCTGCCCTGGGGCACACGGTGGGAGGAGAGCTGGACATCCAGGCCCTCCCTGCAGATTCAGGGCTTCTCAGTGCCATAGCTGTGTCCACGGAGAGGCAGGAAGCACCTGGAAGAAGGTCTGTGGGTGCATTGCCGCTGCATCTCTGCACTGGTGCATCAAGGCACAGGTGTGTTGGCACGTTGGTGCATTGGCACATGGGTCCACTGGTGCATCGGTGCATGCTGCAGATCAGAGCCAAGGGTAGCCTCCTGGGCATGGGACCAGCTGCAGTGGGGTAATGGAGGCACAGGGAGATCGGGGACAGAGCACTGAGCCCAACATGGTTCTTGGAATTCCCCCACAGACTCGTGCTGAGCTTATCAGGGCCCCGCAGCCACGCCACCCATGGCCCCCCCGTCCCCCACTGCTGCCACCCTGGCCACTCCCCAGCAGACACGGCTCAGCTGGGTGCCCTGTGTGGC
>NW_021940916.1:629104-645805 GCF_001715985.3 Manacus vitellinus | reverse complement strand
GGGGACCCCCGCCCCGACGGCTTCCTGGACAGTAAGTGCAGCGTGGTCGGGGGTGAGGGCAGTGCCAGGTGCTGGGGGGCCACCATGTCCCCCAGCCTCGGAGGGACCGGTGCCCAGCCAGGGACGGTGGCAGCGAGGGTGTGCAGGGAGGGCTGGTGCAGCCCGTGGGCGGGCGGAGGGACGTTGGCCACACGCCTCGCACGTCGGTCGGGCTGGGAGCGCTCGCGGCCACCGGCACAGGGCGGGAGCAGGCCCTGCAGCTCTGCAGCCCCACAGAACCCCTGGCACAGGCAGGCCCTGGAAAGCGCCCCAGATGTCTCCTTGCAGTGGGGGGGCCCAGGCCAGACTGGCAGGGGCTGCAATGCCACCTGCTCTGGCCAGCACCTCTCGTGGTGCTTGGCTGGGCTGGGGGCAGCCTGGCCCAGGGGGAATGGCCGGGACCCCTAAACCCCGACCGTCCCTCAGCGCCGGACAGAGCTGAGCCAGGTGGATGGATTTGGGCGCAGCTCTGGGAGGGGCCGTTCCGCTCGAGTGGAGCAGCCCTGATAAGAGCCCAGCTGGCTTCCTCCTCCCTGCTCCCCTCCTGTGCCAGCTGCCAGCGCTCCCCGGGGGGGTGTCCCCTTCCAGCCAGGACCTCGACCACCCCAAACACGGTAAGAGGTGTGGTCAGGTGGTTTTCACTATCCAGGTCACCAGGGGCAATGAAAGAGCAAGACTGAATCACAGGTAGGGGAATTACAGGGAAATTCAGCAGAGCAGAGCTGCAGGGGAGAGGCTGAGCCACCGGGGCTGGGCATGGGCAGCCAGGACATCCCAGGTGCCGCTGATGAGATCCAGGAAAGGCTTAAACAGCTCCTGACTGGAGCCCAACCCCACTTGCCCTGTGGGAGGACAGTGCATCCTAGGAGGGCTGGAGGTGAGCAGGGGAAGCTCAGCCACCAGTGTTGCTGCAGGAAGGAGCCATATCCAGAGTGCTCTCATCCTGGGGATGAGCTGGGATGCTCCAGATACGGGGAGCACCAGGCACCTGCCTCTGTCCTGGGGAGCCTCACCCTGAGCTGTGCTTGCAAGTACCACGGCAGCTCTGGGCTGCCCCTGGCATCACCGTGGGCTTGCTCCCGTTTTGCCTCATGCTCCCAGCAGGCCATGAGATCTCCGGAGCAGTGCCCGGCAGTGACACACCCTGACCTGCTGGGGCTCAGGAGTGGTGACGGGTGACAGCAAGGCTGTGGCTAAGCCTCGGCAAACAGCGGGACAGGATGTGCTGCTGGCTCTGGGCACGCCCGGCTTGTCCGTGGGTGACGTTGGTGTCCCCGGCGCTGGGGCCGGGATGGTGTCTGAGGTGTGGTGAGAGCTGCTGCCTCATGGGGACCCACCTGTGCTGCCCCTCCCTGCCTGGCACCCGCTGTCCCAGCCGGCTCTGGCCCAGCCAGCGCTGGAGCATCAACCTCAAGGTCAGGGCCGTTCACTCCCGCCCTGCATGCCAGGGGGGTTAAAGTCCCCTCATTTTATGAGCCATGAAACCACTTTTATGACCCAGTTGTTTCTACAGCTCGGCTGCTTGGAGGCTCCTTCCTGTAAATGCACGAGGAGATATTCCAGGCAGGGGTGGCCTCAGTGCCTCTATTGCCACCTCTCCCTGCTGGTGCCGCCAGGGGCTGGAGGTCCCTCCCTGCCCTGTGCATGTGGAGAGGCCCACACGACACCAGAGGGTGTCTGTGCCCAGGGCAGTGCCCAGCCGGGCCGTGGCTGTGGTCTCACTGCCACTGGTGGTGCCGCGAACCTGCGGCAGGTTTGGCTGTGCACCCTTGGAACGTGCCCAGGCTGGGGGACAGAGGTCAGAGGGGGATCTGGGCTCTGTGGCAATTCCTGCTGGGAACGGTGCTTTGTGCTCTGCCTGCTGCCCCAGACGGGGCAGGTTGGTGTCTGTCCCCAGCAAGGACAGTGGTACCAGGCTGGAAGAGGGGCTGTGCCCTGACCTCCGTTCCTCCTGCTGCTCTAAACAGCTGCTCTCCCCTCCTGCTTGCAGGGACAGCCAGGTCCGGCCCCTTGGCCTCTGCTGAGCCAGAAGCTCGTGGGTGACCTTGAAGCTGAGCAGCGGCCCCGGTCCGAAGACAGGTTGGCAGAGGGGTGGCTCTTCCCAGGAGATGGACAGAGTCACCAGACATCTGGTGTTCCAGTTCCCACAGGCCTCGCACAGGCCTGACTCCAGCGATGGGCACCAGACCGGCTCGCTGGCAGAGCTGAGGGCTGACAGCGACGACGATGTGTTTGGCTCCACTCAACACAGCACCCAGAGGGTAGAAAATGGCTATGGCTGGAAGAGGAGGTCCCAGTCACCCTCATATTTCCTGGAGGGTGGAAAAGATGTCTGGACCCCGTCCCCGGACAGAGAGTCCAAGCTGGAGGTGGTGAAGTCGGGAAGCCTGTACGACCTCAGGGCTTACAGGGGTGAGAGGAAACCCTCGAAGCTCTATGACGAGGAGGAACAGGACGTGTACAGGGTCCCTCCACCCAACATCTCACCTGAGAAAGCCAGGGAGCTTGAGGACGAGAGGAGGGAGGTCATCCGGAGCCAGGTGATGAGGAAGAGCTCTACCATTGCTGAGAGGTGGAGCTCCATGGATGAGCTGAGCTCCATCAACACTGGCATGGGCAGCCAGGGTGAAGGCAGGCATGCAGGCAGTGTCACCACCAGCTTTGCCATCAGCTTTGACAAACCTTCCCCAGGCAGGGCTGCGACACCTGTGGACCCTGACAATATCGACACAGAGCAGATCAACTTCTCCGCGGCTCGGCAGCAGTTTCTGATGCTAGAGAAGACCAGCCCAGGCTCTTTTTTCAGCCCAGGGCAGCAGGCTATATCCCCTAAGCCAGAGTCAGTGACAAAAGTCTCCAGGGAAGAGTGGCATAGCCCTGAGATGGCCACGAAGGCTGTGAGAGGTTATGGTAGTGCCGGTACATCAAGCCAGAGCAGGAGGGACAAGAGTGTTTACCAGGTTTACAATGTGTCCTACAAGACACCCGAGAAGGAGGAGGTTTCTACTCCCAGAAAAGCTCACATTGAAAGGTCATATCCCATTGTGAAAATGTCCAGCCTGACCAAAGCATTGTCCAGAGAGGACCTGGACTCCGGTTTGGGTGAGATGTACAATGAAGCCAACACAGGCTACGGCAGTGATGGAAGTGCCTCCAATGAGACCTTCAGTGGCCTCGTGGATCTGAGGGCTGGCAGCAACGGGCTGGGCAAGGAGACGAAGGTCAGCAGTGAGACGCCCATCGAGCGGGAGATCCGCATGGCGATGGAGAGGGAGGAGAACCTCTGGAAAGAGAGGGGTATCCAGCGGCTGACCTCCAGCAGCGAGCTGGTGGAGATCCAGACCAAGCCTGTCCTCGCCCTTCATGGCTCTCCCGGCCCAGGCAGGAAAGGGAAGGACAGAGGCCGTGCTTCCCTTTACGTCCAGAGGGAAATCGAGCAGGAAACCAAGCGAGAGGAAGATCTGAAGAGGCAAGGGAGGCTTCTGGGGGCGTATGACAGGGGGACGCATCAGGAGCTGGACGAGCGCAGGAGGGTGTTTGAGCAGGAGGAAGCCCCCCCGCAGAAGTCCACGGCCCCAAGGCAGGCAGAGGAGCGGAGGAGCTGGGTTAAGGAGTTTGTGGCGGAGCAGCCCTCGAGCCCCAGCCCCACGGAAGACACCAGGGGCAGGAGAAGCAGTCCCAGCTACACAGCGAGCATCGCGCACTTCCAGCTGTCCCAGCCGCGCTTCACCGTCAGCGAGAGGAGCCAGGAGAAGCCGTCGGTGTCCCAGCACGCTTCCGCCAGTGCCAGCAAATGGGGGAGCAAGGATTCCTGGGGAGGGAAGCTTCCCGGCTCCACCCCAAGCCCCACCGGCACTGCTGTCCTGCCCAGAGAGTACTTCTCCCTCTCCTTCTGGAAGCCGAAGGTCTCCTTCGCGGAGGACATGGGGACGCAGAGCCCGCTGCGGAGGGAGGACGGCCGGGAGGAGCAGTACCGCCTGCGGACCTGGAAGCCCCAGACGTCTGCACTGATTGAGGAGGAGATCCGGAGCGACCTGCAGAGGGAAGAGGAGCTGCAGGAGCAGCGGCGGCGGCTGATGAACAACTACAGAGACAGTGTTCCCCAGGAGGGCTCCCGCTCTCGGCACAGCTCCGGTAAGGGAGGAGAGGGGCAGAGTGGTAGAGCAACGATCTTGTGGGATGCCCATAAGGGCTCCTGTGCGCTGGTAGCAAGTTGTCCCAGGAGAACTTGATACCAACACACTGGAGTCAGCAGGAGAACTGCTGCTGAGGAGGAATAGGCGCCGCAGGAGCAGCATGGCTTTTGATTCGAGCTGCTCAGGGCTTGATGACTTTGTGTCACGTTACAGCAGCAAACAGGGCTGGAAGGGCCCAGCTCATGCACTTCCCCTCCTAGCTCCTGCAGTCCCTGGCTGGGGCCCAGACACAGGGCCCCAGCTGTGACCAAATCTGCCGGACCTGCTGCGGACGTGGGTCTGGGGCAGGGGCCTGGCTCTCCAGAGGGTCTCCAGCCCCTGGGAGTGGTCCTGGAGTCCCTCACACCCCGATGCTTTCTTGCAAAGCTGCTTCAGGTGCCAGTGGCAGCTACTCGGTGTCTGGGTCTCCTGTCTCCACTCCTGCCTCACACCAGACGGGGATCCTGGGGCTGATGTCGTCCTTCACCCCACTGAGAGTGGCCAGTTCCTCCCAGGGCAGCACGGAGACCCCCACCCCGGACTCGTCACATTCCAGCCCCTGCGAAGAGAGGAGGAGGAGGGTGAAGGAGGATGGAAAGGTGAATGTGCCTACCTTGCTCTTTCTGGGCAGCATGTGGTTGGGGGGCTGGAGCCCAGGAGAAGACTGGTGGCTCTGGAGCTGGAGGTGGCTGTTCTGGCTCCCACTTGGAGCTGGAGGTCCAGCTGTTTGGCTTGGTGGGAGACCCGGTGGTGGTGGCACCAGTGAGGGGCCGTGTGAGCTCCCCAGGGCTGCACGTGCTGTTCAGGGCTGCCAGCATTGGGTGGGACTGGAGAGGAGCAGCAGCTTCCTCCTGGGGGGAACCTGGACTGAACCGTTCCCTCACCCCGGGGAGGGCACGACTGCGTGTGCCTCCCCTCCTCTGACCACCCCGGGGGCTGGATCCAGCCACCTCTGGATATTCCCCTGCCAGGCTGCCATTATCTGATCCTGTCTTCCCCTTTCCACAGTACGCAGGCATAGAACCCATCGACAAGGTCAACACAGAGGTAAAGTCCTTCAGGAAGGCGGGGGCTCTGCTCACGCTGCCCTGACACCCCTGTTCCCCCACGCTCCCCTCGAGTGGGCACTGCACTGAGCAGAGCGGGCTGGGGGGCTGGCAGGGGGGCAGCTCTGCAAAACAGATTGATTATAAAAATCCCTTCTTTACAAAGATCCTGTGCATTCTGGTCTCTGCAGGTGGTGGAGAGCACCCGGGTGATCCGTCACAAGAGCGCCATGGCCCAGCGCTGGGAGGCCGGGCAGTACGTCCGCGACGAGGACTGAGGGACCCTGGGCCGGGGCTCACCCTGTTTGGGATCGACTGACTCGTGACCAAATGCCCAATCAGTTCCACCCCTGGCCACTGCAACAACTGGAGACGTGTACCCTGCAAATCAATCTGTTTTGTTGTCACTGATAATCCTTCCATGCAATAGATCTGCTCCTTCCTCCCCCTCCCTGTGGGGGAACACTTTTTTTATTTTCTTAAGAGGGGAAAAATTGGATCAGTACTTTTTAATCACTTCCACCTGAGTCAGCAGGTGAAATCATCCGGTAACCCACTTTGCCCCTTGGGAACTGTGTCTCTGGCTTACAAAAAAGCTGTTTTATTTCTCAGTGATTTCAGGTTTTTAGGTCCCACGAGGCCAGGCATCGCCTCAGGGATACCTGGACTGAGGCCTCTGGATCAGCATTGCCATGAGACTGGGGAATCAACACTGGCTTAACTCCTGTGATCCATGGAGACGCAGCAATTGAATATAAATATATATATAAATGCTGTTTATTTTGCTAATTTATTAAAGAGTTGTTGCTCTCTTGTTCTTCCCAGCCTGTTCTGTCCACCTGCTCTGCTGGTTCTGCACTGGTGTTTTGGAAGAGACCCACAGTTGGGATGTGGGGCTGGGGCTGCTGGGAGCTGGGGCTGGGGGTCCCAATGGCTGCTGGGCTCGCAGAGCACCAGGGTCCCACTGGCTGGACCTGGGAGCACCCAGGGCTGGGGGAAGGGGTCCCTGCCTGGGGTGGGGATGGCACTGGGGGTTGGCATCGAGGGGGCTTTAAGGTCCTGTCTGACCCCAAGCACACTGAAATGTCTGTGCCTGGCTGCCCCTGCTAGGAGGGTCCCTGCACAGACCCCACTGGGACTCCAGCCCCACTCTGTGGGTGCTGACTGGGGGAGTTTCCTGGTGGAGCCCCAGGGAGCTGGGAGGGGCCCAGGTGCTGTGACAGCTTGGAGGGGGCTGACTGTGCCACCGGGTATTTTTGGCAGGTGTGGGCCAAACTGATCAGCACAGGGGAGGAAAAAGCCAGACCAGTGGTGGTCTCAGAGCTGAGAGAAGCCTGGCCCCACGGGGTGCAGAGCTGTGCCCTCAGCTGGGTCACCTGGGCACTGGTGGGCCCTTTGGGATGGCTGTGCCATCGTGGGGCCTTCGTGATGCCCTCAGGGCTCAGCAGCATTAGGGGAACAGGCAGACGCCCTTCAGCACTTTGGACAAACTGAGTTTGTCTTTCTTTATGTCTCTTCAAACATCCCTAAGTTATCTGGTGGTGTGAAATTCCTCAAACAGGACCGATTCTGGCAAAGGGCTTGGCCCCCAAGGCCTTGTTCAGAAACCATGGAGGTGGCTCGGAGGGCTTCAAAGGGCCCAAACTCCCCCTAGGAGAGCTTTGCACCAGCAGGCCAGGAGCAAGGGACACCACAGGGAACAACGTGGAACACGCTGGTGTTCCAGGGACACTGCAGGGAACAACGTGGAACATGCTGGTGTTCCAGGGAGCCACCACCCGCTGTTCAGGGCACCTGCTGCAACCTGGTAGAACAGACAGACAGGACTGAGCTAAAGGTTCTTTTATTTGGTTCTGTCAACAATGCAACCAACAATGTGACTGGAATGTAACAGGCACTGAACAGCCCTGAGCAGAGCTCGGCACATCTCCCAGGGCCTTTGGGGAGCTGCATTTTGCACTCCAGGGAAACCACTTACCATAAAACCTTTCAACACTGTCAGACACTTTAAATAACTTCTTAAAACAGCCACAACTTCTGCAATCTATGAATCTTTCACTAAGGGAAATGACCTGAACCTTGTTGGAAGCAATCCCATGAGATGGGGATCAGCAACGTCGTCGTTCTCCTCGTGTTGCTCATCCTTCCCTGCAGGCCTGTGCCCCGGGCTGAGCTGTGTCAGCCCCCAAAATGAAGGTGCAGTTGACACTCCTGGCTGGGCTGTGCCACCCTCAAGACCTCTATGTCAGCACTGGTGGTTTCTCATGGCACTGACTGTACAGTAGAACATTAACTCATTTCGTAAATGTGAAACGGAAGATTCTCATTAACTCACTGAATTATCAATTCCAATAACAGAAAGAACAACAGAGGAATTTACCTTGAAGCTGAGGCGCTGCAGATGTGTAGGTGCCTTCAGTGCCAAGGCAAAGACCAGCAGAAGGATGTTTGCTCTCAGCCTACACCAAATATCACGACAGGATTCTGTTTCAGAGGAGCCTTGGAGTGGTTTAAGGGGGAAAGCTGAGGGGACACCTCTATTGCCTGGGCTTCCTTATGGCTCCTCTGATTTGCTGGGTAATAACTTTCAAGATCTTTTCCATTTTGGCTCTTGTCAGTGGCTTGCTGAAGTACCACACCTCGTCCCAGCTGGAGCACTGTGACCTGGGAGCCAGGTAAAGTGCATCGCTGTCGTTCAGGCTGTCCGGGGGCCTCCTCCTGGCGTACTCCTTGTAACTGGTGACTGGACAGTTCTCTGGATCAGCAGGCTTGGCAAAGAGCCGTGGGCTTGACTCCCCTTTGTTTCCTTCTGGGCTCAGATCATCCTTCCACTCCAAGTACTCCACCTCTCCCTCACTCTTCCTCAGCACCAGCTGTCCCCAGTAGAGGTGGTGGCTCTGGCGGTGGGTGCTTGCCCCAAACCCCCTAACAATGCTGGTGAACATGAGGTGCAGAAAGCCCTGAGGGTCCATCCTGTTTAAAATTCCCTTCTTACGAAGGTTTTCCACATCTTCATCTGTCAGGTTCTCCAAAATACTCCACTCTTCCTCCCTCTTCTTTTGGAACAGGCACTGATACTTTAGTTTCCAAGCCTCCTGAGAGGCCCTGAACTCCAGCCCTCTCACCACGTTGTACTGGTAGCTGTGCTCCTTGAGGTACCGCTCGATGTTGCGCTGCAAGAAGCCAAAGGAATGGGCAGAAAAATCTGTGCCATCCTGTCTCTTGGTGGAGCTGAAGAATGAGACCAGGTAGCGGTCGAGGTCTTCAGGTGGCAGCGTGTGGATCTCACGTGTCTCAGAGGGGTGGTGCAACATCAGCCAGTCTTTGAACACCTTTATGTCACTAGTGGGACAGTTTTTCTTTTTCTCCTGCTTCTGCAGAACACCTGAAAGTTAAGACACAGCTTTGTAGAGAGCGAGAATTCACAAAGATCAGTAAAACACAAGGAGATGCAGGATGGTGTCCACCTCCCTTCTGAAAGCCATTTGGGGGCCAGGACTCTCTCAAACCCCTCCCCTAGAGCTGTGGGTCAGTTTTGTGTTCTCCACAACCAGCGGCACCTGACAGCACCCACCTCTCCAGGGAGGGCTGGGCTCCTTCCTGCTCCCTCTCTGTTGGCTGCTGGCCCTCCTCACTGCCAGACAGGGAGATTTCCCTGTCATCATGAAATAAAAGCATGAACCAAAAGTTGAGGAGGATGGTGAGGGAAAACAAACAGGTGAGTAAACGTGTATTATTATATTGTTTAAAGGACTGCCAGGATTCCAGTTGGGCTCTCTCTTAAGTTGCCATGGCAATACCACATCTACCTAGTTCAATGTAGCGTGAGAAATTAATTCTTTGGATTGATGGAAAGCTCCATCTGCTTGCCTGTGACTTGTCCAGGACTGAGGAGGGGGAGATGGGAAAGGGCTCGTGAGCCAACATCTATAGGTTCCCCTTTTTGTACCAGGTTCTTTTGTACATGCTTAGCTGTCATCCTGACATATTGTGGATGGATTAGGTGGATTCCTCTGATCCCTGTCCCACTGGTTTGGGTTTCTGGCCTGTTTTGTACTGACTGCTCTGGGTGCAGAGAGCAATGGCTCATGAATCAATAATGCCAAGGCCTCTTCTGAGCCATGAGCCAGCTACCTTGGCAGGAACAGACACTACACAGACATTCCCAGGTGAATGTCCAGTCCCTTCAGATGACACTTGATGTCAGCTATGAAAATAGTCAAATAATGCTCCCAAAACCCAACTGTGGCAGTTTGTGTGGTTGTGGCTCCACAAGGAACACGAGTGTCTGTAACCCCAAGCCTGTTCAGGACCAGCACCGACAGTGTAAGCACATCACAGGCAGACCCCAAATGCTGCCTCAGCACCCTCTGCCCTTCCCAAGCATGTACCCAGGCCCCCACGCTGCAGGACAGTGCATATGAAAACCTTCATTCTTGAAAGGACTAAAGCAATGCATGGAGCTCCTGGCACTTCCCATGCAGGGCTGACACTCTGCCACTGCCAGCGCTGGGATCTTTTGCCACTGGCTTTGGTGCAGGCAGGGCTTCAGCCACAATTTCTCTGGGTTAAGTTACTTCCCCTTGTTTCCTTCTCTTGAGAACCAAGTTCCCATCTCTGGCTCCAGTTTCTCATAGGGACTGTCTCAAGTACAGCCAATGTTCCATGTGGGGATACTACATAAAATGGAAGACCAAAGTGTTCAACACTGGGATGTTAGGGCTAGGCTGCAGCCAAGAACACCTTTGGGTAACTCAGGGAAGGGCATTTCCTACAGAAGTGCTAATTGCTTCAGGCAGGGATCTTTTTAGTCCCTTTGAGTAGAAACAAGAGTGCCCCAAATCCAAGGGATTTACTTAGATGCTGCAGAATAGACCTTGGCAGTGATGTGAACTCGCCCTCCTTTGCTATTTTGGGAAAGTGATTAAAAGAACACCCCCACACCCCTGCAGGCACAGAACTCTGGGCTCTCTTACCTCTGTTTGAGGCTGCAGGTGGATGGCTCTCTGGACTCTGGAAGGCTGAAGGATGAGGTGCCTGCCTGGATCCCGACGGCTCACTCTCCTCTGCCAAATTCTCAGTGCCATTCCTGCTGGAGTCCACTCCTAGCATGCCATGCTTTGGAGGGCTCAGCTGGAGCTGCTGCTGGACATCAGCAGTGGCTTGGAACTTAAAGAATGTCACCAAGGGGCATGACTCAAGCTGGGCCTTCTCTTCGGTGCTGGAGACAGGAAGAGGTGCTGCTGACTCTGGGGGGTTCCTCCCTCTGGAAGTTTCAGCCGTGGGCCCTGCAGCAGTGAAATGACCCAACCTCAGGATGTTCCTGCCTGGGTCCTCCAGGTTGCTGACAGGGGACTGCAGAACATAGGCACGGGCTAGAGGTGGCCCTGCCATGCTGGCAAAGGCAGATCTTTGAGGGGCTGTTGGCTGGTGAAATGCCAACTCCTGGCGGTGGAGCATCTGCAAATCCACCTGAGTAGGTGGCTCTGACACATTATTCTGGTTGATTCTGTCTCCTCGGTTGTCTTTAACTGCCGCGCACTGCTCTTCGTCGGAGATGATCAGTACGTCATCGTCATCTTTGAGCTTCACGTTCTGACCACCAGTCTGGAGCCCAGCGACTGCCAAGTGCTGCTCTGCTGCAGAGCAAGGTGTCATCAGTTCCCTGGTATTCTGACTCCCTCTGGGTGATGGCTTCTTATGCCTTGCATAGGCTGTGTCAGCCTTCTGCTGAGTGACTCCTGGGGATCTGCCACATGACCCTGTGCTCCCAACATCTGCTTGAGCCCTCTCAAAAGATGATGGGGTCAGCCTGAGCCTCTTTTCCCCAAAGCTATCTTCCCTTGCTGAAGCCTCGGAAAACTGGGGCCTCCTTTTCCTTCCTACAGCCTCAGTCCCTTCTCTGTCTCTGTCATGTAACTTCTCATACTGCCAGTGATAGGCATGTCCGACTCTGCACATCCACAGCATAGCATTGTCCCTGCTCAGGTGACCCGTGTTCTGTATAAATTCCAGGGCTGGGATCTCGTTGCATATGGTCCCGTGACTGTGTGCCCAGATCACAAGTTTGGAGAGACCTGTGTGAAGGGAACTGGCTTTGCTGCACTCTCCATCACCAGAGCTCTTGTTCTGCAAAGGCATGTTGGAAAGAACATGAGTGAGAGGGGCTGTGCAGAGAAGAGCAGTCCTGGGGCTGTTTCTGTCCCTCCCCAATAGAGTGATAATTGTAGATCGGCAATTTCCTCTCATGATTCCTTTCACAAACCAATTTGTTCATTCTTTCTGTCTGTGGGATCATTTATGCCATAACAGAACACTCACCATGCTGCTGCTTTCTGTGTCGCTGAGCCTTCTCTCAGGTGGAGATCAGTAAGTGACTCTTTGAATGGCCTTTCTCTCTCAGCACCTGAAATAATTATCACACGTGTGTGTCTAAATACATGTATGTATGTGTATATATATGTGTGTATATATATTAAAAAAACCCTGACCAGCAGAGGCAACTGAACTTCTCCAAGCTCAGCCCAGAACAAAGACCACTTCAGGCCCGTGCCCTCCCTGGGCTGAGCTCCCTGGGTTCCCAGGAACTCCAAACACAAAACCTGACTGGAGTAAATATTTGCAGGATCAGCCTCTGCAGCACCAACAAAACAGAAACGAAATATAAACACTGAAAATAGGATTTTACAAACTGAACTCTGTGAGTTGTTCCTTCAGCACTCTGTGGTTGGCAAGCTCTGTGTCTCCGAGTGCTGAACTGCAGAGAGAGAACCAGGAATAGCGAGGCTGGTTCAATCTGACATTCTCTGACTGTGCAAACAGTAACAAGAGGTGGTTTCCCAACTGAAGGATTTGCACATTTAACTCGTATTTATACTAGAGACTGAAACTCTCCCATCTATTTGGAAGGCTCCATGTAGCAGCCTGGACATTCCTTCCTGTCTCTGTGTCACAGGGAACACGTAACGGACCCTCGGCACCACAGCAGCCGGGACCCTCCGTGACTGACACCGCGTCACCCTCTGTGACTGACACCGCGTCACCCTCCATGACTGACACTGTGTCACCCTCCGTGACTGACACCATGTCACCCTCCGTGACTGACACCGTCACCCTCCGTGACTGACACCGCGTCACCCTCTGTGACTGACACCGCGTCACCCTCCGTGACTGACACCGTCACCCTCCGTGACTGACACCGTGTCACCCTCCGTGACTGACACCGCGTCACCCTCCATGACTGACACCATGTCACCCTCCGTGACTGACACCGTCACCCTCCGTGACTGACACCGCGTCACCCTCTGTGACTGACACCGCGTCACCCTCCGTGACTGACACCGTCACCCTCCGTGACTGACACCGTGTCACCCTCCGTGACTGACACCGCGTCACCCTCCGTGACTGACACCGTGTCACCCGCTGTGACTGACACCGTGTCACCCTCCGTGACTGACACCGTGTCACCCTCCGTGACTGACACCGTGCGCTCGCAGGCCGGAGTGGAGCCTGTGCTCCAGGCGTCTCGGGCCATGATTAATTAAAAGCTTTGCAATTAGTCGAGGTAAAAGAAGCCAGGCTGAAAACACTGGACACAGGACCCATGTCTACACTGGTTCTTTGAGCAGTTCTGGCCTAAATGTGACACAGCTCTTGGTGAGAACAGGCCCTGGCTGGCGGTCAGTGAGGACAGCCCAGCACACCTGAGCACCCACTGCCAGGTACGGCAGCTGCAGCCCCGGGGCTCCTGCTCTGCCGGTGAGCTGTGGAACACGGGAGAAGCCCATCCCAGCTGACAGCTGCAGGGCTGCTCTGTAATCCGTGAACGCGGTGCTTGTCCGCAGGGATTGATCTCAGGAGTGTGGGTTACGCTGAAGGCAGACCTGGCAGCGCTGGGGCAGGAACGGCTGTGCCGCAGGAGTGCCGGCCCCAGGGCAGAGGCTGTGCCCGGCGTCCCTGGTGCCTGGGGCCTTCAGTGCCCGCCCACCACCAGCCCAACCCACCGGCTCTCCTGTCCAAAGGGAACAGGTCACACCTCTAGCAGGTGCCGACAGGGAATGACTGGGAAGCACAGGAACTGCTCCCTTTGGGGTGAGCCTGCCTGCAGCACAACAGCACAGCTCTCTTCTGCACTTAGGCTCCATCAATCCATGTGTTCCTGCCTAATGATAGCACGGATAATTTTAGCCTGAATGCTTGCTTGTTGTGTGTGCCAGCGTGTGGAATGTGCAAAGCCAGGATTTACAGAGCATTTTTTACAGAAATCTACTGCTGCTTTAACCAAAAATCAGACAATAAAAGCCTGTTTGGAAGCAGCAAATGCACTTTGAGCTCCTGACGTTAATCAAGGCCTTGGATGGATCTACTGTCCCCGTGAGCTCACGCCTGATGGATGCCAGCAAACAGGGCAGGGAGTCACCTCCAACAGCTGTTTTGGCTATCCTGACCCCTCACAGAAAGTGGCTCTGCCCAAGCTTCTCCCCAGAGGTGTCTGACCTGTTCCCACCTCCCCAGGCCAGGGAGCTCACAGACTGTGCCTGCTGAGCCCCCAAAAGCTGCACCTAAACTCCAGGGAGAACTGTTTTCCCTCCTGAAGTCAAAGAGAGTTTTATCTCTGAGTTCAGCCTGTGCAATTCCCTGAAAGGGCTGAGCTGCTCGGACAGACTCAAAGGAACTTCCATGCCAATAATCCAGTGCCTTCAGTCAGTGTGGGAAAAGGTAACAGGAACGGAAGCTCCACATGGTTATAAGGCCACAAAATTACTGACTTGGCAGATGAACATCTTGATCCCTATCACAGGCCTCTGCAAGTGGAATGCTTTTATCTTTCCTTATCTCCAGACACATGTCTTCCTCTTCCTGATGGCTCGGGGAAAAAACCCTTTTTTTCTCTTGCTATTTAGTTCCCAGCACAGATTCTGGTGCTCAGCTACAGACCCTTCAGCCCACTGCAGCCCCCACACTTCCAGCAGCTGGGAGTGCCCCAAAGGAATGGCAAGTGGAATTGGCCTGGATTCACAGTCACAGCTGAGTGAGAAAAATGACCCATCCTTCCCCCAAAGGCTGAACTGGCATACTTATCTTCTCTTTAAATAATAAAAATCCATCTTGATCACTGCCACAGTTTTTACCTGCTTCCAACAACCCTGGGATGCCTGTGGGGAGGGAGTTTTGTTTTGGAGCCTTGTGCCTGGTTCAGTGTCTGCGTGGTTGGGAGCCGACGTGTTGGGTTAATTTTCCTTCCAGGAGAGGCTCCCATCTGATAATGGACACTGTGTGCAGGACCTACACCTTTCTGTCCTGAAAACAGGACATTCCAGAGCTGTACAGTAAAGGATTTAATTTTTTTTAACCCATGGGGAATTCAGTGCACTGCTAAAACACATAGTTAGACAAATTCAGGTTCACTCGAGGAAAAAAGGTGGTTGGTTTTTTTTAAATCTACAAGATTTGGCTTTCTCAGGCCCTGTTCCTCTGCACAGCTTTCCAGGCCTCAGTGCTGTGGATGCAGATTTTACCTCTGTATTACAGAAAATATGGCCAAGTAACTTCACAGGAGTCTCCAGCGTTTCGGGGAGACTGAACTCCGGGCTGACTGAAACACGGAAATGGTCTTTTTGCTTTAAGACTTTCCTGTTTGTACTTTGAGCCTTTGGGGATGGGGGAAAGCACGCTCAGCATTTTCTAAAAATTATCCTCCTGTAAAGTCTGTCAAACACAGAATCACCTCAGAATGTCACCATCGGGATCTTCCTCCCTGTCCCTCTTGGGTGTGCCGAAGGCCCAAACCCGTGTGACACACACAGCCTTGTGCAAACAGGAGCACCAAATAAAGACACTCATTTCAAGGCACTAAAAGCCCTTTGCCCCCTCTGTCCCTGTCCCCCTGCCCTGTGACAGCCCTGGCTGGTTCCTCTCAGGGGCTCTAACGCCTGTTTTGCAGATTAGAACCCGGGACACACACTGACACACACCAGCAAACTGGAGAGCGCTGGCTTCCCTGCTCCAGATAAGACAGTGCAGGAAACTGCAACAATCCTGGTAGGAAAACAACAGGATACAGAACAGCAGTGCTTACACTTGACTCCTGCCCCCTTCCCTGCTCCCTCGGGAATCCCTCCCTGGAGCTGGGGGGCCAAACACAGGTGTGGGGCACCGCCAGAGCTGTGGCCAGCGTGGGGGCACTGCCGGGGTGTGTCGGGCAGGAAGGGCTGAAGCTGCACTCAACACATCTGGCTGCAGGACAGAGCTGAGCGGAGCAGCAGCAGCTCGTGGCTGCCAGAAATCATGGAGCTTGTCCCACCCTCCTTAGCAGGGGCCTGGGGGGTGGATCCATCATTTTCCAGCACTTCAGTTTTCCTGTTCTCTGAGATGTTTGTTTCCCTCCTCCTCTGCCCTGTACAAGAGCATTCTCAGCACCTCTTCAGCTCTCTTCCTGCTTCCGCACATAGTTCCACCAGCCCCTCCTGCCCTGTCTGCAGAAATACAATTCCCAGGATATATCCTGTACTGGCTACAGGGCGCCGTTCCTCCATTTTGAGAGATGCTTCCAGAAAATCCCCCCCCCGCCCTGTGAGTCTGCAGAGGGCAGGGTCTGACTGCAGGCACCGGCTCTGAGCGGGAGGCAGACCCTGCTGGCAAACACTGGCCTCCAGCACCACATTCCTCAAACAAGAGCTTTCTTGTTCAAAGATTCGGACACCACTTTCCCCCCATTCCTGTCTCTGCTCCTGAGGGGCTGCGTTCTGGAGACACTGGCCTGGGATGTGACTGTGAGCACTGCATCAAGGCCTCTGAAAAGCAATAATAAAAGCCACGGGCAGCTGGTACAGCATTGCCTGGGCCACTAAGCAGGGATCAGCCACCAAACCAGCCCGAGTGACAGAAAAAAGTCATTTGAAACCATGAACTTCTATAAATAGGAGTTCAGGAGGAAGTGGGAAAGCTGAAATCAGCGATGGGCAAATGTGTGACCTGGACAGGAAATGCTGCACCGTCGCTGACACCTTGTCAGGGCCCTGGTGGTATCTGGAGGCACCTCACACCTGTGCCAGTGCCATGGGGACAGATGGTCAGACTGTCCTCATGATCCCACGTGCAGGCTGTGACTCTCCCCGGGATGTTTTGTTCCCAGACAGGTGCTGGGATGAGCATGGAGCAGTTACAGGCACAGCCAGGCCGTGGGGACCGACTGTGCCCCCGCCACTGTCGCTGTTCCGTGGTCGGTGACCTCACCCCGGGGGCCATGCAGGAGTGTTGCCGTTTCACTCGCTGCCCCCGGCTTTGCCCCTAAGCGCCGGGCACGGGGTGATTCCGGTGTCTCCTGCTGTACGAGCTCCTTTGATCCTGCCGGTTCCGCCGCGTTTGGGTGTGCCGGGCTCGCAAATCACCCGGGAACGACGTGAAACAAGGACCCCTTTTGTTCCTGCCGCCCGGTACCG
>NW_021940916.1:591835-628184 GCF_001715985.3 Manacus vitellinus | reverse complement strand
CTCACCAGCACCAGGCAAACACTTGTGCTCACTTCTGCCCTTCAGGTGTTTATGGAGGTTTGCTGGGATGTGATGGGAAATGGCTCCCCGAGGCAGGAGAAACCACTTTGTTGGTAACAAAGTACCTTGCAGGGGAGGGGAAGCTCCCTGGCTTCGGGATGGCCTGTTCCAGTCCCTGCTGGGTCTCTGGCACGGGGAGTCCAAAGGGAACCCAAAGTGCCTGTCCCCCACAAAATATCTCCCGGCACAGCACCCCAGGATTTTGGCCACAGGCAAATATATTGGTTTGTGCTCTCCGGGGATGCCATGGGACATCTGGATGACTTGCAGGCTCCCACCTTTGGAGCCTTGGCTCCTGCTCAGTGTCCTACTGTGTCCTTGTTCTGAAGTGCCACTGTCTCCCTTACCTGCTCCAAGATCACGTGGACGCCCTGGGCAGCCTCCCAGGGAGCACAGCACTGCCAAAGGACAGGATCTCACCCAGGGCACAGGGCAGCCTAGGAGAGAGGGGAGAGAGAGGTGTTAGTTAGCTAGGAAAGGGATCTCAAAGCAGCCTGCCAATCCCTCGGGTGGGATGGAAGCAATGAGCAAAGCTCTCTGCCCTGAGTGGCTGCCTGGGGCAGCAGCCGGGATCAGCAGGACCTGAGACGTACCAGTGAGAGGCAGTGGCTCCCCACTGCTGTCCCCTACTCTTTGAGAGCAGAGCTGAGAGCCTCACAGATGAAAACCCCACAGCTGGATGGCACCTGTCTCCTGGGAGAGGCAGCAAGCCTTAGCACTGGCACACGTGGCTGCTGGTTTGGACAAGAAACACATGCTCTGGCATGGGATCTGGGAGAGCTGTTGACTCCTGCAGCAGCCCTACCACCCTGCCCAGAGCGTGAGCAAGAGTAAACCATCAACTCCACTCGACAGATTCCAGAAAACAGGAGCTAACGGGTGGGTTTGGATCTGGAGTTCTTGGCTGAAATGCCTCAAAAGGGGCAATTCCCCCCACACACACACCCCCTCCCTGAGGCAAGGATCCTTCTGCTGCAGAAGGAACTGGTCACCTTGCAATATGAAATGAAGTATTTTCTCAATGAATAAAGTATTGTTACGTATTTTTTGAGCCCTGACCTTAAAGCAAGAAAATTAAGCTGAGCTGTCCTGATGGATGGAACTCAGCTCCACAGGGAGTGTGTGTGAGCTCATGGAAATGCTCCTCTGGGCTGCAGGTGTGGGCAGTACCTGCACAGGAGGCAGCAGGAGCAGCACATTCAGACCTGCCACCACGCAGTGGGAGTCTCCTTTGGGCCATGTCGATGCTGGTTTTACCCAGAACCAGGAATTCAGTGCTGTGGGACAGAGCAGGGAGCTGTGCACAGAACTGATGGTTCTGCACACAAGGAGCCTCTGTGCCTGTGTGTTGGGGGTGCTGGGGCCCCACGGGGGACACTTGGCACCCCTTCCATGGCTCCTGTCATTGTCCACCACACTCACTGCCCTGGTATCAGAGAGCTCACCAATTAAATATTAAACCTCCTGAAGGATATTGGGTTTCTTTTGTTCCTTTGGCATCTCCAATGCTCTCAGTTCTCCCTGACTTCACATGCTGCTGTTCCCGCCTTTGTGTTCTTTTAGTGCTTAATTTCATACTCTGGAGGGCTTCCTCCACCTCCTGTCTGTCACACAGAGCATCTGCTGTACAACCCAGACAAGATTTAGGGAGCAGGTTCCTCACCCAGACCCCAGCCTACAATCAAACCACCAATTCCAGGGTTCTGGCCATAGGCCACTGGGTCTCTTCATACATTTCAATCCAGTTTGATCCAGAAGGCTCTGGGTTTGATTCTGGAATCAGACCGTGAGATTTCTGAACACTTTCACCACCTGAAACATGAGCAAGCCTTCACACCATGAAAGCAAAAGCCCCTTAGCCTGGGAGCAAGGCTTCCCTGCACTGCTCCATTGCACAACATCCTTCAGGAACTTACGGGGCAGCAAACACTAGACATCCATGGCATAATTACAGCACTGACAAACCAACTGAGCCTCAGCAGCTGCCGCTGGGGAGGATTCATTCATTCCCAGTATTGCCTTTTAAACTGAAGTGCCACTGGAACAAACACAGCTTTGATCCAAGTAGGAAATCATTTGGAGCTTTGTGTTTAATAGAGCTGCAGCCCTGGGGAAGTGATGTCGTTCTTGGCCGGGCTCACAATGGGGCTCACGGCGGGCACAGACCGCGGCTGTCCCGGTCCCCTCCGAGCCAGCTGTGCTCGGACACGGCTGTTCTTGACTCGCTGGGGAAACAAGCAGTTCAACTCAGCTGCACTGAGCCACAAACGTGGCACAAAACGCAGGATTTGGGGAAGAGGAGCAGCCTTTGGAAAATCCCTCCCGACCTTGTGTTCCTTTTGCCTTTGGGGTCTCTCATGTCCCCCTCAGCCCCAGGGGAACCATGGCACAGATGGAGGGGCCACACACACAAACACAGGAACATACAGCCAGTACTGACTGGGCTGTTCACACCTGTGTGATCTGTGTGCTGGGGGGGTCACACCCCCCCGTGTGATCCACATGCCTGGGGAGGGACAGAGGGACACACACACCTTTAGACTGTGGACACCTCTTCAAATGTTGCTGCAATTTGTACCAGTAAAACCCAGTGCTCACAGCAGGGGTGAGCAGCAGGCAGGCTCCACATCTGAGGGAGCACTTGGAGGTGCTCTGCAGATGCCTGTCTGTCAGGGCCCTTTTTCATTTCAATGACCTGCGCTCCACTGTGACATTCCCCTGTCCAGAGTCAGCTGGCATCTGTGCCACAACCATTTAGAATGGCAGATGCAACGGGAGACACCTGTGGACAGAGGGGCTGAGCTAAAGTTTCAGGAACAATCCCTGAGCCTGGCAGGTGAGCGATGGAGATGCTGTAGCAATAATGCATGAGCTGCAGCTGGCTCCCCTCGCCCCTTCAGCGCTGCTCTCCTGGGTCCAGTTCCCTCCGGGCTCCCTCCCAGTGTCACAGCGCTGCTGGGAGCGCAAGTACAGCAGCCCAGTAACCTACTGGGGAACACCAGGGGATGGTGAGCTGGGAGAGCAGCAGGTATGATGGGCCGAGCACTCCCGGAGTCCTGCAGAGCCCCCCGGGTCCCAGCTCTGGAAACTGCTGCTGACCCAGCAAGCCACCCCGAGGGGCTGGTCGGGAAACTGGCACCTTCCTTAGAGGGTCACAAAATCAAATCATTGGAAGCAAAGGAGCTTCCCAGGCCACTGCTGAGCAGACCTGAGACATGGCAAAGTGATGGAACAGCACTCAGCTTTCCCTGCAAACAAGGCCCTGACTAAAGCAAAAAGGAAATGCGGAGCTGGAGCTACAGACAGACCAGAAATGGTGTTTACTTCCCTGCCCCGGGATAGAGGGAGATGTGCTTGGAAGGAGGGTTGTTTGTATAAATAAATGTTCATTCTTGGCAGTGGAATGCAAACTATGCTGAGGGACTGGAACCAGGCACTCAGAAAGCTGAGGCCAGAGCAAGGGAGAGACGAAGCAAGTCTGCAGGGAGGAAACTCACATTCATTTTTAGCAACTTGGAGAGGTTCTCAAGCCTGTTTGACATTTTTGATTATGCTGATGTAGAGCCTATTCCAAGGACAAAAGAAGTCAGGATTACAGGTTAAACAATTAGGAAATTTCACACCAGGCAGTGAGGGGTAGTGCCGTCTGCAGGTCTGGAGAGTCTCTGAAACGCGGGATCATCTTTCAGTCTTTCTAGACAGATGGAATTTGAATGTCTTGCAGAATCCTCACCCGGGTCAGGAACTCAGAGCGTGGGCCTGCAAGCCTCTCCTGATAGCATTTTCTGAGAGCCCACAGCAGGCAGGAAAGATGAGCCTGAGCTGCTGCTCTTTGTCCAGACTTTCCTGCAAGGTTTCTGGGAGGGCAGGAAACGATCCTGCAATGTGGCATCAACTGTGTCAGAGTCTGTAACTTTACAGTGGGAAACAAAACTGCAATTTCTCATGGAGAGTGAGCTCAGCTCTGTGGTGTCACATCACAGTGAGTCAGGGCCTGTTTTCCATGCTCAGAATATGTTGCATTGTGAGTGCAGAGTTCCCATGTATCTGTGGAAAAGACCTTTACCTGCTTGCTTGCCCACTGTCCTTTCTGAGGAATGTGCAAGGACCTGTCCCTACATTTCAGTTTGGGTGTCAGGGGCCACGGCTGTGGCACTGAAAGGGCAGGAGTTGCCCACTTGTGTTGAGCAGAGACATCAGCCCCCCTGCTCCAAGTCCAGCCCAGGAGCTGGCACCAGGCTGGGGCAGTGGAATCGGAACCTGCATTCTCTCTGAGATAATGGAAAGTCACAGGGAGGTATCCAGCTCTGGGCATGAATAAATCATTACAGGTATGAATTATTCAGGGTTCAGCCCTCCACATGTGCTCCATTCAGACTCCAGCAGCAGCATCCCTACTGTGCAGAGTTTCTTCCCAAACATTCCAGGTCTGTGACAGGCTGATGAATCCAAGTGTTCAAGTAGGATTAAAAGAATAATTAAAAATCCAGCAGTAAAAAGCTGCTCAAAAGAACTGTGACACCTCAGGCTGGCATGGCAGTGGCCAGGCAATGTCTGAGCTCCACAGTGTCAATGTTGCAAGCTGTCCTTGAGTTAGTCACAGCGTGGGGTGGGAATAAAGAGTGGCTCAGGAAATTGGGAGCACGTGTTGGAGGAAAGAGTTGGAATGATGGGCACAGAATCAATACAGGAACCAACCCAGCCTTCTGGTAACCTGTGTCTAACACAAACACAGGTATCACCTGGATTTCTCAAATGTCAATATGCAATTTTGGTAGCGCTGAGGCGGTAACTTAGAATTTCTGGCTTAGATCTGTGCTGTGATATCAGTGGCTTTGCCCTGTGGTTCTTTTTTAACATCCTGTTTATTATGAGCTGAAATGGATCTAATTAAGAGAAGACCTGGTTTGCAGTGACTGAAAGGATGGCACTGTTAGAGCTGGGCTGCTGTGATTACTTTAATGCCACGGCCCAAATCACTGAGCTGGGGGCCCAGGTGAGCAGGCCCAGGTGAGCAGGCACAGGTGCTGCCAGGTGGTTTCTGGGGAAGGCTGCAGTGAAGAGACAAGTGAATCAGACCATAGGTCAATCAAACCATGGATTACTCAAACTATAGCTTAATCCTCACCACTCCAACCCCGACTGGAAGGGAAAAAAAGTCCTGTGTTGAAGAGCCAGGAAATGGCTGGTTTGTCCTGCACAGGAAATGAGTCAGCCCCGAGCATCGGGAGGAGCCTGGGGACAGGGAAGTGCTGAAATAACATGGAGGAACAGCACAAATACAGAGAAGTCTCTCATGTCATGGATTAGAAAGAAGGAAAGGTGTAAACTGTGAGCTCTTCTGATTCTACCTGAAATTTGAAGTTGATGTAGGTGCTTGCAGCACGAAATACCTGCAGCTGCAGTTTGGCAGCTCTGTAAAAAGGGAACTCAGAGTGTGCAATGGCAACACCAACTGTGCCCCAGGTGCAGCTCTCCTGGCTCGCAGAGTGTTTCTCAGCTGCTCAGCTCTGGATCTGCACAGGAGGCCTCATGTCGCTGCAGTGGTAGAGCTGTCACAGACACCTCGCTCCCAGAGCCCAGACACGGGTTAGGAATCACAGAATCACAGACTGGTTTGGGCTGGAAGGGACCCTCAAAGCTCAAACCATTCCACCCTCCTGCCATGGGCAGAGACACTTTCCATTAGACAAGGCTCCAAGCCCCATCCAACCTGGCCTAGAACACTTCCAGGGATGGAGCAGCCACATTTGCTCTGGGCAACCTGTGCCAGGGCCTCACCACCCTCACAGGGAAGAATTTTTTCCCAATATCCCACCTAACCCTGCCCTCTGTCAGTTTGAAGCCACTTCCCTTTGTCTGGGCACTCCAGGCCCTTGTAAAAAGTCCCTCTCCAAGAACACTTCTGTTTATTGCTGACAGGATATTAAGCTCAATTCCAAGCCCCTTTATTTACCCATTACCAATCAGAACACTCCTTGGTAATACTCCATGCTGCCAAACTCTCCTGGATCAGTGGAAGAAACGCCCCCCTCACTCAGGCAGTGTCCTGCTCAGAAAGCCACATGTCTGCAGGGAAGAGCTGCACCTTTCCCAGGGCTGGAACAAACCCAGCCAGCTCTCCTGCAGCCCTCCCTGTGCCCACTCCTCCTCCAACCACCCCAGCTGCAGAGGGGCTTTGGGTCCCTCTCCTCGCTCCTTCCCTTGGGCACGAGCAGGGGAGGCTGAGGGTCAGGGCTGGACACATCTGCTGGACTGACAAACCCCGCGGGGATTCCGCTCCTGCCCCGCCTGCTCTGCACTAACCCCTCCCAGAGCTGTGATGTGGCATCCTCAGCCATGCACAGAAGAATGTTCTGGCACCCTAAGACGTTGCTAAAGCTGCCAGTATGCTTTGAAACAAAACCGCCGTGTTCGCTGAAAAGGGCTGGAAATAAATAAAAGAGACAAAGAGAAGCACCCTCTAGCTCCCAGGTTTCTTTGGGATATACAAGCAGCAGTTATCTGGGAAAGAGTTCCCTGGTTTAGGGCCTTGCAGAGTTCTGGGAATAATGGGACAGGAGAGGAACTTCCAGGAAAGCAATTGTCACTGACACCAGCATCTAGGATGCACCACTCTGCCCAGGGCTTCAGGCTCCTGAACTGGGGCCGTGTTTTAGGAGGGTTTCTGGTTTTCAAACTGCTGACAGAAACATGGGGTGGAAGAGGAAGGAGAAGGGGAAGAGTTCTGCCAGATTGCAAAGGACACAGTTACGCAGAGAAGTGTCCGTGACCCTGCACAGGCCGCAGGGTTGTTTTAACAATACAAAGGGAAAAGGCAGGAAAAGCTCCGTTTTGTTTCAGAAGGTTTTTCTTCTCTAGTGGTGAATTAAATGCCAAGAGATAACACAGGCAGGAAGGGCTCAAAAAGAGAAAAGCTGGGTGTGCCCCAGAGGCCTTTCCCAGCGGAGGAACCGGAGCTGGAGGGTGGGACGCTGCTGCAGGATCCTACAAAACAAACTGGTTCATTTTTTTCCCTTTGCCCTCCTCTTTTTTTTTTTTCCACATGGCCATTTTCATCTGGGTTTGTTTTTCAAAACAAACACAAGGACACACAGGGGCAGGTCCTGCTCCCCGCTGGGTTTTTATATCAAGTGTGATCTTGTTCTTAAATGTATTTTCCTGTTTGGCCCAGAGAAAGCCCCAACAGTATCTCTGGTCACTTTGCTCCCTGAGCAGATGCTGCCTGAAAAATTCTCTTCATGTTGCAGGAAAACAACTGATAAAATGTTGCACAATCAAAATTTCTGCCAGAACTGTGGAAAATCAGAGCGAGTTGCACAAACCTTAACAAGTCTTTTAAGTCAGACCACACCTGCAGAGGACAGGCCTTTGGAAATCAGGAATCCTGTGCTGGCATCCACCTCTCACTGTTCCACCATAGATACCTGGAAAGCACCTGGGATACCCGCACATGCCATAAACTCATGTCAGCAGCCACTAGAAAATCAGATCCTGGCTGAGCATTAATGAATATTTTCAGTCTTTGTGGCATGTTCAGGGGGCTCTTCTTTAGGGGTATTGAAATAGCCCATATTTAAAAAAGAAAAGAAAAAAAAAAAGGAGGGATTCTGTCTCCACAGCATCCTCTACCATGGAGGGATCCCTTACTTACAGTATAGAAATAAAATCATTCTGAAGGGAAGATGAAGTGAAACACCTCCACGGGAAACACACCTTAAACCAGGCACAGATCAAGGGAGTGCAGGAAGCTTGTGTTGGCTGTTAAATTCCTGCTCTCTTTGATCACATCACTTTATCTCTCTGGCTCTCAGCTACACTGGATCCATAATCCCATCATTTTCCTATTCTTTGTCTCATCGAAGTTGTAAATCTCTTATCTGAGGCAGCAGCTGAGCCTTTCAAATGCACGACCCAGTAAACAACCTGGTTTCAGACAGTTTTATTTGCCTTTAGCAATAGATCAGAACATACTTTTCCTGGATTTTAACTGGGAGCTCAGTAAGTCAAAGATCTGGGAATCAGAGTTCCCAGCTCCTGGTAAGATCCAAGGCCAAGGCAAGCTCCTGCATTTCACAGATGGGGACAAGGGTGAGGGAGGCAGGTGATGTCTGATCCTGGCCTCCGAAACCTCTGAGAATTGCCCCACTGAGAAATAAGAGCTCTGGCCAGAGGACTCGGCACAGCAACACGGGTTTGGGAGAAGACAGACCATTTCAGTTCTAACTTTTTCTTTTCCCTACTCATGTGTCAAGTGTATGCTTGAGAGAGACAAGAATACAAAATGCATGTCTGTACCTGCCCGAGTTACCTGACACGCAGCAGAAACACTGCCCAAATTTCCTTTGCACTCTAAAGTAATTTTCTGAGCGTTCACATGGGTCCGTATTTAAACAGTGTTTCATCTACGGCAGAACTGCTCCCTGGAGCGGTGGTGGGCAGGATCCAGCAGCATCCAGGGGCCTGGGATGGGGACAGACCCTCACACCTGCCCCGCTCACCCTGAGGGAGCCACAGAAAGGATCTTACACAAAACCGCCACAGTCGGTTTAAATTCACCATAGGTGGCCCAGCATCTGCAAAGCAAATCTTCCAGAGGTTTGACAAGCCCCAAAACCGCGGAATCTACCTGAATCCCTGCAGAAGTGAGGCCTACAGGCAATGATAACCATTAAGGTGGGACAAGCCGATGTAATGGCGCACTGAGGTGCCCCTGAGGGGCCATGGAGCTGTTTCGGGCAGCAAACGATCAGAACGGGACCGGAGGCACAGATCTGCCTCATGCCTGAGCAGCAGGTACGTGAGATGTCTTACCTCACGGGATCTCTCTCTCCCTCACTCACAGGGTAATCTTTATCCTTAAGACATTAACTGCGATTACAGATGGGGACTGTAATTAAACCCTCCGGCCCCGCGCGGCTCCCGAGGGGCGGCGCGGCGAGCGACCCATCCGGGATGGCGGCGGCCGCGGCTTCCCTGCCCGCACCAACATGGCGGCGGGGCCGAGCCCGCCCCGCAGCCCCTCACGGCACAACGTGCACGCCGGGGCCATTGCCCGTATTCAAGATGGCGCCCAAGGCGGTGATTCCCATGCCCTGACCCCACTCAAGATGGCGGCTCCGGGTGTCAATCCGGCCTCCTTCCCGCTCTGAAGATGGCTCTCCAGGCTTCCTCCGCCTACCGATGGCGCCGCGCACTGGCGCGTCGCCTGCCCGTGCCGTCAGGCAGCATCGGCCTCGCGCCGGGCTCCAGGGCGCCAAACCCGGGAGGCGGGCGCGTCCGCCCCCCGTCAGGGTGACAGCTCCGTGACCAATGGGACGCCGGCGCGGGCGAGGCGGGCCAGGCGGCGCCGCCATTTTTGTGAGTCTTAAAAAAAAAAACCCAACGGAGCGGTCGCGTGGTTCCCGCTATTGCGCGCTCGCCTCGGCTCCCGACGGTCCTCTCGCGTGCAATGGACGGGTGGAGTCCCGCCGGCGCCGCGCCGGGGCCGCGAGGCGCTGCCGCCGGGCCCCTCCCGGGCTGCGGAGGCGCCGCGTCGGGGACCCGCGGCGGGGGCTGGGCGGTTACTGTGGGGGGCCGCGGGCGCGGCCGGCGGCGGGCGGGGGGTCTCGTGCTGGGCGGCACCCCCCAGACCCTTCCCGCGGGCGGTGGGGAGCGGGGCGGCCGGGCGACACCTCGTTGCGGCCCGGTCCCGCGTTGCGTCCGCCGCTCGGGGGTCCCGGCCGAGGGGAGGGTTTCGAGCGTCCCGGCCGGGGGGGGTCGGGGGGTCCCGCCGGGAGCCCTGGCGGGGGCGGCGCGGCCTCGGGAGCGCCGCTGGGGGCGGGCGGCGGCCCGGGCGCGCCCCGCGGGGGCGACGGGGCGGGGCGGGCGCAACTGGCGGCGGTGATTACGGCGCGACTTCCCTCCCATGCTCTGGCGCTTCCGCGGGCGGGGGCGGGGGGGTCTCGCCGGGCTTCCCTTTTGTGGCAGGGTTTGGTCGCCAGGTTTCGCGGGGCGGCGGGCCGGGCTCCGCCGCCGCCTCACCTGAGCGCCGCAGGTACGGCCCCGCTCCCGCCGAGCTGCGGGAGGACGCTCCGCTCCGCGGCCCCTTCGCGGGGAGTTTCCAGAGCGCAACTTTTGTCACGTCGATTCCTCTTTAAGCAGCGCCCGGCGGGGCCTCGCTGCGGCAGAGTTGGCTCTGAAGCGGGTGTTTTATCAGGGGATCTCTCGAAAGCGAGATCTCCGTGCTTCTCTCATCCTGTATGGCGTAGTTTTTTTGTGATCTGATTTTTTGTTTCTTCTAGCGCTCCGTAGTTAAAATATTTCTGAAGGCCTCCGAGTGAGCAGTTTGTTTTCCCACAGCCATAAGTACGGGAAGCCCAAATTAGTGCCTTCTCGCTTTCTGCCTCGGAACACTGGTCTGGGGAGAATTAGGCATAGTCACATGTCTGGGTTTTTTTACACACTGAAAAAGTGGCGTCTCAGTGTTGTTTTCATCTTAAACCCCATAAAAATTGTGTATCTTACGATTTTTGCAGTCCAGGATCGCTCTACTGCTTTTAACCAGTTGCTCACCATGTTGAATGATATTAAAAAAAACCAACAAAAAACCCCAACAAACCAACAAGTTCTCAGCACGTGAGATCACACATTCTAGTGGCAAAAATCGGTTTGATGTCAGCTGTGGTTCCTGGGAAGGCTGGTGTTCTGTGCGTGTTAAAGTAGTGCTGTTTGAATGTAGAAGTTTTAGCGAAACACGCGAGTCTCAGTTACCCCTCCTCTTTTGGAGATCCTGGTGCGGGATATGTTTACCCTGTAAAAGTGTCCCCTGTCTCCTGCTGAAACTTCAAAAGCTGCTTCAGAGAATGGTTTTAAGTTTTGCCGAGCTGGCAGTGAGCAGCCCCCTGGCTCCAGGCTGCTCCCGTCTCCTTCTCCCGAAAATGATCTCGAGCCGTGCCCGAGTGATCCCCTTTGAATAAGTTGCTTTGTTAAAACACGCGAGGAGTCCGAAATGCTGCTTTGGAAAATGACCTGGAGGTTTTACTGGTGCTGCTTAATTTTTCCCCTTATTGCGTAGGAATTATCCATTATTCCATAGGAAAAAAATAATTTTTATGAAGGGCTTTTTTGCATGTTCTTTCGGAACTGGGAAAAGTTTTAATCCCATCCTGAAGGCTGATGTGCATGAGAGGAGAATGAAGCTTGGGATAATTTACTGAGGGGGTGTGTGAACTGGAAGTATGTCTCACATTTGAATAAAAGTTCTGAAATACTGTGGAGCTTGTTTCCTGTGGTATTTGTTATCAAGTGGGCTGCAATAATATCCCAGGAATCGATAGCTCTTGGCAAATAAAACAGCTCTTCCTGTTGGATGGTTCTAAATACCATTCCCTGCTAAGGCACTTTATGTAAAACATTTCCTGTGCGAGAGGCCCACAGGAGGAACAGGAAGTGGGAGAAACTGCTGGGGTAAGTTGGAGAGTTTGGGAAACCTGGGACATCCTGTGTTCTGGCTGTGCTTGGTTGGCAGTAGCCGTTCTGAGGTTGTGGAGACGCCTGGGTTAATGTTTGTGTGTTCAGTGATGCTGGCTCCTTGAACTGCTCCCTGCAGATGGGTTTCATTAGTTCACTGCTGCTGCCCCTCGGGTGCAGCCAGCCCGTCTGCCCTGCGGGTGCCCGGCTCTGGGCCGTGGAGCGGTGTCAGACACGGCCTCCTCCGAGCACTTCCCTGGAAAATGCGGAACTATCGCGTGGCTTCCCACAGCAGCCGTTGGGTTGGGCTGTGGCTCCAGCTGCAGAGCGCTGGGTTATGATGACACGGCAGGTTGGGGGGAAGAGGAAGTGTGAGGAGCTGAGCTGGCTCCTGCTGGGGCTCCTTGGTGGAGCTGGGGACGCTGGGACGGCCTAATGAGATCGAGCAGGATTTAATTCCCTGAAAAGTTATGAACCGTTGCAAGAGGAGAGGGAGGTAAGAACTAGCAAATGCAAGTTCTCTCACATTAACTCACCATGTCAAGTTGTTCTTGAGTACTCCAGGTTTCATAGTGCTGGTTCAAGAACGACTGCCCTGCCTGCCCTGTGTCCCCCTGCTCTGTGGAGCTGCTGCAGGTCGGTCAGCCGGCCACTGCCGGGCCCTGTGCTCTGCAGTTACAGGCAGCTCTGTGAGAGGGGGGAAGCGGGCAGGGCTGTGGACATGGCAGTCCAGAGGGGTCGTTTCTGCTCTTGGTTTTGTGTTGATGCTTTGCAGGGGGTTGGAGTTTATTAAAAAAAGATGCAATCTCCAGTGCGAGGGTATAACTGAAATCCTTAGGCTGTCCTGAGCACTTCCACAAAACAGTAATGTGGAGGTGCTGTAAGGCTCTGGGAGATTGTAGGCAAGCATTCCAACTGCACTGGTGGAAGATGTTGCTCTTAGGTGATGTGTGTTGTGGTGTAGAGAGTTCACTGCTGACAGGAGCTGGGTTGCTTGAGGTACAGCTGGTGCTAATTTTCATCTTAGTTAATCAGAAAGTCTCATTTTAGAAGGTTTAAGTGTCTTAGGTAGAGTTTAACGAGTGATTTTTGCTAGACTTGATAGAGGAATCCTGTGTAGGGCGTACCCCAGGTTGGGACTGCCTGTACATCCCCTGCTGTGGCTCCAGCAGTGCCTGGAGGGCTGCTCTGAGCCTGGAGGGCTGCTCTGAGCCTGCCCCAGCTCCTGCTCCACGGGGACACAGCCAGGCTCTGTCCCGGGACCGCTGGAGCCCTGGTGCTGGTGTCTGCAGCTCTGCTGGAGCTGCCCTGGCAGAGGCTCGGGGGTGTCAGGGGGACAGGACCCGCAGGAGGGGATGTTGGTGGCAGAGCTGACTCTCTTCCTCTCGGTGTGGTCAGACGGGGTTGCATTGCTGGGCTCGGGGTGTTCGTTCCTCCCCCCCAGGCCCTTGCAGGAGGAGCAGGCGCTGCCATAGGGAGTGGGAGAGCTACAGTTTTCTGGCACTGCTGGGTCTTGGGTCTCCACCATCACCATCTAATAATTTTTCTTTGTATAAACTGTCCTTGGCTCACCTGCAAAGACAACTGTGCACTTTGACTTGCTTTTTTCTTACTACTGTAAACTATGCTGGATTTTTGTGGCAAACCTATCTAACTTTTTTAATCCTTTTCTTTCTTTTTTCTACAGCATTGTCCAAGATATAACAGTTGGTACAAAGGTAGGCACTTCTCACTTTTTCTCTCTTTTTACACTGCTCAGCATCTGACCTAGTTTTAGCCTTAACAAATGTAGATCTTCAGCTGTAAAGGGTTATTTCTGGTACCACGTAAATTGGTTTTAACCAGAAGGTAATTTAGTTTCATGTGCATTTAAAACTTATAATATGGCTCAGCATTTAGCTCTTGGCATTTGGACATTGATTATCAACTTTATTGCATTTAGGAACAGTCTAAAATGTCGAGCCATGCCTGTTACTCGTGTACTAGACAGTGCTTCTCCATGGAGAAACTGATCCTTTTCCTTTGGAGAACTCCGTTTCCTTCGTTTGTGTGAATTCCTGTTCAGTTATATGTCAGAAATCCTTCTGCCACAAAAGGGAGCGTTTAGCTGTTGATTTTTATTTCCTGCTAGTACAGCAAATATGACCTTTGCCTTTCTAGTCTGAGGTTTGGAAAGCGCAGCCTTAGCCCTAAACTCAAAGTGCTGGAAAGGAGGCTCCTTATCTGCTGCGGGAGGCAACAAGGGTCAGCGCTGGTGCTGTGAAATGCAGGGCTGGAATGTGCAGGACAGCCTGGCCCTCCTTGCCGGGCTGAAGGGCTGGCTTTGACTCGATGTAGCTCTGGGGTCAGGACTGCAGGGAGCTCAGCCCCGTGTGAGTGCTGGCCCTCGGTGAAGCGTCACCGGCCAAGCGCCGGAGTGACCGAGAGCTGCCAGTGGCCTTGGCGGGGCTGGGGAAGGGGTGCCTGGGGCAGAGAGGCCGAGGGATGGGGCTGGTGGAGCCTGGCAGTGCCACGGGAGCCTGGCAGTGCCACGAGCCGGGTGTGAGCATCGCACAGAACTCGCTGCTGGCCAGGTGGAAGTACAGAGCGAGCTGTGGCTGCAGCTCAGCACAGGCAGCTTTTGGGTCTGAGAAGCATTAAATGCATGAAGGGGCTCTAAGGGCTGTAGGGGGAAAGGTTGCTCCAGCTTTTCCTCCTATGTGAATCTGAAATTTGAATTAGTGATAGTGTCTGGTTCTGGCTGAGAATGCTGCCTGCTGCAAGGAGTGCAGTTTGCCATCGGATGCAAGGAGGAGAGGCTTGAGCCTGGACCACAAAGGTTAGTTAATAGTTCATAGCCATTATGAAAGGTGGACCAAGGCATCCCTTGATGCAGTTTGCTCTGCTTTATTGTTTTAAAAGGCAGGCTGCTGACCTTTTATTTTATTATTTTTCACATCCTTAACTTACATATTAAGAGTATTCACACCCACTTATTAATTTTTCTGAGATCTTAGTTTAATTTAGTTTCTTAAGAAGTCCCCAGATGTCCTCATGGCTCACTCCTTTGAGCACTGTACTGCCCAGTGGTCTTATTTTTAATCAGGTGTAATTGTAGTAGCCATTCCTGGCTCCTCAGTTTAAAGTGTGTGAATTTGTTTAGGAAGCTCATTGCTATTCTGGTGTGGGGATTCCTGATGCACAGCCTTCTGGAATGTCCTGCAGATTAGGAACACATGATATAAGACTCACTTCTTCCCATAATTTCACTGCTGTCTGAAGAGGAAGTGTGGCCCTAAGATGGAGGCCTGAGGTGCTGCTTTGACCCTGCAGTTTCCTCTTCCAAGTAGTCTGATCGAGGTCCCTCTCTCTTGTATCTCCTTGCCCTCTGTTTAATTTCCTTGGATATCACTGTTCCTTCACACTCTTAACAGTCTCTGAGCAGGACTGACTGACTAGAGAGAGGATGAACTGTGACATGTCCTTCTTTAAGTGAAATTGCATTTTGGTGATTGAAAAAGTCTCAGAATAGTTTAGGTGCTGAATAGTCCTGTAGTTTCTTGCTAAAGTTAAACTCTGCTTGAAAGATTTTGCTTCCATAAACCAAAAGTGCAGTTCTGTGGTGTTTGAGAAGTTAATTTTTAAAACAGGCTTCGCTGGAGTGTGATAGAGACTGACTGCATAGAAGTGATTTGTGGTGAAGCCAGGATCTTTGCCATGGGAACCGTAATTATGGCTTCAGGCAGCGGGCCAAGAATGTTGTGAGGAAATTCCAGTCCCCTCCTATGGCTTTAGTTAGAGGCTGCAACAAGCTGGCTCTTGTGGCCTCCCAACAGGCGTGAGCACACATGGGAGCCACATGTTGGTGGCAGGGGACATGGGTGGCAGTGGGTCAGCTGGGTGTGCCAAACAGCTCCATCTCACCTGAGAGTGCCACACGCTGCCTTATGCACCTGGGTCTTGAATTTATGTATCTGCTCATAAAATGGTTGTAGAAAATACTGGATTTTAAGCTCAGGCTTACTTTGCCCTAAACCTGGGACGATTTAAAAAAATAGGAAAATAACACATGACAGTTACTCAACTGCACCTTTTTAATCCCACAAGTGTAGGGATAGATTCTGATCTCTGACTCTGATGTCTCCTTCAGGTACTGTCAGACTGGAAAATGCAGGTGTGCTGGTGCCACGTTTGTTGTTCTCATACCAGCAAGAAGGGGAAGCATTATTTAATTTCAGATTCCCCATGGCTCTGCTACAGCTCCTTTAAGCTGTGCTTGCTTGGGCCGGTGTTTGAGCCGTCCCATCCATCAGCCCTCTGACAGGTGGGGCAGAAATGTCCTTCCACAGGTTCTGTATTCCTGGAGTGACTCATCCAGCAGTATTTCTCTCTCACAGGATTTGTGTTGAGCTTTGCCAAGGCCCCCTCTGCTCCATGGCAATGATTTAAAAGCTCAAGGTTGACGGGTAGTTAAGTTTCAGCTTGGGAACAGTAGATCATAAAGCCTGGGTGTGTACTGCCCTACAGAGCCAGCATGACTGCATTGCTGTAGCACTTGGAGTTTAGGAATTTTGGGCTATTTAAACTGGCCACACCTTTTATTTGCTCAAAGGGCAGGTTTGTTTCTCAGGGTGTCTCCATAGTAGCAAAGACTGAGAAAGTGGGGAGGGGCTGGTGGATGAGTGGGTTGAGGATCCGGCTTTGCTGTGTGGCTGGTGTGTGCTCGAGCTCAAGGCAGCTTGTTGCCAAAGCTCAGGGTGTGAGCAGGTGCTCTCGTGCAGCACTGGAGGGTCTGTGGTTTTTAGGACCTCCAGGGCTCGTGTGTAGCCCACAGAAACAGTGCCGGCGCTTGCAGCAGTACCATGGTAGGGACCTGCCCTGCTCTGACCAGTCACCCACCTTCAGAGGGGCTGGGGGTGTGTGTGTGCCCAGTGTGCCAGTGGGGATGCCAGTGTGGAGCTTGACGTTGGCTCCTCTGGAGAGGTACCAGCCTGAATCTTGTCCAGGCACGAGGGAGGCTGTAACAAGTTTTGAAAGCCCAAAGTGGCAGGTGACTGGTGTTGGCTGAGCAGAGTGTGGGTTAAAAATAAGTGTCCTCTGCGCCTGCCAGATAGGCTGATGCCCCTACCACAGGTCCACTGTGTCCATGGAATATGCTGACTGCTGGGTTGAATTTAATTTGGTTAATGGTATGGAGCTTTCTTGGTACATCAGCCATGAGCAATTTGGTGAACTGAATTGAACCCAACTCCTTTGGTTCTGATCAGATGATAAATTTTGTGTCCAAAGGGTGAGTGACACTGAGCTGGGAGCAGCATCGTGCTGTGATGAGGCTGCAGGGTCTTGAAGTTGCTTTGTGTTGGCCTTAACTTCCCAGCATCCTGATGGGGATGCAGGTGTGGTGTGTGTTCTTCAGAGGTGTTTCACAAAAAAAGTTGGCTCATGGTTTGTGTTTCTGACCCAAATTGGAATGTTTTTCACACAACTTTTAACTGACTGAAGAGTGCTGGAGGCAGGAGAGGGGAATAGAGGGAGAACATAAGGGAGCCTTGCTGGATGTGAGCCTTTGGTGGGAGATGAGGAAAACTGGCATCCTTCCTAGTAGTTTAAATTTAGTTCCATTCTTGAATCTCAAATCTCTCGCAAAAACTGTTGGAATGTAACATGAGTGTGATGATGATGTCATCAGACTGGATTTCTCTTAATAGTTCCTTCACAGAGATTTGAGCTGTGAACCGAAGGATCAGAGCGTTCCTGCGTCCCTCTGGGACTGACCTCGGACAGCCCTCGATGAGCTGCTCTGTTCCTCCTGTGCTCAGAGGCATTTTCTTGCCTCTTTGATCAGAGCAGAGGGTTTGCCTGAGCTCCTCAGTGATCTGTGTCATTTTTGTGAAAATATCACAGTGGTCTTTTGTTGGCTCCACAGTACTTTTCCAGTCACAGGGGAGGTGAAGAGCAGTGATGCCCACGTGCTCTGGCTTCTTGCAGGACAGATTTTCTTTGGTTTCTTTTCAGAGGGGGGTTTCCAGGTGCAGCTCTTCCCTGCTTTGCTTTCTGTAAGTGCCTGTTAGCTGATGGCCTGTTAGCCTCCATAATCCACCTTTTCCCTCACAAGTGCTGCTATCCTGTGTCTGTCAGAGCAGTGTAAGATGCTCCACATCCAAAGGCAGGGAACGCTGCTGCTCTGTAGGGTTTTCTCAGTGAGCTGGGGAGAGAAACAGCTTTTTGTAGGTTTTGGGCTTGACCAGCCTGTGCCTTCTGGCCTTTCTGGTCATTGCCCCTTTCCTTCTCATGTGCCCTGTCTTTTTGACGTTGCTTTAATTTTGTTTTCTATCTGAAAGTTGATTAATATCACTTGTTTGACTTTAAATGAATATTTTTGTGATCGTTCACTTTGTTTTCTAGCCTTTTGCACAGGCAGGATGCAGTTGACTTACTGTAATCCATTTAAAATAAGTGCTGGATCTTAAGTAGATAAAGGATTATATAGGGCAGCTGGGAATTTCTGTAGCACTTCTAGGTATGCTGGTAGAAGCTGAGACAATCTCTGGCCTCATTCCAGAGTGTGGTAAACCAGGTAAAATCCTGCTGGCAGTGAGGCAGCACGTAGTGTATGTGAATGAGATGTTGCTTTTTAAGATGTGAAAGCTTGTACAGACTAAAAATTCTGAAGACTTACTTGTTAAAACTTTAAAGCAAAGCAAGGCTTCGAGTTTGGGTGGTGGTCAAAAAGATAACTGGAGAACATGTGAAATGTTAAGTTGTACCTTGCCTCCCTCTCCATGGCTCAGAAAAGGGAACGAAGTGTTGGCAGCAGAGCTGCCCCAGAGTGTGATTAAATTAGTGCAGCTTGGGCAAGGGGCCTCCTGTAGCCAGGAGTGTCAGGCCAGAGGAGGCTGCTGGCATGGAAACCCCTCCCGGCAGGGTTTCCGTGGTGCCATTGTGCTGCTCCCTGGGGATTTGGGTGGTGGAAACAGCCCTGCTCTGCTCTAGGTAGGATCTGGCAGTGTAACTCCAGAAGTGGTGGTTGTTTTCAGTCAACAGGAAGAGGAGATTTGTTAGTTCAAACGAGGAATTTGATGTGCTGCAAGCACGCTGTGGCTTCTGTTAATCTTGTCATAAAAATACCAGCTGCAAACGAGTGGCTGAGCAGAAATGTCAGCATAATTAATGCCTCTGTGAGCAGGGATGGGAACTGGGGGCTGGAGAACCATATCTTGAAGTGCAGCTGGGCCTCCCCCAACAACTCAGCAAATGCAGCAGGGAGAGAAGCAGTGCTGTGGGTGGATGTGGGTGTGAGCACTGAGCACCCACACAGCCCTTGCTGGGTTTGCTTTGTTTTAAACCTAAATTAAATTACATAAAACTTTGGAATCAATAACTTTTCTGCTGGCTTTCCCAGTATAATTCAAAATACCCAGTGGGTACGTTGTTAGTGAGAAAGTCTTCTAAACCTGTTTAACCAACCAGACTTGCTTTGGTTCCTCTGCCTCTACTGAATTGGGTACTTGGTATGAAGCATTTGAATTTATGCTGTGGTTTTACAGAAACTCTTCAGAGTTTTTAATATGTACAGAAAGAACAGACTAGACGAGTCTGGAAAGAGACTGGTGATCCCTGCAGTGTAAGGGCAGAGAGCTGATCGAGGCTGCTGAGCACCCACTGCTGGGGGCAGGGTCATAGAGAACTGGGTTTCAGTTTGGTCATTCCAAAAAGGAATGATTTCCTGTGGCTATCCAGTATCAGCTCCAAAAGGAACGGAGGAGGAACACACGCTGATGAAAAGTCGTGGTCGATGCAACCTCCTCGTGCTGGGCACTGGGCTGGGCACTGGGCTGTGTGGTGTGGGGATGGCAGCTCAGGGTAACCCCTGCAGCTCCTTGGGGCGCTGGGTCTGCTCCTCCTGCACTTCAACAGCCACCCCTCTAAAGGGAGATGTGGGAAATAACTTTGCTGTGACTGTGCAGTACTACATGTACTGTCTGTAAACTTCCTTGTGTAGAGAAAAGACCTTGGAATAACTGCGGTTGGCTACGGCAGTCTTCCCTCTTCGTTTGCATGTACTTCCAGCTGGGAAGCTTACAAATTGGCTGCTGCTGCTTTTGATGTCGAACAGTCATCCCCCTCTGCCTCCCGGCTCTGGTCACAGTGGGCAGCACAGGCTGTCTCCGAGATAAGAGGGGAGTGGACTGGAAATTGCTCTCGTTAAAGAGACACAGACACGACATGGACACGGGAGCCCAAGCCTGGCTGCAGTGACATCCTTATCACAGGGCCTGCCAGGAAGTTCTCAAATATGCAAAAAAATGTTTACTTTAAACAAGCCATTAGGAAAGTTAAATTCAGGGAATAGAAATTCTTTCCGTAATAGCATAAATGCTTGTTTTTCCAGTTTCTAGTTTCCTAGGGTTGCCTCCATGAGAGCCAAGTGTGTGGCCTGTTCTCCTGGAGTTTGCACAATGGATTGCAGGAGTTACCCAGTATGCTTGCACGGACACACCGAGTTGTACTGGAAGACCTGGGGTTCTGGGTGTGCAGAATTTTACAAGTTAATATTTAGAAACATGTTTTAAAGTGGTGAAGGCCCGTTAAATCCTGATGCAAGGGCTTTCCTGAGGCCAGAACCACCTGTCTGTGTGGGTAGGACTGTGCTACCAGGTGGATCCCAGGCCATGGGAAGCTGTACCTGGAGTGGCTGCAGCAGTGTGGGCACAAGAGTGTTCTTACAGTTAAACTGGGGGATTTCTTTTAGCCTTGGATTTATGCCTTGATTTGAGTCATCAAAGGATGGGCTCACAGTCTAGTAGCCTCTCAGCCCAGCTTGCCTCTTGCTGTACTCAGGAATCAAAGTGCTAATTAGACCAGCTGTTAAAAGGCCCGTTCCTAATGACTGCACCAAGGGAGGAGGAGGAGGAGGCCTCTGTGCACAGAGCCTTGGTGGGACCTGGTCAGTGCTTGCAGGTGACCAGCAGCAGCACATGAACCACAGTTGGGAACCTGGCCTAATTCTCCTCTTTGGGACATCAAAGTCCTTGAAGCCTCTTTGAAGAGCTGGCAGTGAGTAGTCAAACAAGAAATTCAAGATTTGAGGGGGAAAGAAAAAAAAACCAAATTGTGTCTGTAGCTGGGTGTTCTGGGGTTCTCGGTGACCTACTTTCCCAGCCTGTTTGCTGGGAGAGTGTGCAGAGCTTTTCTTCTGCAGAGATCCTGTTTCTGCAGGTGCCACCAGATACAGGGCATGTGGAAGATAAGGGTTTCTGGTGCCACGGTGTGGAGCGGGGTGTGTTTCCACCAGGGTGGGTGGGAGTTAGCTGAGGCAGGGATGAGCTCTGAGCTTTTCTGTATGATGAAAGCCTTTTAGTGTGGCATTTCTGTGGAAGAGTAATGTAGAAAATGATGAGAAAGTACTCTTATGTGTTAGATCTGTAGTATCATGCTCACTCACAATTTACAATGGGATTTGAAATCTTCTGTGAAACTTGAAATTAAGCCATGCTGATTGTAAGCTGTATTGTGTATGCAGGTACAGATTGTGCTAAGAAGTCATTTGTAGTCACGTTTACTTTTGTCTTAGTGGTGTTTTTCGTGCCTCCTACTTGGGTTAGACCAGTCCTGGTCAGTTGAGGTGGTTTGTGGGACTTTCCGGGGAATGTTGTTACCAGAAGACACCTTCCACCAGGTCAGGGTGCTCTAAACCCTGTCCAGCCTGGCTGTGAACACTTCCAGGGATGGGGCACAAAGTACATAGCTTTGGTTCATAACTGCCAAGTCATACCCAAAGAGTTTTGGCAGCTTCAGAGTGAAAATCCTGGGGCTAGGAGCAGTCAGAAACCTGTTGTGCTGGGTAGGGCAGGAGAAGGTGCCGGTCGGTGCACGGCGCTCGTGTGGTGGCTTCACACAACTCAGCAGCACTCTGGCCCCAGGATCCCTAATGCTGAGCTGAAAAGAGATACTGGACAGTGCTGCTCCATTACCAAACTGGATCTGACTGATACTTAATTCATGGAGGTGAGCCTCGCTGCCCACTGTCAGTGTGTTTTCACTTACACTTGTGTTCAGCTCCTCTCCAGCTTTCTCTCAGCTGTTCTGCTTTAGGAGTGCCTGGATAGAATTGAGTAAAATGCTGTCTGTTTACCTTCCATCTGTTCTCTTCCAGCGGGGACCTGACGAGCTTTTCTCTCCTTGTGTTGCTAATGGACCCTTTATCATGAACAGCAACGCTGCTTCTTCAGGTAATATTATGTAGAAACAAGCACAGCAATTATTTCTAAGTATTGCAAGTACTGTGAGGAGATCTGGATTTTCCTACCTAGTTGTAATTTTAAAATCTCTTAATTTTTCGTACTTATTAGGCCTTTGTAGGACAGTACTAAATAATAATAATAAATTTCTGCCAAGAACGCCAGGCCAAGTGGAAAGGAATAAAGCAGCAGTCTGGGGTTAGTGGCTCAGGCCTGCACTAGAAATGTGGGTGGGTGGGTGTGTGCTGTAAACAGGCTGTGAAATGGCCACTGGAGAGTTGATTCCATTGCAGTGGCATTCAGCTATGTCACTCCCATCGTGTAATTTGGGGGGAAAAGAGAGCAAAACCATGTGTCTTCAGACTCAAGTTAACTTAGACTGGAATTTCTCTGTAATAGAGCAGTAACTGGCTGGGGAGCACAGTCTGTGTGTCAGCATTTGGGAAGTGTGTGCTTGTTCTTCCAGACCCTTCTCATCAGCAGTGACTCCTGTTTCTTACAGATAATGGAAATGACAGCAAAAAGTTCAAAGGTGACAGTCGAAGTGCTGGGGTCCCATCCCGAGTAATCCACGTCCGTAAGCTCCCCAGTGACGTCACGGAGGCAGAGGTCATTTCTCTGGGCTTACCTTTTGGCAAGGTCACCAATCTTCTAATGCTGAAAGGAAAAAACCAGGTATTGTCTCCATAATTGAAAGCAGGGATTGTGTCAAAGGCTCGATGAGTTTGTCATCAGGAAACCAGCTCCAAATTGTTTAAACAACTGCCGTGTGTTAGGAGTCAATAACTTCTGCATACTCTTATTTTACTTTTCTGTGATTATCCTATGAGCTGTAGAAAATACTATTTTCAGGCTGCAGAAGGAGCTCAGTCCATAATTACAGGTTGTCACTTATAATTAGCGTTAGGCCTGGTTTGGAAATTGCAGACCAGGGAATTATTTGAGCAGCAGTGTCATGAGTTGGCCTTTTTCACTCGGGCTGGCTCGGCAGCCAAGTTAGCAGCGTGCAACGTGGCCTATTGAGGACACCTTTCCAGATCCAGCAAATGAGCTGCGTGAGGCTGAAACACTCTTGGGTAATGCAGGAGGTGTGCACTAATTTGGTAACTAAAATTGTCTTGCAAATTAAGGAGTAAAAAAGCAAGTCAACTTTAATCATTGCTTAAAATGATGTCTTTAATCTTAATTATGGAAAGGTGCCTCTGATATATTGCGTGGTGTGATTATACATAAGTGCTTACTCACTACAGTCCCTTACGTTTGTGTTCTGAGGGAGAGAAGCCCCTGAGGGTGCAGAGCAGCGAGGGGGCTTCCTGCCCTGGAGAGAAGTGAAGGCTGGATTGTTGCTGTATTTTTGTGTTCTTGCAGACACTTATGTCTAAATACACATATGGAGATCTTAGGGTGACACTGAAACTATTGCATTAGATCGGTCTGGAGAGGGAAGATCCTCATTTGTTCTGCTTACAGTCAGCTCTTAAACAGTTCCATATGTGTAAGTGGGTTGTGAAAATCAGTCCTGCTATGGCTTCGCTGGAGGTTCTGCTCAGGGTGACCTGCTGCTGTCCTGGTGTGACGTGTCTGTGTTGGGTTTGACTCCCCAGGCTTTCATAGAGATGAACACAGAGGAGGCAGCCAACACCATGGTCAACTACTACACCACGATCGCTCCCATGCTCCGGAGCCAGCCCATCTACATCCAGTTCTCCAACCACAAGGAGCTGAAGACAGACAACTCTCCAAACCAAGCAGTCAGTTTGTTCTTTGTGTTGTCGTCCCAGGGTGGGGGGACAGTCAGATCTCAGCTGGTGGTTTGAGATCCAGGGGCTTGGGTAATGTCTGGTGCTTCAGGGCGTTTGTTTCTAGTGTTGGAAAGATTTCTGCAGAGTGCAGCCCTGATGAGGCAGAGCTCACCTGTGGTGGAGCACAGCCTGGTGCAGGTAGTGCAGCTTCAAGGCAGCAGCACCTGAACCCAGCAGGTCTTCAGGCTCACTCTGGGCCCTTGAAGGTTTCTATGCACCACACACTCTGCTGAGGGGAAAAAGTTCCTGTTTTCAGCTCAACTGCTCTTGGCAATCTTGTAGGACGGGAACACTGGAAAGAAATTCAAGTTACTTGTGGGTCCTTATCAGGGATGACTGCCAGTACATCCCCTTTGCCTCCTCTCCCTTTTCAGGATCAGAGCACCCAGTGCTGTGCAGAGAGAATGCTGCTGCTGGGTGACATTGCTATTGGTGCTCTCGCAGCTGGAGCACATGTGTGTGAGAGGGCTCTGCAGGAACACCCCCAGGCAGTTCTCACTCCTGAATCCCTGTGGCAGATATGCATCAATCTTTCAGTCTTGTCAGCTTCTCTAGGATTCTGGAGATGGTGTTTCACCCCAAAAGAGCCTCATTTTTCCCTTTTTATAAATAATGGGATAATTTTGCTGCATCTGTTGATGCTGAGCAAGGTTGATTTAGTTTGCATTTTTGCATTGCCCTGACTGGTTGGGGTGGTCTGTGTTGACCCTGTTTCAAATGTGCCAAAGCTGTGGCGTCGGCAGCCTTGGGAGCAGCACGGGGCTGTCGTGCTCGCTGCTGCAGCCGGCTGGTTGTTCACGAGCAGGAAGCTCCAGGAGGGCTGACAGTGTGTTCTTGCAAGCAGAAGTGTGGGTCTGACAGGGTGTTTGGTCCTGCAGCGTGCCCAAGCAGCTCTGCAGGCCGTGGCCACGGTGCAGACCGGGAACCTGGCGCTGGCAGCCACGGCTGCGGCCGTCGATGCGGGAATGGCGATGGCTGGCCAGAGCCCTGTCCTGAGGATCATTGTGGAGAATCTCTTCTACCCCGTCACTCTGGATGTTCTGCATCAGGTAAAACACGTCCCCACAACTGCTTGAGGTTCCTGGAGGAAGGGCCAGCAGCACCTGGTACATTGTTGTATTTGCAGCGTCTCTGGTTTGCGTTTGTACAGCGCGAGTTCTGAACAGAGCTGTCAGACTTCTCTGGAGACCTGACACCTACAGGAGATTGGTCCCACTCTGGCCAGACTTTAATTTCCAGAGGTTTGATTCCTGGTCCACTTTAATTAGATTGATTACAGTTCCTCAAGTTCTCTTTAGGTTTTAGCAAAAGTAGCTGCACCTTGTCCTCACGCCAGGGCAGAGGAAACGTACAGTGTCCAGGAGCCATTTAGGCAGTGGCCAGTTTGGAAAGTTCCCACTGTCTGCTGCAGTTCTTAACTTCATCTTCGTGTTTAAAATGCACGCTTGACTGCATTAAAGAATCCTTGAAATTCCTGGAAAAGGTCTAGTTTGTGAAGGTATTTGTGAATCTTCCTGTGTAATAACCCAGAACAAACAAACTGTGTTTAGGGGGCGGTTCAATCACTCTGGTGTGTTCTAGGCTGATGCCCAGGGTGTGGTTTAAAACCTTCAGTGTTTCAGTTGAAAGTTGACAGGCTGAAAAGATGACTGTTGTTTCTGCATGTGATAAGAGATCAATATGAAATTATGTTACTGGTAATGTGATAACAAGATATCCAAATATTATCTTGCAGATTTTTTCCAAATTTGGTACAGTCTTGAAAATCATCACATTCACAAAGAACCACCAGTTTCAGGCCCTGTTGCAATATGCTGACCCCATGAGTGCTCAGCATGCCAAACTGGTGAGTGCTGCACGCCTGGATTGCTCTGTCGGGTTTGCCTTGGTTAATCCAAGCTCAGGTGGGATGCTGGCATTGGGATGTGCTCAGAGGTGCTGCTGGGCTGGCACCAGCACTGCCCTGAGGGCAGAGCATGAGTGGGAGGGAATTGCCCCCACGTGCAGCGTGGGTGGCTCAGGGGCTGCCAGAGGGGCCGAATGAGGAGCGCTGGGATGGCCTAACACCTCTCTCCAGAGAGCACTTGCTGTGAGCTTGGTCTGAGTGCATTTGGGTGAGGACTGGTTTGCTTCCTCCCAGTCTCTAGATGGACAGAACATCTACAACGCCTGCTGCACGCTGCGCATCGACTTCTCCAAGCTCACGAGTCTTAATGTGAAGTATAACAACGACAAGAGCAGAGACTACACCCGCCCAGACCTGCCCTCTGGGGACAATCAACCCACTCTGGACCAGACCATGGCAGCTGCTTTTGGTGAGAGTTTGGGGAGTGGGAGCAGAAAAAATCCAACTGGGGTGTGTGTGTGTGTCAGTGTGGGAAGGGGAGGGGGCGTCATCCTGGTGTACTGGGTCAGAACTTCAGCATACGGCGTGACTAGGGAGGAAAAGCTGGAATGGCCGGGGGTCGGAGCAGTGCAGGACGGGCGGGTCTGCCGCCACCTGGTGCTCGCCCTGAGCACTGCGCGGGCTCGGCGCCTCCTGCAGCGAGGGCCTTGTGTCCCGGTCACAGCTCACCCTCGGGGCTCTTTCAGGGACGGCGTCCTCAGAGCTGTTCCGGAGCAGCAGGGTTAGCAGGGGAATCGTTTCTGTAATCTCTTGAAGTTCAGTGTTACACAGGAGGCATTTTTGAATTGCTGTTTGCGTTTTAGGGTTTAGCTTTAAACTAAATGTTTGTGTTGAAGAACAGATCAAGACATTACAGATAACTTTAGGCAGGTTTAGGTTAGATATTAGGAGAAGATTCTTCCCCCAGAGTGTGGTTGGGCACTGGAACAGGCTCCTCAGGGAAGTGGTCGCAACACAAGCCTAACAGAGTTGAAGAAGCATTTAGACAATGCTCTCAGGCACTTGGTGTGATTGTTGGGGCTGCCCTGTATAGGGCTAAGAGTTGAACTCAATGATCCTTAAGGGTCTGTTCCAACTCAGAATGTTCCGTAGTTTTGGGAAATGTAGCATTTTCCTGCTGTTGTATGTCTTTGCATAATGTATATGTCTTTCCCAGGTGCCCCAGGAATAATCTCTCCTTCTCCATATGCAGGAGCTGGCTTTCCTCCTACTTTTGCCATTCCTCAGGCTGCAGGTACTGTATTTCGTAAGTTGGAATTTTACGTAGGTTTTCTGTTGTTGAAACATCTTGATGTTTTAAGTCAAAGTAGTGGTAGTTTTTCTGGGGTCAGCCATGTAAATTCTAAATGCTGGCACTTGGGTATGGACGGGACTGGTGTTCCAGTACATCACCTCAGCTAGGAACATTGTGTGCAGCTGCAGCACCTCTGGGCAATGTCCTGGTGACAGGAGGAAAATACATGAAGCAGGATGGGAGAGACAGTAAAGACAGGGTTTAAAATAATTGAGGGACATGGGGAAGAGATACAAGTTCTTGTGCTTTGAATTTCCTCGTGGGATTGCAGAGGTTGGTTAGTGACCAAGAGTCTGAGATGAAAGATGGAGGTGCTGCACACTCACTGGAGTGCCAGTCTAAACAGGCTTTGCTGGGGCTCTCAGCATTCCAAGCCATGTTGACTTTCTGGGAACCTGATGGAATTTCCTTGCTTATGACAGACAAGCACAGACCAGGCTGTTGAGGCAATGCTGTTTTGGTAACATCCATCCCTGCTTGGGAAACAAGAAGGGCTGTTTGGGGGAGTAATCCATGGAATTGATCACTGGCAGTTGTTTCTCGAGCTCTAGAGCTCTTGGCCTTGGAGGGCCAGTACAGGAGGAACAGCCCAGGAATGCCTGTAAATGCAGCTGCAGTGGTTCCCGTTCAGGAGAGCTGGGTGGGGGTGGCACAGGGTGCCTGGTGGTTGCATGCATGGTGAGAGCACGTTGTGCATGCCCTGGTCGGACGGACCCTCCCCACGCCCTGCGTGTGACTCCTGCCCTGCACAGCAGAGCTGAGGCTTTGTGCTCGTCCGCTGCTTGTGAAACGTGTGAGAGTGCTGAGGAACCTGCTCAGCACCGGGCACTGCAAAGGCAAAGCCTGTTAGAAACCAGAACATTTCCTGCAGCACCAGAAGCGGAGGCTCCTGTTGCCCTTAGGATACATGGTCACTGTTGGGAATGATGACTTGCATGGTTCAGAGAGTGCTGTTCTCCCTTCTGGTGCAGCAAATACACTAGAGTACATGCTGTTAATTCTTTACCGGTTAATATTCTTTAATTTCCAGGCCTGACAGTTCCAAATGTTCCTGGAGCACTAACTCCTTTGGCTATTCCAGCAGCAGCTGCAGCAGCTGCAGCAGGACGGATTGCCATTCCCGGCCTGGCTGGGGCAGGGCACTCCGTGCTGCTGGTTAGCAATCTGATCCCAGAGGTTAGTGCAGTCCTAACTTTACTTTTTTCTCCTTCCTGTTATCTCTGCTTTCACTTTCTGAACGTGGATTGGGCTGAAATTCATTGAAAGTGAAATCCTGCTGTACCCAAAGGAAGCGGCACCGCTCGAGCGGTGCCCGCGCTCTGCCAGCCCCACGTGCAGAGCAGAGCAGTACTCTAGTTCTAGTTGCTGAAGGGAAATGGGAAAGTCCATCTCAAATTGAAATTGCTCTTCCTTGGTTCAACACCAAGGATGCTGCCTGCCTGCTCTTGTCCCCCAGAGACTACAATGCCTGTCCCTTCTTCCCTTTTCTGTTTGGAGTCTCCCTGCCATTCCCATGGAATAGTGTCATTTGGGTCACAGAATAGCCATGTCCATTCCTTTTCCTTGGCATGTTGTAGTTTTTTAATACATTAATTCAGAACTACAGAGAGGCTTCATGCTGATCTTTGCTCTTTCTGTGTAGTGTCTGGATCCCTGCCAGCTTGACTTTGTACCTGTGCAGTATTTCCTCTGCCATGTGCTTGCACATTTCCCCCTTCCAGGATTTCTGGAAGTTTTTCCTTAGTTAAATCCCTTAACAGCTCACAGTTTACATTTTCAATTCTACTTAACTGAATGAGTTGAAATATTTGGGTTTCTTTAAAAATAAAGCAAGCAATAGTTGAACAAACATCTTCTTTAATGACAGACAGCTTCATAAGGGAATTGGATACGGGAGGCTTGGATTTTCCTTCAGTCAGCCCCTGGCTCTGGTTGGATTGAAAGTGTAGAACCTCTGGTATGCAGCAGAGTGATAAAGCTCTGCTGAGGAGCTGTAACTGGTGGGACTGTGCACACACGTTAATAGCACTTTGCAAAGCTGTAAAACTTAACAGTGCAGAGTCACCACAAAACCTCTTTGGATCAAAGGGGAAGCCTGGATGTGATGAATGATCAAAATGTTTAACTCTGGATGAGATGAACCAATTGGATGATGTTTCAGACTGCTCTTACCTGTCATTGCTGTTCTCTCCAGAGCATGAAATAATGGCAGGGGCTGTGGAACAACTTTGGGATTTGCTGCTCGTGTTCCCTGGGAACTGCTCTGCCATTCCAGGGACTCTCATCTCTGGCTTGTTCCATCATAAGTCTTAATAAGAACTGGCATTGTTATTCCTGACCAGTGATGCTGCCAAGTGTGTGCTCCAGGGATGCTCTTGGGTGCCTGGATGGCAGTGGCAGGACAACGGGTCGTGCTGCACCTCTTGATTTCTCACAGCCCCGAGCAGTGCCAGTGGGGACAGCTCTGTTCAGGCAGGAGCAAGCAGTTATTTCATGCCCTGTGTTTTTTGAGGAGCTCTTCACTCTCCATCCAGCTTGTCTTTGGGCTAGAGAGACTTTGGGACTTGGACTGAAGCTGTAAACTAACAGACATGAAACTTTTTCCATTGCCTGTATAATCAGTGTTGTAGAAACTTACCTGTGCCACAACCAGTTAGTAAAGAAACAGTATTGCCTGGAGTGACTGCTCTGCAAATGAGGTGTCAGTCCCTTTATCCAAAGTGCTTACAGCAGGCCTTGGAGGGGGCTTTTGGGGCAGTACAGCTGCTCATCCAGATGATCTGTTCCCTTAAAGCAGTGCTTGGTATCCGTGGGGGATGTCCCTTTTTTCCTGCCAAGTGCTGTGGCACAGGTTGCTTCCTGCAGTGCCTGGCCCTGGAGCAGCAGATGTGGCTGTTTGTGACTTGGTTCATGAAGTCATTTCATCCAAGGAATTTGTGTAAATGGAGAAAGTCTTTTGAGTTAAATTTTAGGGAATGCCACTGTGATTGAATTGGGTGTTGCAGCCTGTGGAAGTCACTCCGTGGGGATACTGTCTCTTACATCTTTGTATATCTGAAGTAAAAATGCCTTTTCTTTATCATTGTGTTCCACTAGGTAAAACCTATTAACTGTTTCTGTAAGCGAGTTATTGTATGTAGAATTCTATAAATCTGACTGATGGAACACTACATATTCCTTATGTATTTACTGACCTGTGTTTTTTGCTACTTTTTTCTTTTCTCCCCATCCCTGAATTTTTTTTCTTCCCCTGATCCGGAATTTCTTTGCCAACTGACTGCACGGTACTTCTGCTTCCTGTTGTTGCTTGAAACAAAAAATAAAAACATTCCCCTTCCAAAAAAAAAAAAAAAAACCAAAACAAAAAAAAAATAAAAACCCTGCTCTTCGGAAACCAACCTGCCCTTCAATATTAACCATCTTGAAAACTTCATCATCCATCAACCAATTTCGCCATTTCCTGCGGGGACTCTGCCCTTCCTCGTTGTGGACGATTTGTGCAACCTCGCTCTCCCCTTCGATTCCTTACCTCTTCCCTGTCCCTCCGCTGCCTTGCTCTGCTGTTCTCTAAAGAGAGTTACACCCCAATGCCTCTTTATTCTTTTCGGTATGTTATTATTCACACTTTTTATTACCTTGTTTTTCATTTATTTGAGATTACTTTTTGATACTTCAGAAATGTACAGTTTGCAGTTTGCCATTTTTTTTGAATGCGTAATTTTGGTTTTTACATTGTTTATTTAGTTTGCTGTTTAATTTAGTTTGCCTTTGGTTTTGGTTCAGTTCTGCATGGGTTATTGCTTTGCATGTCTTTGATAAGAGTTTTAAATTGTGAGAGCATGCAAAATTGTCCAGTCTTCTGGCAGTAAGATTTTGGCTTTTCGCTGAAACCCAGTGTCTTTTCTTTAATGTATTGTTCCATTATTATTCTGCTATGTAAGAATTCCCTTAATTAGAGCAGAATACGTAACCGTGGTTGAAATGAGATCAGTTCTGGTTGGGAATGGATTTTTTTGCTGTTGGATTGATTAGCTGATGTTAAGCTGAATGAGAACTTGTTTTGTTTTCCTATCTAAGACTGTTCTTGTTTACTCCCTCTTTGAAGGAGTCTATGGTGATGTGCAGAGGGTGAAGATTTTATTTAAGAAGCAAGAGAATGCCCTAGTTCAGATGACCGACGGGAACCAGGCCCAGCTTGGTAAGCTTGGGAGTGTCAGACTCTGGGCAGTAAGAGACAAAATGGGTAGTTAAAGCTTTAATACTGGCACTCTGTTCTCTTGCAAAAGAAGACCCAAAGCCTGCACATGTCTGTGGCCGTGGGGCAGCTGTGGGGCAGGGGTAGCTCGTGGGTGCAGGAGGGAAGCAGACTAAGAACACAGGGAGTCTGAGGGACCCTGCAGGGTGTGATGTCTGCGAGGGCAGGACTAGAGTGAAATTCTGGCTTTGAATTCGTGTCTGCCCAAACCTGAAGTGCCCCTGCAGTCAGGTGTGTCCTCCCTTGCAGCCATGAGCCACCTGAATGGGCAGAAGCTGCACGGGAAGCCCATCCGCATCACGCTGTCCAAGCACCAGACAGTGCAGCTGCCTGGCAAGGGCCAGGAGGAGCAGCGCCTGACCAAGGACTATGGGAATTCTCCTCTGCATCGCTTCAAGAAACCAGGCTCCAAAAATTTCCAGAATATCTTTCCCCCTTCTGCCACTCTTCATCTGTCCAATATTCCGTAAGTACCTGCTGGGGATGTGGCTGAGTACCTGAGTACTGGAGTGTTTGCAGCTTCTGTCTGAGTGCAGGCACAGGCAGCTCTGTGCTGCGGGCAGGAGAGCTGCCCCAGCTCCCTGTTCCATCTCCTTGCCATGCCAAGACGCTGCTGGTAGGGAGTTTAGAAAAGTCTCTGATGACAATTAGTTTTTTGAGATTAACTGGGTCTGTCAATGTCCTTTTGACTGGAAACACTATTTCTTTCAGACCCTCAATAACTGAAGAAGATCTCAAGATGTTATTTTCAAGCAATGGTGGGGTGGTCAAAGGATTCAAATTCTTCCAGTAAGTGTTTTGTGTCATGTCCTCTCCTTACACTGGGCTTCTCTATGTGGGAAGGGTGGAAGTACTTAGTTCCAATCAAATCCCAGCTCAGGCTCAAAAAGGTGAGCAGAATCCTCACTAATGCAGCATTTGACTCTGGAATAAAGAATTCCTGAGTAACTTTGGTTTGAGCACTGGCTGAGAAGTTGGGCTGTATGTGCTTGCTACAGAGATACTCCTCTGTGTAGAGAGTGAGTGTAGTGCAAGTACCTGGAGGGGGTTAGTTCTCTGCCAGCCCCATCAAGTGCTGGATGAGAGAACTTGGATCGAGTTGGGGAAGCTCCTGCACTGGAACTGAACATGCCTGAAACTTGTGTCTTGTCAGGAAGGACCGTAAAATGGCTCTGATCCAGATGGGCTCTGTGGAAGAAGCCATTCAGTCCCTCATTGAGTTCCACAATCATGACCTGGGGGAGAACCATCACCTGCGTGTGTCCTTCTCCAAGTCCACCATTTAGAGCTTGGGAAGGCCTGAGACAAAATGGACTTGACTTAAAACCTGTGGGGCTCAGCCTTGACCTTAAAAGGCTGGACACCAGAGTTTCAACTTCCATCATTCCAGAAAAAAAAAAAAAAGCCACTTTAAAAATGCAGCTGAAGTGACCTTAAAAGACCAGAGATTTTATTTTTTTAAAGAGAAATCAGTTTACCGGTTTTTAAAAAAAAAAGAAAATTAACTCTAATTCCTCTTGCTAACCTTGCGGTGATGGGTAACAATCTTGACTGTTCCAATAAAAATCACAAGTTCAAGTTTACACTATGGAACCTGCTCTGGGAAATTCCCCTCCCCTCCCCTCCTGCTCCTCCCCTAAAAAGCAGATCCCAACAAGTTTTATCAGGTTTCACATTGATGCCTTTTTTAATTTCTTTACCCATCCATGCCTTGAAAGACCTAAAACCACTGTGTGAATTCACTGTAGCGCCTTGGAGTCAGGATTGCAGTGACCAGGAGCTCCCAACCCGCCCAGCACAACTCTCGGTCGCATTGATCCCACCTTACTTGTGCACCTGCTGTCCTGTGCCTTAAACCTTCTACTTCTTGGGGGAAACATCCGAGCGGCAGGGAGGGGATGGGCAGAGCCGAGGGGGAGGAGCAGCTCTGGCCACCATCAGCTGGGGGAGCTGGCAAAGTGCAGGAAGGAAATGCTGGGCTGGGACTCGGGGCAGTCGTACCCACTGCCCGTGAGTGCCTCAGTCCCAGCGTGTCTTGTGCCGCTTCCCAGCCTGCTCGTGGGTCACTGCCACCTGCATCTCAGGTGGGAGTCACCCGAGACCCTTTGTCAGCTCGGACCAGAGAGGTCTGGGTGGGGGAGCGTTCCCAAGGCCAAATCACATTCCAGTGTCAGGAGCGAGCCCGCGGGCTCTGCCCTCACAGAGCATTGGTGAGGGACAGGAGAGCCCCTGTGGGACACTTGAGAAGATGAATCAGAGTTTGTCCAAATTGTGTGTGTATATACCTAAACGCTTGGCTAGGATTTGGAGAATCCTTGGATACCCCATGATTAGAAAGGCGCCTGCAAGGCACCTTCGTGCCCCTAATTGGAGATAACGAGGCCGCTGTAGCTCCGCCATCGTTCTTAGAGCATGTCTTCAGCATTTGAGCTTTTGTTTGAATCCTTGTATTATACTTTGATGCCGTTGCTGTCCTCTGTGCCTAGCAATATTTCCAGTTGACCAAATATTCTAATCTCTTTATATGCAAAAGAAATAGTTTAAGTACCTTTTATAGAATGATAAGATGGTATAAACGTAATCTAAATTTACTCCTTTGTGGTATTACCCGTGTATACTGTACTTTATTTTCTTTGTTTTGTAATTGAAGCTGTAGGGCAGGAGTAGTTTCCAGGCTGAGGTCGTGGCTGAGGATGAGCAGAGCCAAGGGTGTGAGAGAACGAGCACAAACAGCTCGGGAATGGAAGGAAAAGGACCCAGGCTAAAGATTTTACCTTTTGAACCTATAAGCCCAGATATTGTTCTAGGAAGGGAATTTATTAAAAGTAGAATGCAGCAGATCGGTTTTTCCCAATGATACAACCATTTTTTTTTTTTATTTTTTTTTCTGGCTTACAACTCTTTCCCGGGCCATTCTGCCTTCTATTCCGTGTGATCCAATGTTGCCTTACATTTCCCTCTAACCTGCAACCTGTTCGGATGCAAAATAACAAGAATCTTGTACTTTTTTTCAGGGTTTTTCTGCAAATTGTGGACCAAAGTTTGTTTTTTAATTGTCTTAGTGTTGCAAGTTCTGATTTCCTTGCTTGGTGTGGGAGCTCTTGACTTGCCTAGCACTGAGTGTTTGGAAAAGTCTTAACTTTCTGTAGTTCCTCCCTGGACTCTCAAGGATATGATTTATGCTGGAGAAGTGTGTGAGGTCCGAGTGGGGGCCCGGCTGGGGCTGTGGTGTGCTGGGTCCCCCCAGTGACAGCATTGCCCCAGCTGCTTTTGGGTACCTCTAAATCCATACTGGAGCCGGGGACCTCCCCCTGCAGAGCTCCCTGGGGCCCTGCCAGTGTCCTGTGCTCAGGAAGGCACATCTGGGGGTCTCGGTGGCTGTCACCTCCTCCCCTCCCTGTTGAAAGACCCTCGAGGGGACCCAGCCCGCCCAGCACAGTGGCACTGGGTGACCAGTCAGTGCCCCCATCACCCTCCCCCAGCGCTGGGGAGGCTCCCGGGGCCGGGCCCTGGCCAGGACACTCTGGGTGTCCTGTGCAAATCACGGCTGGATTGGGGTAACCGGGCCCCGGCACGGCAGGTGCTCCCTTCGGATCCTGTGTTTGCATGTAAAGAATGTGAGTAACTAAGGGTGTACATATTTATAATTTTTTTATACCTGTTGTAAGACATGAGGGGCAGCAAAACCCAGTTTTTTATGGTGACCAGATGTATTGTATATTTTGATAACAGCAATTCCAGGTTCAGTATTGTGGAAGGTGGGTGGGGAGGGGAAGCGTACACACCATCAGAATTCCATTGCCTCTTTCAAAGAATGTTTGTAATGCAAAAAGAAAAGAAATTAAAACTACTTTATAACAACCTTTGTACCTTTCTGTAGCTCCATTATTTCCTGTTGAGATTGTAGAAGCAGTTGGTGCCCAGTCTGTACTTGTGCTTTCAATAAATTCTTCTGTATCCTTCACTCCTGATCTTCCTCCTCTTTATTGTGCCTGTTTTGCTTCTGATTTTTCCTTCTCATGTAATTCCAGCTGCCTCATTTTATTTAACTTTGACTCTTCACACACTCTGGGCTGGCAGCTGTCCCTGTCTCTGTGGAGCATGGGATGGGGTCTGGCCCTCCAGCCCCTCGGTGCTGGGCCAGAGCCCTGAGGCTGGTTGGGCCCTCACTGATGTTCTGCCTGTGTCACACTCCAGCACTTTTTACTTCATGTTCCTAAACTTTCCATATGTTCTGGCTAATATCCATGAAAAATAACCCACTTTGAGTCAAACCCTCCTCTCTGTAGTCCTGTGCTATAGCTGTGGGGCTGGATGTGCTGTTCTCCATCCCGTGGGAGGAGGTGCAATTCCTGTTCCCTCCATGAGCTCCCAGAGGAGCACGGTGCTTCCTTAGGGATCTGGTTCCTTACCTGTGTGCTGAGCTCTGCTCGAGCCCCTGTCCAAAAGTCACCCTGTGTCCTGGGGGAGACACAGTCCCCACCCTGAGCTGCTGCTGTGGCTCTGCTGTCCCTGTCCCTCTGTGCTCAGCCAGCATTAGGCTCCAGCACACTCCACAGGCCTTGGGCCCCAGGGTTACCCAGGGGGTCTTGCTGCAGCCAGGGACTGCTGAAAGGGGCCACTGTTGCTCCTCGAAAGTCTAATGGGATTTGTAGCAGCTGCCCCTCCTGGTCTCGGTGCACATGTGAAAGCTGGACCGAGCGGGCTGTGTTGCTGCCCCGCAGGAGTGAGCAGGATCATTGCTCCTGGGTTGGTTCCCCGAGTTCTCTGGGGTCCAGCCCAGGCTTTGCATCCATTCCCGGCCCCTTGGACACTGATCGGCTGCTGAAGGATCGATGGGGGCAGCGATGGCCATGGACGGGGTCCCCATGGGAACGGCGGCGGCTCCCGGGGGGGCCGCATCCTGCCCCGGCTCTGTTCTGGCATCCCATCCCACCCCTTCCCGCGGCAAACCGGGGCTGTTCCAGCGGGAGCGCGCACGTCTGCACCAAAGGGCTGTTCCAGCTCCTGCCCAGAGCAGCGGGAAGGAACTCACTGCAGAGTGAACACCCTGAACCCCGGCCTTCCCTGCACCCCCGGCCCCGCTGGGTACAAACAGGGAATTGTTTACCAGCAGAAACGCCAAAGCAGAAGCCCCAAATCGGGGATCCCTGGCTGAGGGCAAAGCGAGCCCGGGGATGGGGGGGCGCGGCCGAGCCCTTTGTGTGTCACGAAGCCGGGGAGCCCTTCCCTGGTGCTCACCCGGGGACGGGCTGGGGGCAGAGGGTGTTCCCGGCGGAAATGGTCGGGACATGGGACACGGGTGGTCCCGGGGCAGAGTCCTGGCCGGAGCTGATGAGGCGGGGGCTGGCAGTCCCTCCT
>NW_021940916.1:587214-588662 GCF_001715985.3 Manacus vitellinus | reverse complement strand
GGCCCAAGGGCAGGACCAGCACACACCAGGTACGCGGCGATGCCGGAGCCGATCAGGAAGCCCACGTAGACGTCGGCGGGGTGGCTCCGGTACTGGGTGATCTGGGTCAGGCCGCAGATACCGGCGGCGATGGCAAAGGCAAAGACCAGGATGGGCTTGAGGAGTTTGGTGCTGTCCGAGATGATGGAATTGAAATACATCTGGGGCAGGAACAGGCTGTTAGTGACGGCCCCGGCCCAGCCCTGGCCACACAGACAGTTCTTGGGTGCACTTGGGACTGCAGGTCCCGGCACACACACACCAGTGTGCACACGCATGTCCACGCACCCACACCCAGCACAGCACACGCGTGTCGGGCAGAGTTTAGCTGTGCCAGTGGGAGAGGGACGCTGCTGCCCACGGCACAGGGCTCATGCTGCCCCAAGCCAGGAACTCACCGACACGTAGACGGCAGCGAAAGCCGAGAGCGTCGCGTGCTGGGATGGGAAGGTCTTCCTGCAGGGAGAGGGGATGCGGTTGGGGTGGGGCAGAAGCAGGGGGACAGGGTTGGCATGGGGCAGGAGGGTTGGCAGCGTGGCATGGGGCTCCCCTGGAACATACCTGGCAGAGAGGATGGCGTGCTTGTCGGTGCCTGAGCAGATGTCCTGGGTGATGTAGGGGTTGGCATCGCAGGGGGTGCCCAGCAGTGTGTAGTTGGGCTTGCAGACGGTCAGGAAGAAGGGCGCGTGGTAGCCAGTGGCCAGCTGGATGACGTCTGTCACCAGGGCCGTGGCGCAGAGCCCAAACACATGGACACCTGGGGATGGCAGGAGTGGGACAGCAGGTCACCCCATCCCACATGGGGCGGGCCAGGGCCCACCCAGCCCTGGGGCACCCGCAGGCACTGGGAAGGGTCCAGGGTCTGGCTGGGCCCACGCTCCTCCTATGGCAGCCAGGGTGCCCCCCCATCCCCTCCAGCCCTCGGGTCCTGCCTGGGCTGTGGCACAACGTACCCACAAACCTGACGGTGCGGCGCAGGAAGGAGTTGAAGTTGCAGCCGCCGGCGTTGATGCTGCCCTCGGCACCGGCACGGCCCTTCAGCCGGGACTGCAGGCAGTACACCATGCCCTCCCCGACCATGATCTGGGGAGGAAACAGTGGCTCAGGCGGGACTGGGGGGTCTGGGTTGTTGGCGGGTGTCGGACACCGCCAGGCACCGGGACCCCCATCCCGGCTCTGTCCCGACCCTGCAGCCGGACGAGCCCCACGCACCGAGGCGGCGGGCGCGGCGAAGGCCAGGCTGAGCAGCATCAGCAGCGGGATGAGCTCCTCGTTGGTCTCCACGTAGGGCATGGACAGCGCCCGGTCGTGGCACTGGAAGCCCACCTTGGCCGGCTTGAAGAGGTCCGTCAGCTCCAGGAAATAGAGCGTCACGATGGAGGAGGCCACGATGGGCAGCTGTGGGGGGA
>NW_021940916.1:567326-584328 GCF_001715985.3 Manacus vitellinus | reverse complement strand
CCGCCACCCCGGACACCGCCCCTGTCGCTGCCGTCACCCTTCCCACCACCGCAACCCCCACCTGCAGGAGCCCCTCGGGGTTGGGGTGTCCCCCGCGGCCCTGACCCCGCTGTCCTTGTCAGTCCGAGGGCAAACCCAGGCGATGGGTTTGCATCCCTGTGCACCCACCGAGCTGGCACCCAGCACCCACCAGGGACCCCCCCACGCCTGGCGGGGGTCCTTGCTCTGAGTGGGGGGATGGAATGTGCTGGAGCCTTCATGTGCCACGAGCTGGAACTTTTTAGGCATCAAAAACCCCGGCACAGAAATCCCCGGTGCCGTGTGCCAGGGCCGGCAGCTGGGCCGGGCTGTTTCCTCCTCCCACCCTGTTTATACCGAGAACTCTTGACCCCTTTTATAAGCTGAATATTTCAAAACACTCGGCCCACGCTGCGGAAACCCCCCCGCTCTCCCTCACCTCCCCTTTCCTGCCCCCCCCACCGTCCCAAACTGGACATAAAAGGGAGCCCCAGCCCCAGCCCTGGGTGAGCAGCGTCCACCCCGGAGCCCCCGCGCACCCCAAAACTCCCCCACACCCCCAGCTGGGCAGAGGCACCGCCGGGCTCCTCCACAGCCATGGGGCTGAGTCCTGCTCCCGTCCTTGTTCTTGTGCTGCTGCTGCTCGGGGCCACAGTGAACGGTGAGTGCACCCCCCTGAACCCCGGGATGGGGCCAGGGCAGCGACATCCCCAGCATGGGGGATTCCTGCCCAGCCCAATTCCTGCCTCCACCTGCAGCCAGGTGCTGCCACAACCCACAGGGTCCAGGAACCCAGCAGGGTACCACGGGAGTGACACTGCCCTGTGCCCCTCACCTGACAGGGCCTCTCTCCCGCAGGGCAGCCTCGGGGACGGATCCTGGGGGGCTACGAGGCCAGGCCCCACCTGAAGCCGTTCATGGCCTCCCTGCAGCTGGACGGGCAGCACGTCTGTGGGGGCTTCCTCGTCGCCGAGCAGTGGGTGCTGAGCGCTGCCCACTGCACCGAGGAGACGTGAGTGGGGGGGTCAGCTCCGTGCCTGGGGGGCTGCTGGACTAGGGCCAAATCCCACTCTGCAGCCCTGACTCTGGTGTGGGAGCATGGGGCTCTGATCCCATCTGCAGTGAGGGCTGAGCAGGGGCTGCAGGGGCTCCTGGTACCCCTGGGGGGCTCTCTAGTCCCCCAAGCACCCCATTTCCATGGCTTGGTGCAGCAATACTCCCACTCTGTTTGTCCCACACTCTGACTCTCTTCCAGGGGTGACAAACTCTTCCAGGTGCTGCTGGGGGCACACTCGCTCACGGAGCAGGAGCCCCACAAACGCCTGTACCGGGTGCGTGCCCAGTTCCCCCACCCCGGCAGCAACAAGCACAACAACAAGGACGACCTCCTCCTCCTCCAGGTGGGCTTGGGGCCACTGGCACCCTCCTCCCCACTCCTGCAAATCCCACTGTCCCTTGAGACCCTCCAGGGTCACTGACTGAGGCCAGAGAAAACCCTCAAGGTCGTGCTGGGCCTGATTCCCCTGTGCCTTCCTCCCTGTCCCATGGGACTATCCCTGCTTCCCCCACAAAAGACCTTTGAGCTGCATCCAAATGCCTCCATCTTCCTTGTGGCTCCAGCTCTGGTCTCTGCCTGCACCCTGGGGCTCTGGTCAGGAGGCAAAGCCCTGAGCGTGGCCAGGCCTGGGGTGATCCCGTGTCAGGGCTGGGCTTGCCCTGCCTTGCTGGATCGTGGCCCAGCTGCCCCCCTGAGCCGGGTCCCCTCTTGCTTGGTGGCAGCTGGAGGAGAAGGCGGAGCTGAACGCGGACGTGCAGGTGCTGCCGTTCCAGCGGGAGGACAGGGACGTGGCACCCGACACGGTGTGCGAGGTGGCGGGATGGGGCATCACCAGCCACAGCGGGAGGAGGCCCGACAGGCTGCAGCAGGTGGAGCGGCCGGTGATCAGCCGCGACGTCTGCAACCACCGCACGCGCCACGACGGCACCGTCACCAACAGCATGATGTGCACCGACTCCCGCAGGAAGGACACCTGCAAGGTACCGCCTGCCTCCCGTGGGCCCGTGGCTGGACCCTCGGGCTGGGGCTGCCAACCACCCCGGGGGGGCCGGGAGAGGGCAAGGCAGGAGAATTTTCACAGCCTGGGAGAGGTCGGGGCAGCGGGGCAGGAGGAGGTCACGTCCCTGAGGTGAGGGGGCTCCGTACCCTGTGCTGGCCACTGCAGGGCAGCCCAAAGGAGCCTGGAGACAACAATCAGGGATGGGAGATGGGCTGGGGCATCCCAGCAAACCCTTGGCCGTGCTGACGAGCCTTGGTCCTGCAGGGGGACTCTGGTGGCCCCCTGGTCTGCGGCGGGGTGGCCGAGGCAGTGGTCACCGCCGGCTCCCGCATCTGCGGCAACTACAAGAAACCGGCCATCTACACCCGCCTGGCCCCGTACGCGGCCTGGATCGACGGCGTCATGGCCTCCGCCGATGGGGAGGGGGACACTCGCTGAGGGGACCCCGGGGACCTGCTCCACGCCACGGCTTGCTGCTGCCAGCACGGCCAGAGCACCCACGCCGCTGCCCCGCTGCGCACCAGGGGCTCCCACTGCCCACCCTGCTCCCAGAGCGTCCCCCCACAGCAGGAGGGGACGGCAGGGAACCAGGGAAGGGGGTCCCTGGGTCCCTACTTGCAAAGCACAGGGCCCAGCTGGGGGAGGATGGGGGGTCACAGTCCCCCACAGGCTTCGCTGAAGGTGCCCGAAACGCTGCCCACGATCGCTGCAATAAAGTGATGATGACTTCTGCAGAGCTGGGAGTCTGTGCAGGAGCCCCACTGAGGGGAGCTGTACATGGGGTGGGAGATGTGGAGACTGAGCCCCTGGGGACTGTGTGGCCTCGGGTGGGAGCAGGGGACACATCCTGCGGTGTGGCCATGATAAGGTCCACAGCCGGGACCTCCTGCAGGGTCATTGTGTGAACACTTGGGAAAGCAGAACCTGCCTGTTGCTGAGACAGCAGCAGTTGCTCCAGCTCCTACAGAGGGATCTGTGCTGGGACCCAACAGGACTCTCACTGGGTCCCTCTTGCCCCAGGAGCCAAGAAGCAGGGTGAGGCACAGCCCCATCTTCCCACCATAACCCTGGTCCTTGTCTCGTGTCCCCCCACAGACCCTCATTCTCCAAACTCCCCAGTCCTTGGAGGGAGCGGGGCCAAGGCACAAGGGATGGGAGCGGGGCAGCAGCATGGCCCAGGGCACTGCCAGACCCTTCCAGTCCCATCCTGGGAGCTCCATGGTGGGTGGGACATGAATGTCTGCTCCCCTGCTCCATCCCCCTGCTCCATCCCAGCGCTGTGCTGCTGCTCCCTGTTCCCAATCAAATATTAAATAACCCCAAACCTGTTCTCTGAGAAAAAGAGACTCACAAAGGGCCTTGGTTGAGTTTTACTTACAGGGGAAAAGAGCCTTAACAAGGTGCAGTTTCCTAATTAGACATTTGATTGTCCTTAATAACCAGCAGAACAGCGAGGGGGAAAGCTCTGTACAGCTCGTCCAGCTCTGTGCAGTGAAACATTCACTGGAGTTTGGGGAATGAGCTCTCTGTCACCAGCTCCAGTTCTCAATAATAATGAAAATGCACTTCCAGAAGGAATGTACAAAAACTGGCTCACTGCTTCCCTCGAAGGGTGTGTGAGGACATGAAATTGGCTGGTTGGGACGCAGGGCAGCTGGAGGCTCCAGGCTCTCCTCCCTAAGAGCTGAAGGACCCTGGGGAACAGAGCAGGCCCAAGTCACCCACCTGACCCCCAAAGGGCTGGGGCTCCACAGGCACAGCCTCACTGCCACCAGGAGGTTGTGATTTCCTGTCCAGTGCAGCAGCAGCCAGGGGGGCCACAGGAGGGCAAAAGTCCAACAGGATTTTCGGCTGCATCACAAACGCTCCTCCTCCGACCCGCTCAAGTGTCTGGCTTTGCCCGAAGCTGGAGACTTACCCAACCCCAAGGATTTCATGTTTTCTACTCACATGTCCATAAGGATGTGGCACTGACCTTGAAAACATCCATTTCCCCTGCCCCTGGCAGCTCTTTTCCTGACAGATGCACTGGGGGCTTTCCCATGGCTCCCTTGCCCTGGCCCTGCACTGGGTGGCCACGTCACACCACAGAAACAAACCACATGTTCTGTACAAAATTATGGGAGTTTTTATTTACAACAGCAAGAGCCAAAGGGGGGTTCATTCCAGGCAGCAGCACTCGTGTTCCTGCTCTGATCCAACACTGATGGGCACGCAGGCGACAGCTCCTGTCAGAGGGGCAGATCTGCTCAAGGCCCAGGAGTGCCCAGCCCACGTGGCACTTCTCAAGCAGCCAGAAACACAGGATGGATATGAAGAACCAGGTGTTTGTTCGCCACACTTGGGACCTTCTTCCCCCCCAGCCACCCCGTCATCTCTCTCTGCCCAGAGTGCTCTGCCAGCACAGCCCTGACACACAGCCAGGCTCTCCCCTCCCAGGCCCCAAATGATGGGGAAACCCCTGGCATTGCCTTCCAGCTCTTCCCTGGAAAAGAAGAGCTCCCTCCACTCCGTTTTCCAGCACAGCTCAGCAAGGCAGAGTGGCAGCAGTTTGTTCCAGGAGAGGAGCTGCTGTGCCCTTGTCACGACCCCTCCATGGAGGGAGCCCCACAGAGCTCTTGGCCCCCACTGTGCCCCAGGAAGGGCTCAGGAGTAGCTGAGGGGCATCTTCCTCCACAGCCCCCCGCACAGGCAGTTCTTGATCCAGCGCTGCTCCCACTGCTTCACCGCTGTCACCTTGTTGGGCGACTTCAGCATCGTCACGCAGCCGCACCTGGGGGGACACGGGGGGTGCAGCCAGCCCAGGGGGGCCCAAGAGCCAGGGCTGCTGGGCTGCTGCACGGATCACGCAGGAGTGGGGCCACCCACGGGGGAAACCAGCTCCTGTCATCTGCAGGTGACTCTTGAGAGCACCAAAACCAGCTGAAACCAGCGAGCAACAATCCTGCTGAGGGCCCTCCTGGAGCCGGAGCCGGAGCCTGGCGCGGAACAGCCCCAGCTGCTGTTTACACATGGAACAGTCATCTCACAAAAATGATGTGCTACAGAGGCTTTCTATTAAACCCAGTAATTAAAGCTAATTCAATCACATGACTAGATGGATGTTTTTTCCCTGAGCCATTATCCTGAAATCCAGGCTCTCCCGTGAGGGTGGATGAGGAGGCCAGCATGAAATGCGAGCCTGGGTGGAAAGATGACCCCAAACTGGGAGCAGGGGTGCTGGGTGGTTCCTACCCCAACCCCACTCCAAGCACACAGGTGCTTTAAGGACCAGCCCTGCAGAACTGGGAATCATATAAAGGAGTCACTATAGAGACTCCTCCAGGCCCGATTCTGGCTCCACTGACCAGATTGTTAATTTATGAACTTAAATCTCATCTGTTTGATTTTTAACCCAAGGGCCAGGCCACAGAGAGGCCACTCTCTGATAATGCCCTGCGTGTCCCAGGTTGGGGACATCTTAGCCACAGCCATAACCAGCCTCAGAGAGCTCCTGAAGGACACGCAGGACTGTGAGTGCTGCCCAAGCCCAGGTGCACAGAGCAGTGACACCTGTGTCACTCACCTGGTGCACAGAGCAGTGACACCTGTGTCACTCACCTGGTGCACAGAGCAGTGACACCTGTGTCACTCACCTGGTGCAGGACTTGCACTCCTCCGTCGGGTACGCGCCCAGGTGCAGCCGCCTCAGGTGGTCAATTTTGGGCTGTCCGGGGGCCCTGGGGAGGGAAAGCAGGACTTGCCCAGTGTCACTTTCCACAGGCAGCTCCCAGGACAGGGAGCTGCATTTGGATTCGAGCAGAGAGGATAAACTGCTCTTGGGTCAATCCAGCAAGAGGACAAGTCAAACCCCCAGGTGTCCCAAACCACAGAGCTGCCAAGAGACCGCATCGCCTGCAACACCCCTTCTCACCACAGCAGCCACTCGTTCCACATGTCTGTACCTGACAAAGGCATCGAACTGGGAAGAGACAGTGTGGCCAACGAGCCCAGGAGCCTTCCCGAACTGCAGCCGGACCAGCTGCTTGTTCTGCAGCTTGCTGATGATGCCGTCGTTGATGGGCAGCCAGTCGATGTTGGGAATGAGCAGCTGGCTGGGCAGGAGGCAGCACTCGTCGATCAGGGCATCGTCAGGCTCCGTGATGTGATTTTCCTCACGACCTGTATGGAAAATGAAGCAAAGAACCAACGACACTTTTACAATCCTGCTTCAGGGCTCCAGAGAGCTGCATGCACCCTCCTCCTCCACTGCCAAGACAGCCCGGAAAACAATAACCCTGGCAGCTGCACCTGCCCTTTCCGAAGGCACCAGACCCCCTTGGAGTCACGTCCCACAGTCAGTCCCTGCACGCACCAGCCCCACCGAGGCAAGAATTACTGTTCAGGGAACTGGTCACACTCACAGCACAGCCAGAGCTTGGTCAGCAGCCGGAAGAGCAGGGACATGCTGTCCTGGGTGTCGGAGGTCGCCGTGTACACGGGGAGGCAGCTGGGCTTCAGCAGCCCCCAGATGCGGATCACCACCATCAGCTCCCGGAACATGCCGAGGGACGCGCCGTCGCGCAGGAAGCTGTGCCCGGGGCGCACCGGGGAGCCCTGCCGAGGGACACGGCCTGGGGGGTCACACCCGCCCCTGCCAGTGCTCTGCACCCACACAGCTCCTGTTCCAGCAGCACTCACCCCACAGCACCCGCCGCCAGGGATGCGGGAGGCCTGCAGAGCTGCATCACTTTCCCTGAGTCCTGTGGGTACCGTGCTGCCGGTCACTGCGCCACCGGCCCCCAGTGGGCATGGGAGGGGCCCTTCCCTAATTCTGATGATCCTTACGCTCCTCCCCAGCACCTCCCACACCCCACAGGGACATGTGGTCCTGGTTAAAACTCCCTAACACTGCCCACGGGTGTTTGCACCCCCTCGGTCTGTTCCTGGGACTCCAGGTCTCACCTGGTTGGGAAGGCTGGCCAGGAGATAGAGCACAAAATCCCCCACCCACTGGATGAGCTGCTGCAGGGACTGCAATGTTGTCATCTCTAGGACAAACTCTTCTGTCTTCAGGTTAATCATCACCTTGTCAATGTCTGGAACAGAAGCGAGACATCACCTGGCTCAGGAAGATGGATCCAAACCTCAAATCCTCCCCAGGGAGGTCACCCTCCTCTTCCTCCTCAAACCCAGGAGTTGCTAAGACACTGTGGCACTTTGTGTTGAACGATGGGGAACAATCCAACCCCAAACGCTGGGAAGGCAGTGTGGGCTGCCGTGAGCTGTCAGTACCTACATCGGTGATCTTGGAGCAGATCTCGGTGAGCCGGTCCCCGGGGCTCTTGTCCGGGGTGTTGAGGAAGTGGGGGCGCAGCAGCGATTTCAGGGTGCAGCTGATGGCGATGAGGAAGAGCTTGGCGTGGTAGTCACACACACGGGCGATGGTGCTGGAGGAGAGTTTGCACAGCGACGCCTTCATGGCAACGATGCGTGTGGAGAGGACCTGGGCGACGGGGAGATGCAGCAAAAGGCACAGGGAAAGGCAGAATTAGCATAAGCTCATTAAAGCTGCTGCTGCTGCTGCTTTATTTTCTGCTCTCAATTTCTGCCACAGGAGTGACAGGAATAATGAACATTGTGCACGTGAATGCTGCTGTTCCCAGAATCTGCCAAAAATAGACTTCACCATCTCACCCGAAGTCTCCAACAGGTAGAGACCCACTGATGCCAGTGACAGAAAACACTGCTAACGTGGAAGCCCGTCCCAGCTCCAGCACTGCCTGAGCCAGGCACTCAGAGAGCACAGCAGAGCAGAGCCACCTGTCTCCCGAGGAGTGGCACTGGCTGCTCCCCACTCCCAGTCCCTGAGCCCCCCATGCCCACCCTCGAGGTGAGCCCAGAGCTCCTGCCCACCGACCTGCTGCAGGGCCGCGTTCTGGCGCATGTACTCCTCGTGCAGCTTCTCCACCAGGTTCTGGACCATGCTGGGCTGGACATGGAGCAGGATGTCCCACCAGTCGTAGCCGGTCACCATGCAGTACTCCAACAGGAACAGCAAGTGCCGCAGGGACATGTTCATGTCCAGCACGTGGCCCATGGAGGGGGAGATGCGGAGCATGCTGAGCTAAAGGGAGGAGGAAAAGGAACACTGGCATCAGGAATGACCTTGAAAACATCCAACAAAGCTACAGGGCCACTCCTGACACAGCAACAATTCCTGCAGCCATGGGGTACATCCCTTCCCATCTAACACGGATCGCACAGCTGGAATTCCCAGCATTTTCTGAGTGACCCACCATCACCCGGAGAGCCTGGATGAGAACTAACCCAGCTGTAAGAGAGCACCGACCTTGCCGTGACTGTCCACGCCAGCCAGGGCCAGCGAGGTCCAGGAGAGCTGCATGGCCTTGAAGTGCACGAGGGGCCCCGCGGTGCGCGGGCGCTTGAGGGACGGCTCGTCCACGGGGCGCTGCGAGGAGGAGCCGTAGAACACGGCCATCATCTGCAGGGACAGCCGGTGCACGATGTGCACGCTGCCGTCGTGGAAAGCCAGGGCCAGGCCTGGGGACAGGAGACAACCGAGGCTGAGCCAGCGGCTCCTCCCAGCACGGCACAGCCCTCGCCCGAAGCTCCGGCCACCACCGAAGTCCACGTGGCAACGAGGAGCAGTCAAAGGGCTGGGGGCTCCCAGGCCCCACGTCTGCATTTCACAGAGACACACCTCTTCCCACGGAAACACAACGGGATGGCTGGGAAGACATCACGCCTTTGAAAGTTCTGCATGAGCATTCCACAGGCTCTGCTCCCATTTTTACTTCAGGTACAGCCCAGAAGTTTAAGTTTCAGGCAAAAGCCATGTATTTAAGAGAAAGACAACAGGAATTCCTTACCCAACCCAGGAAAGAATTTGGTGTCATTTGCCACCTTCAGATCCGTGTTGGTCAGGGAGATGGGCAGCTTTGGCAGTGCCACGGCCGACACCCGGTCCAGGTCATTGGTGGCAGACAGGATCCTCCACTTCAGGATCATGGGCTGCTTGTCTCCCACTGGGGAAAATAAGCAAATAAGCGAGACATCTGTCCCTAAGAGATCAAATCCCCCGTTTCTGCCCACACTCTCCAACCAAGCAGGATCACAGACCAAGCACTTCATTCCACCAAACCAGTATATTCCTCATATACTTCCCATATGTTTCCCTTGTATTTCCCTATTTTTTTTCCTGAATTACACAAACAACTTGTTTTGCCAAATTTCCCCTCATGGAAGGCTCTGCTGGGGGTGATTAGAGAATCCTTATGCATAATAATCCTTTCTATTTCCCCAAACACACTGCCCTGACTGATTCTGTTCTATCTGAGATCGGGTGGAGCCCAGGCAGCCTGGGCAGGGGGTTAATCCAGCTCTGCTGCCCAACCCTGGCCCTTTGGGAGGCTCTGCTCACAGCAGGAAGGATGGCTGCAAAATTGACAACCAAACCACTTCCTGGAAACAGCAAGTCGCTGCCTACGACACAGATGAGTGAAGCATCTGACTGAGAACACCCGAAAATAAATGTGGGATTCTGGATAACCCCATATATGAGATAAGGGATGTGAGAACCTGTCCTGCCTTTCCCCTCAGACCACACTCCTGTTCTTAAGAGCACGTGGTGCAGACACTCACCCACAGGTGAGATCTGCTGGAAGATGTTGTTGACTGGCAGGCCCTCCTTCCGCAGGGACCAGCACTCCACGATGCTGTTGTTTTGGTTGGAAGCACAGAGCAGCACCTGCGGAACAGAGCCCCACTCATGAGCATCACAACGGGGAGGGCACTGCCCCTGCCATTCCCACCCTCTCTTCCCAGGGTCCTGCTCCCACTCAGGTCGTGCCCCGCCAGCAAAAAGCAGAGGATGGAATCAGTGGGAGGTAACGGTGAGGTCCCTAATTCCAGCTGCACCAAAACGGCAAGGGCAGTGCAGGACACGCTGGTCACCTTCAGAGCCCCTGGGGAAGCCAAGGTGGAGCAAACAGCCACCTCCTTGTTCCTCATCGAACTCCCACCCGCCTTAAGGGCAGCTGCTGACCTGCTCCGACATGTCCCGAGCCAGGAACTTGAGGTGAGTGATGGCCGGGTACTTGTCCTTGCGCGCGGGGTCCGTGGTGCAGCGCATGAACAGCGACGGCAGGATCTCGGTGTCGATCTTGCACTTCTCGTTCACCACACTGACACAGACCTTGTAGAACTGCACGGGGGAGGTGCTGCTGCCGTCCGACGTGGCCACCACGATGTTGCCCCCGCCCGTGAAGGCGACGTCGGCCAAGGCCACGCGGCAGCGCAGGCGGCACAGGCTCTCGGTGGCCGTCAGCACCTGCCCGTTGGGCTTGAGGAGGGACACGGTGACCAGCCCACTGATGGTCACGGCGATCCAGCCCTCCATGGGCTTCCCGCCGAACAGCGTCAGCGACGGGGAGAACTTCACCCTGGAAAACTTCTCGCCGAAGTTCGACGCTCCAGACTGCAACAAAGGTCAGCAAAACCGAGGCATTTGCACTCTGTGCCTGTGGAGCTCTCCTCGTGGGAGAGGGGCAGGATCTCTGCAGGACACCACAGGAATTAAAAGCAACAGAAGCAGAGAACTTGTGCTTGGCAGCCTCGGGCTTTGGGAGTCTGCAGTCAGATATGTTTCCAAACAGGGAGCTCATCTCCCTGTTGGTCCTGTGCCCAAACCCCTGGATCAAACCTCAGCACCTCAAACACATTTCCTCTGAATTACCACTGGTCAGGAAAGAACTGCTCTATCTCCATGTCCCAGCCCAGAACTAAGGCACCACACTAAGAGAAACACATTCAAAGTGCCAAGAGAAACCCAGGCTCTAAACCCCATTGGAATTCAGCAGGAACCAGGAATCCGACTTTCCTCTTTGGCAAAAAACTCCCCTACTGGACTTGGCCAAGGTCATGAGGGAGCTCAGAGCAGACAGAACACAGGTGGGATCCCACGTCCTTTGCCAAGACATGAGCCAGTGTTCCAGCCCAGGTTCCCCCCGGAGCTGGGACAAACCTTCTCCACGTGCAGCGCCAGCTTGACACCGTTGTGCAGCCAGGACAGGGCCACCACCGGGTCCCCCTCCACCACGCTGCCCACCGTGCTCTCCCAGCTGTTGGCCAAGTGATCTGTCATGCTCCAGCACTTGATGTGTCCGTCGGCATCCGCCGAGAGCAGCCTGGAGCCTGGGACAGCAGCACTGTGTGAGAACAGGGGGAACAGCCCAACCCCCCCAGGAATTGCCCTCCATCGCTCTGGGACACAGGGACAGCAGGAGGGATCCCAGCTCACCCGACTGATCCCACTCCAGACACGTGATGACCTCAGTGTGCCCAGAGTTCACGGAATACACGTCCCAGGGGTGCTCGGTGTCGATGATATGGACCATGTGGGTGAGATCTGCAAGAACACAGAGGTGACTCCCTGTCCCTCCTCACCAGCCACTGTTTCTGAGCCCACAGACCCTCAGCTGATGTGGGGAAAGACATTAAATACTTTACATAAATGATTTTGGGCAGGATAACAACTGTGCTGGGAACTCAGTGAGGGGCCAGACACGGACGTGGAGCTGGTGCTGGTTTAGGGGAACAACCAGGGAACAACCACCCATTGGACACTGTCAGAGGTTGAGGGATGGGAGGAAAAGCAGAGCAGCGTTCCCTGCCAGGGCCAGGGCAGAGCCCCGGCCTCCCGGCCCAGAGGATCCTGGACCTGCCGGTGCTCCGGGAGCTCGCAGAGGTCCACGGGAACACGGTACCTTTCTCCTCCTCGTTGCGGAGGTCGGTGGTGAAGGCGATGAGGTTGCGGCAGGACCAGGCGCACACGAGGGGGATGGAGGGGCAGTGGTTGCTCTTGGGCTTCTTCTCCCACTCGCACACGTACGCCAGGTCCATCCCGCCGGCCGGGCCCCGGCGGGCACCGGGACGCGGGACGGGCTCGGTCCTGCCTGGGGCGACACACGGCCCGTCACACGGGCACGGCCCGCAGGGACCGACCCGCGAGAGCCGCGGGCGGGGAGGGTCCGGGGGGGACACAGGTCCCCGCGGGATCCGGGATCCCGGTCGGGTCCCGGCCCGCACCCACCGGCGCGCGCGCCTCCCGCCGCTCCCAGACCCCGCCCCGCCCCCGCGGCTGCCCCGCTCCGCGCCTCAGGCACCGCCGCGGACACCCCGGCGGGTCTTCAGAGCGGGGCGCGGCCGGGCAGCCCAACTCATGGCTCTAATTTGCATGAACGCCTACCCAGAACCCCCCGGGGCAGCGACAGCGAACAGAACCCGCGTATTTCGGGCATTCTGGAGAAATCGAAGGACAGCGAGGCGTTGAAACATTAGGAAAATCTGAACTGACTTATGAAAGCTCTCCTTTCGCAACTCACCGAGTCACCCTGTCCTAATTATTTTTAAATTCTGGACCTTTAAGTTTTGCCGCAGGCAGACTAGGGTTCGTGCTCGCTTCGGCAGCACATATACTAAAATTGGAACGATACAGAGAAGATTAGCATGGCCCCTGCGCAAGGATGACACGCAAATTCGTGAAGCGTTCCATATTTTTCGCACCTGCCCCCACCCCTTTTTTGCGGGCACTGCAAAAGGAGAACCCCCCAACCCCGCCAGCCCCCCGGCCCCGATGCAGACACTGAGGCCGCAGCGGGGGCACCGATGTTTATTGTTCGCTGAACACACCCATACCCATGCCCGGTCCTCCAGCAAAGCAGGCACCGGGGGCTCCCGGGAGTCCCCGCAGTGTCAGAGCAACCTGCAAAGACCCCCAGGGCACACCCTTCGAGCAGCTTGCAAGCACGTGTCGGGGACACAGGGGACACAGAGAGCCCCCCCAAAACTGCCCCACCTGCCCCCATGGCAGCTGTGGGCAAGCAGGGAGAGCCCCGAGGGGGGCTGCAACCCCCAACACACACACACGCACACACACACGTAAATATACATACACGTGATAAAAAACACAGGCTATATTACACTTAAAAACAGCCCCGTGGTGCAGGCAGGGCACAGGGAGCCCCCCTGGACACCTCCCCGGGCTGTGGGCGCCGGAACGCGGCAGCCCCCGGGCTCTTCCGCCGGCTCAGCGATGGCTCAGCACCCGCCGGGAGCTGTTTCACCGCAGAAAAATCTGGACCAAAACCACCCCACGAGCGTCAGCGCCAGAGGGGGTTGGCCCCGCCTGATTATTTTTAAAAACACCTGGGTTATAAATAGACACACAAACAGTTCCAGGAGGGCAGCGCGGGGAGCGGGGCGGGCGAGAGGCACCTGCTCCGCACCCACAGCGGTACCGGGCAGGGCTGCCCTGCCCACACCAGCCCCGGGGGCACAGCCACGAGTCCCCGGCTCTGCCCCTCCTGCAGCAGGGAAGGGCCAAGGGTCCCCGGGGCTGGGGGAGGCCCGAAGGAGGGGCAGGGCGGCCCTCGGGGCATCAGCTCAGCTGCCCCAGGTAGTCTGAGAGCAGCAGCTCGGGGGGCAGGAACACGCGGTGTTTGTTGCTCACTTTCATCTGACGTTTCCCTTCGATGTCCGAACCTGGGGGGTGGGAGGGAGCAGTCAGCACACCCCTGTCCCCCAGACACGGCATTCCCAGCCCAGCCACCTCCCTCCACTCCTCCCCCTGGCGCTCATGGCCTCCCCTGTGCTCTGTGACCCCCCAGCCTCAGCCGCCTCCACGTGTCCCTGCCAGCACCGTGGGCTCACTCCCCATCATCAGTGCTCTCACGCTGTTTTCCACAAGCAGCTCTGCAGGGATGGGGCCTGGTGTCTCTGTCTCCTCCCCTACCTTGGCAACAAAACCTCTTGGGAGGCCCAGGCTCTCTAGGAGGAGGCAGCAGCCACAGGAGAGAGAGCCCTGCAAGCAGCCTCTCACTTTGGGCCACCCAAATCCCCCCGCAGAGCAGGGCCTGGCCACCCCCTCAGGTGCTCCCAGCACTGGTGGCCACAGCCAGGGCTGCCCAGGGAGCTCTGGGCAGCAGGGGTGGAGCACGGGGTTATCTGTGAGCCCCAGCCCGAGGTGGGGCCGGGAGGAAAAGGCTGAGCTGGAGAGGAGAGATAGTGATGGAGGAAAGGGGAAAACAAAAACAAAATCAAAACCAAAAACAAGCAGACACAAGACTTACTGGCAGAGACGAGATCCATGTACTGGCAGAGCGCGTGGAGCAGGAGCCGCTCGAAGCTGGGGGAAATTGGGATGGGATTAGAGCTAACACGCCTCTGAACAGTGTCCCACACGCTGCCCTGCCCTCAGTGCTCCCAGGGACCCACGGAGCAGATGGGGAGCACAAAGTGCCACGAGCTCCTGCACGGGAATCCCTGAGGGCATCCCTCCCCCAGGGCTCCATGGGGACCAGGCCAGGTGGGGTGTCCCCAGATGGAGACCTGAGCCTGGCTGAGGGGAGACCAAGGAGTGCTGTCTGTCCCAGAGCCCCTCAGCAGACTGGGCAGCCCCAGGACACAGTGAACCCCAGAGCTCAGGACCCCGAGCTGAGGAAATACCTGTTGTCCATCAGCGCTGTGTAGACCGAGTGGGGAGTGACAGAGAAGAAGGCCAGCAGCTCCTCCTCCAGCCCTTCCAGCGTCCCCTGTAAGGAGAGGCAGGGGCTCAGCAAGGCCCCAGCACTATGGGGCCTCCAACTCCCCAGGAGCTACTGCCAGCAGCTCCCAGGCAATAATCTGGATGGGAGACAGTGGGGAGGCACTGGAACAGGAGACATCTCAACTCTCCAGCCCCTGAGGCAGGGAAGGATCTGGCCCCTGCCAACTCCACAGTGTGTGTGCCAAGGGCTGGCACTGTCCCTTGTGTTCAGAGCAGCCAGGGGAGCCTCGTGCCTCCTGACACAGGGCAGTGCTCTGCAGCTCTGCGGAGCACCGTGACCCTGGAGACGAGCAGCAGGCACGTCTCATTTGAGGACAAACAAGCAAAAGCCAGCGGGCAGGAGGAGCCCAGGTTGGGTTCAGAGGCTCTAATTAGCACCAGGAAAACAAACAGAGCAGCAAAACAGCCCCACTGAGCAGAGTGAGCGGGGAGCCAGCACCCCAGGGCCGGCAGAGGCAGTGCCTGGGCAGGCAGCGCAGGGAGCGCGTGGCAGCCCAGCTCCTGAGCCCACACTCACTTCTCCCCATCCTGCTCAGCAGCTTGTGCACTTTTACCCCTTTCAAAATGCATTGGAGTTTTCCCAAATAACCTTGTGTGGGCCACTGTGAAGACCCCAAATGCTCTACTGCTTTCCCCATGCGCAAACACGCCAGGTTCACCCGTCACCTGCTGCTTATTGCACAGAGACTGGATAACAGCCACTGGAAAAGGTCCTGTAACTGCCAGAAAAATCTGAACAGAGCCAGGAAAACCCATCTGCAACCAGCCACCACCGCAGGGTCACACAAGGACTGGAGCACGTTCCCAGGAGCTGCTCTGAAATTCGGCACCGCCCCGGCTCAGTGCCCACACACAAGGTCAGGGCACAGCCCTGGGGACACGGCTGTGGAGGGAGCCCCGCCTGCCCCCCCTGGGACCCCTGCCTGCACCCCCCGGGACCCCTGCCTGCCCCCCTGGGACCCCTGCTTACCATGGGGATCCGGCCCCGCTTCAGGGTGGCGCGCAGGCGGCGGCTGATGCGCTGGAAACACTCCTGGGGCGTGTAGGCCGGGAGCTCTGGAGTGACAGAGAGAAGGGAAAAGGGACTGGGACACAGGTCACAGCCCCAGAGCCTGCGGGACGGCTCTGGCTGCAAAGTGTCACCTCTCAGGAGGACCCAGTGGCTGGGCACCCCCTTCTCTCATGGGTCACAGTCACCCCCAGAGCAGCAATGCCTTCCCCAGGTGGGAGCGTTTGGGAGTGTGGGGATTTGGGGCTGTGCCATCAGGGGACAGCTGCTGTGCCCATCGCCCCAGCCACTCCTGGCTCCCACAAACCCTCCCGGGTCCATGGCGGGTCTGCAGCCATTAATCCCCCAATGCTACACTCAGGAGGTGGGATCAGGCCTCCCCCCACCCTACCATAAACACATGGTGCAGCCCTTGGGGAAGGTCACCCTTCCCAAAATGTACACAAGGAAGGAAAGGGAGGGGCTGTTCCCACCCAGCGTCCCCTCCCAGCACCTTTCCACTTGTCTTCATTCTTGACAGGCAGCTTCCTCCTGTGCTTCTTCCTGGTCTCCTCCTCCAGGTAGAGCAGGACCCGCTCCTGCTCTTCTCCCGACCGGTTCATGAAGTCGTTCCAGATCTGACAACAGAAGCCACCACAGGCACAACTCGCTATGAGAGGATCTGCCTGGAGATTCCCCACCCCAGGACCTCATTGCCCTCTGGCACGCACAGCAGCAGCCGGGCACCAGGCCCACAGACGCCAGCCCTGACACCAGACCAGGCAGAACCTGGGGTGCACCAGCTCAGGCAGGGGAGGCAGAGGGTTCCTCAGGAGTGAGGTACAGGCACCACGTGCCATGCCAGGGCCCTCCCAGTGAGCCCCAGGCCGGGGGGCGGCTGAGCCCACCTCCACATAGGTCTCGTTGTTACAGGCCTCGGTGAAGATGCTGGGGGTGGCAGAGTGGTCGAGCTCTCCCTCGTCGCTCCCACAGTCGTCCCGCTCCAGAAGTGTCATCAGGTAGCGAGCTGGGGGCAAGAGCAAAGCCTGAGAGTGGAAACAGCACCTCCAGAGAAGCCCCATGCCCCCAGGACACCCCTGCCTGCTACACAGTTTAGGGGAGGTTGCCACCTGCCCTGGGGAAGAAATCGTGCCCCAGCCCTTACTGTTCTCCAGCCTCTGGAGGCTCTTGCGGCCCTTGGCCCTCGGGATGAGGTCGGAGTTGCGGATGGCCTTGTTGATATAATACTGCTTCCGCTTGGACGGGGAGAACCGCTTGGACGGGGAGTCCTCCAGCGGGGGCAGGCAGTCCTCGATCCTCCTGTGGGGACAC
>NW_021940916.1:554218-558641 GCF_001715985.3 Manacus vitellinus | reverse complement strand
TCCCCCGCCGCAGCCACAGCGTGTGGGGACACCAGCCCATGTCCCAGCACATCCCCTGCAGCCCAGACTGTGCCAGCAAGAGGGGCTGAGCACCCCCTCTCCCTCCATTTCACTTCCCGGGGTCAGTGGGAAGAGCCCACCAGGTCAGTTAATTGTGGAAGCAGCTGGAGGGGGTTGGAAAGCCACCGTGGGCGGAGGAGCGGAGGCGACGCGGGCCCGGAGAGGCTTCCCCGGCACGTCAGCCCGCACGGCGCTTGGATCGCGGCCGCTGGCCCCGGGCCAGGGGGTTGCTGGCGCGGCGCTGGCCGGGAGCTCCTCCTGGCCGACCTCCAGCGCGTGCTGCCGGGCTCCATCCCAGCCCAGCTGGCTGCCTGGGAAGGAGCAGCAGGAATGTAAACAGCGAGGGCGGCGCGGGGCAGGGGATGCCGTACCCCGGTCCCTGCCCCTCGCCAGGGCGGAGGCGCCTTAGGGGGAACCCGGGCAGCCCCGGGGTGCTGGAGCACGGCTGGGTCCCTGCATGGGTGAGCCAGTCTGGATGTGGTGCTGCGTGTGGCTGTGCCAGTGCTGTGCCTGCCTGCTGCGTGAGGAATGGGCTGCTTTGGGTTCCTCTTTCTTTTTGTCAAAGAGCTGCACAGCACTGGCAGCACCTCTGCTCTCCCAGCAGCCCCGATGCCTTCGCAGCTCTCCAGCTCTCCCCGCAGCTGCCATTCAGGTTCAGCTCTGGTTGTGCTGGCATTGGGTCCCCCCCGGGGCATCCTTGGCCTGGGGTCTCTGTGCTCGAGGACACCGTCCTCACCGGGCAGTGCCGCCGTCCGAGCCCCCACGCCCATCTCCACACCCAAACCCGGGTGCCCCGTGCCTGCCGGGGGCTGCCCACCGGGGTTTATTGACCCATCTGGGACAGATTCCTGCGAACGGCTGAGCCGTGGGGGACCGGAGGGAGGAGGGGGCCCAGTTCAAGGGAGGAGGAAGGGGAGGGCGTGAGGAAGAGTTATGGAGGTGAGGGAGGTTAGGGAGCCGGCGCGTGGCACCTCCCCGTCCCCGGGGACGGCTACTGCGCAGGCAGAGGTCAGCTCGGCCTGACCCGGCGCGGGCAGCAGAACAAAGGAGCCCCCAGCACAGTGCAGGGCTCGGGGCAGTGGCTGCCAAGGGCACCACGGCTTCTCAGGGGGAAAAGGAACATTTTTGGGGTGGGAGGAGGCTCCCCCGGCGAAATGGCTAAAAATCCAGTGAGTTCCTGCCATTGGCAAGGAGCTGCTGGAGACAAAACTGTCCCAACCAGGGCGTCTGAGCAGCGTCGGTGGCACATGGGGGCGAAAACCTCAGCCCTTATCTCGCGCAGCGCACCCCAGATATGGAGTTTCAAAGGGCAGCAGTTGGGGGAAAAATAAACCGAAGGCAGCTCGGTAATCTCAGTGGGGCCACGGGGTGGGGGGATGATTCTGGACCCCACACACCCGGACCAGCTCGTGCATGTGGCTGATGCAGCTGGGATTTTCCAGGAGGGTCTGGAAAGGCAGAGAGCCCATATCTCCTCTGAAGCCCCAGGTGCTGCCTAAGACGTGGGGATCCCCTCTGAACCCCTTTCTCCCATGGACTGTTTTCCTTTCCAAAACCCAAAGCCAACCGGGGGTGTGCAGCCGGAGTGGGGGCCCCATGGCCTCTTAACAAGGGTGGGAGGGTCCATTTACTTTCTTTAAAATATTGATTAGAGCTTTATTGCATTAGCCAGCTGAGCGGATGAGCCTCCCCCAGGGAGGGTGAGGGGGCCCCTGTGCAGAGAAGGGGGACCTGACTGTTGTCACACAGCCGGGGGCCACTGTCCCCCACCCCGGAGAGGGTTGGCTCACAGATAACGGGGAGTGCCCTGGGGGCCAGGGGCCCCGGGCCGGGCACTGCTGTGCCGGGGAGGTGATTGCAGTGCCTGGCCGGGCCAGTGGCAGATAACGGGGGCGAGGAGGGGACCCAAGCAGGACAGGGCTCTGGGGGCAGTGAGGGTGTTGCTGGTGGACCTCTCCCAGGAAAAGAGCTGTGTCCCCCCTCCACTCTGGCACAGTCATTGCCCCTCTCGCTCTGCACCACGGCCCAACCTGCCAAAGGGTGCTCCCAGCCGGGGATCCAGCCCAGTAATTGGCTCATAGTGCTCAGGGAGCATTCCCGGAGCTGTAATCCTACCAGATCCCTGGCCGGAGGTCAGGGACTCTCGGCGAGAGCGGCTTAGCCGCTGAGTGCCTCCCCCAGCCAGACGCCTGGGTGCTCGCAGGTGCTGGTCCCAGCATTCAAGGCAACCCGTGAAACTGTTTCTCACAACAAGACCCTGGATAATTAACGAGGTGAGGGACAGGGGACATGAGCTTCCTGCCCCTGGTACCCAGCCAGCGCCTTCACCCAGCTGGACTGTGCCCCCAACACCTCTTGTCTCGGGAGCTGGGCTGGCTCCCCCAGCCCAGGCATTGCCTGCTCGTGTTCCCTCAGAGCCCCCTTTCCCCTGTGCCCCCACTTCCCAGAGCTGTGTTCCCCCCACACCCCGGCCCCCCGGGCTGACTCAAGGGCTGCGGAGGCGGCGGCCGCCTCCCCGCTCGGCACAGCTGAACTAACAGGGATGAGGGTTTATTTAAAAGAAAGAAAAAAAAAGAAAAGAGTGTCACAGGGAGCGGGGCCTTTGTCAGCAGAGCCCCCAGCCCCCATGGCAGTGTTGGGCAAGGGCAGCATTGCTCCATCGCCCTATTTCTGGCCCAAACCACAGGAGAAATGGCAGCTGGTCCCAGGGCCCGGCCGGACGTGCTGCAATCGGGGGCCAGGAGGAGGGGCGGTTTGGGGACAGGGGAACCCCCTGCTCTCCTCTGGGCTCACTCCTGGGGCAGCTGGATTAGGGGCTTAGGACACAGCTCCTGGCTCAGGTCCTGACCTGCTCCCTGACCCTTCCCATCGGTCACTTAATCTGCCCATGCCTGGGTCCCCGCTCCGTCCAGAGCTCGGGATAATCCACCCTGTGCTGGGGCTGCTGGAGGCCAGGGCTCACCCCTGGGGAGGGCTCCCCATGTGTCCCAAGGTGGCCCTGTCAGTGTGGTGGCAACAGCCCTTTGGGAAAGAGCTTCCCTGTCTCCCCACAGCAGCTGGCTTGGGGTCTCACCTTGGTACAGGTGGCAGGGGGAGCCCCTTCAGCAAAGGGCTTCACCTCCTGCCTCGGTTTCCCCACCTGCCCACAAGCCACTTTGGAGCCTCCAGCTTGGGCACCAGTGCCTGATTTTGGAGATTCCAGCACCTGGGATATGCTGTCCCGTGCTGCCACGTGCTCTGGTGCCACAGTGGGATGGGGTTGGTGCTGCCCATCACCCCCCTCCCCTCGGCACTAGGAAGCCACGAGGTTTCGGTGGTGCCGGAGCAGCTTGGCAGTGATGGCTCCCGGGGCTGACAGCCACAGCTGGCTCCTGTCAACCCCATCTGTGGCTGCTGGACCCCTTCCAGCTCCTCCAGCAGCTCCGTGGTGGGGTTCCCAGGGGTTTCCCAGGGGTTCCATGTGCCCTGGCCCTTCCCATGGGACACCCAGGACCTCAGCACGGTGCGGACAGAGGGCAGAGGTGTGGGACCTTGCATTTCAGGAACAGATTTGCAATTAGCCAAATCCCAGCGGGCGGTGGAAGCCCCGGTGACTCATCTGCCAGGGCTTACTGCGATCCCCTTCTAAGACGATCATTTACATATGGTGGTGGAATTTAAACCCCGTCTTGGCTTGGCTTGGAGGCCTGGGTGCCACTGCTTCCCGCTGCTGCTGCCCCCAGGTCAGGTCCTGAATGGGGGTCCTGGCCCTCCAGCCCTGGGGGGCTTCACCTTGGGGGGCTCAGGGTGCACACAGGAGGGACAGCCCAGCCAGGTGCCCCAAGGGTTTGAGCTTGGCTGCTCTGGCTCAGCCTCTCCCCCCTGGGTCTGCCCAGCACTGAGAGCTGTGCTGGCCGGGTGTCTCTCCTCAAACAAGCTTTCCCAACACCGCCTGACTCCCCTGGATTAATATTTGCACAAGGTCCAGTGTGATAGCGAGCATGTGTCAAGGGCATGCACCGGCACGCACGCGGCGACGGCCGGGAGAGCCGCTGCTGCCGGGCTGCTCCCACTCGGGCTGGCTCCCAACTCACAGCAGGGAGAGCAGCCCCAGGACCCCGCTCCCCCGTCCCGTGACCCCTCGGCAGCCTGTGCCACGCGTCGGCGTTCAGACACCGAACCGGTTTTGATTCCAGCCAGAGCCCGGCGCGCTGCTGCCCGGCAGAATCTGCCATGGGAAATGCCACGGCAGCAGGAATCGCTTCCTCCTCTGCAGGAGGGGAACAAACAGCAGCAGCACGGCCATCCCAGGAGCTGGTGTCAGTCTGGCCCGCAGCTCGCTGCTCCAGGGCGGCTCCGGAGCAGGGACACGGATCCCGGGAGC
>NW_021940916.1:552112-553967 GCF_001715985.3 Manacus vitellinus | reverse complement strand
GTCACCCACGAGACAGCTGCCCCCAGCCTGGCCAGGGCACACCCAGGGGTCTCAGGTCTCCCGGACTTCTGGGCCGATGGTGAGGGATTGGGGCTGGGTTTGTCACTGAGCCACAGGAGCACCAATGGATCTGCTGCCCTCCAGGTCCCACAGCCCAAGGAGGGGTCACCAGTGGGGACAGTCCCCTGTGACCAGGCCGTGTCCCCCATAGAGGGGACAATGCTGGGAACCTGCAGGAACAATGGTGCCGACGGGAAGCTCTGGGGCCCCCTCCAGCTGCCCCCACGGAAGCGGCCCCCAGCCCGGCCGTGCTCCAGCGGCAGGAATCCCGCCGGGCCGGTCAGTGGAGTCGCCGCCGGCCCGGCCATGTGGGCGAGGCTCCCGCGAGCACCGTCCCCCATGAGCACGGTGTTGGGGGCTTTTGGGGAGGGGGCACACCTTCCTGCCCCCAGCAGCCCCTTCCCGAGGTGGGCTGTTCCCTGGGGGGCTCGCAGAGGATTAGGGATGGGGACAGCCAGAGGTGACCTGTCCCTAAGCCAAGCGCTTTATCTGAAGAGGGATCTGTGCTGGGGTGGACACTCCCTTTGCCCTTGTCAGAGGGATCGGCCCCAGCAAACCCAGCACCCCATGCTGGGGTGGGGGGCCATGCCCAGAGAGGGGCTGCAGCCTCGGGCACCCCCAGCCCTGACTCAGCCACCGCATTACAGGAAACCACATCCCAAGTGCCACCGAAACGCTGCAGCCTGGGGCCCTCTTAGCCCTTTGCTCTGGTTTTTACAAATTACTTTCTTTTTCTGAATAAGTGCCCTCCCCGACCCCCCTGCGGGTCCTGGCGTGCTGGAGGCCGGGTGCTGTGCGCCAGCTGGGAGCAGGATGGGAAACACCCCATAAGCGTGTTTGTTCTTCGTTAAGGAACTCGTTAGAGTGCAGGGGCTCTTCCCCAGCCCCGCGTGGCCCCTCGGCTGTCTGCAGGACAAAGGGACGCATCCCTGGGGGCTGCTGAAGGAAGGAAGGAAGAAAAGGAGAGAAGGAGCTCCCTGACCTGTCAGCCCTGCTACCTGTCACAACAGGGTGGGCTCTCCCTGCCACTGCTCGCTTTGTGTTTTTTCCCTAAATACAGGAATTAGGGGTTTTTCAGCCTCTGGAAGGGGGAGGCTGCCACCAGCCCCCATCCCTGCTGCAGTGGCCTTTGGGGGGGTCTGTCCCCGGCCCTGGCTCACGGCGTGCACGTCCCAAACGGGTTTCGGAGAGAAGGAGGAAAACTGAGAGTGTCGCCACTTCCTGATGATGGAAGAGAAACTTGAAAATTAATCCCCGAGGCCTGAAAACCCGGAACTGAATGGGGGAAGGGGGAAGTGTTTTTAACTTGGACACGGGCTCCTCTGTGATGCCTCGTGGGGCAGACAAGGGACAAGGGACTCCTGCCGATGGGGAGCCTGGCTCCAGCAGGACCCCCAGCATTCCCAGAGCCTTTCGAAATGGCACTTCCCCTCCCGCCTGTGATTGCCCCCTTTGCCCCAGCTCGGGAGGGGGCTGTGGGGGGTCAGACCCCCTGCACGCACCACGCCCGTGCCGAGGGCTCTCCTGCATTCCTGGCATTGCCGAGGGGCCGCCTCCCGCCTGCCCTTTGAAAGCCAACGGGTTGGGATTTTCCTGTAATCTGGTTTGAAACATTAATCCGGTCATACACACCAAACGCCGGGCCGGCATCCTGCCGGGGCGCTGGGCCGGGGTCAGGGCCACCCGCCCACCGCCTGCCTAATTCCTCCTCCACTTAATTATAGATCTGCTGGCAACGGCCATCTGGCTCCGTGTCCTCAGCCGGCCGGGGCTGGGGCCGAGGGGGCTGCGCTGC
>NW_021940916.1:548863-551102 GCF_001715985.3 Manacus vitellinus | reverse complement strand
GGTGAGCAGCTGCTGAGCACAGAGGAGTTGTCAAGGTCTCGCCAGTAACCGTCAGCAGCAGCTTGTGCAATGTCCTTTGCCCAGCAGCTGTGGCGGGTGTGCTGACAGAGCCGCGAGGACACGGGGCAGGAACAGGGATCCCTCTGCCCGCTGGCTCTGGGGACCCCCGTGGCTTCATCCCAGTTGGGCGGAGCTCGGTGTGGGACCAGCGGGGTTGGCAGGGTGTGTAGAAGGACGGCACATGAGGCAGGCGCCCGCCATGGCCACTAATCCCCCGCCCCGGCCGGCCACGCTTTCCTCAGCTGACGGTTAATTTTCTTTCATCCTCTTAAACGTGTCCATTCCCCTCGGGACTGAGCTGGGGGGGTTCGCAGCCCTGGGGGTCATGGCAGTGGATGAACCGGCGCGTTCAGTCCTTCCCCAGGATGGCTCCACGCTCCACACCCCGTGGGATCACACCCCATGGGATCGGGTGCCGGGGAAGCCCTTTCTCTGTGCGCGGCTTTCGGAGCCACTCTAGGAAACGGGGGAGGCTGGATTGGCACCGGCCCAACGTCCCTCGGCCGGCACGAGCAGCCGGTGCAGCTCAGCCCGAAAAACCACAGCAGTGCTGCTGCACCAGGGCTTGTTCCCCACACACCACGGTCCCACACCACACCCCCTGCTGTGGTGCTGGGGTGGGAGAAGAGCTTTGAGGGTCTTGTCCGATGATGCAGATGGTGCTGGTGGCTCCTGCCCTTGCCCTGGGGGTGTGCTGGGGGCCAGCCAAGCCTGCCGAGGTTCCCAGGGGAACTGGGGGGGTTTATGGTCCCCCTGCGGCGCCCAGCCCCGCTTATCATGCGGCCCCACTGATCCCTTTGATCGGCGCCGGCGGGCGAGTCCAGCCCTGCAGGATCCGGATCCTCCCTGGGGGACGGCAGGAGGGGGCGTTTGCACCCCTCACTTACAGCCAGGACGATGCCCACCCACCCCCCCAGCTGCCCGCAGGTCCTGGTGCCACAGGGCCTGCCCACAGAGGGGGTGGGACATCGGTGACCTGGTGACCAGCAGCAGCAGCCCTGTGGTGTGTGTCTGGTGCGTTATGGGGTGGGAGGGTATTTATAGCCCCCTCCCAACCCCTCGGCCCCCCTGGCAGTTGTTCAGAGTTGTCACTGAGAAAAGCAGGAGCTGTGGCATCTGGGCAGTGCCTGCCCTCCCAGCCCCTGCTCTGACACCCTTCCTGGGGTGGGGTGGGGATTATCCACCAGCCTCTGGGCAGAGACTGTGCTGGGCTTCAGGAGAGGCCACACGGCCTGGTGTGGCATGGTGTGGTGTGGTGTGGCATGGTGTGATGTGGAGTGGTGTGGTGTGATGTGATGTGGTGTGTTGTGCCTCCGGTGTGCTGGGCACTCCAAACAGCAGATCCTGTGCCATAAATCAGGCAGGAATGTGCCGGGCTCGCGGGGTTAGGGTCCTGGCCGAAGGTGCCCCTGGCCCAGCTCTGCCTGCCCTGGCACAGGACACATCCCCACGGTGCCAGTGTGACATGAGCTCACACCATGGCACACGAGGCAGTGTCTCCCAGCCCCGGCTCTCTCTGGGCCGTGGGTGCAGAGGAGGGGCTGTGCTGAAGCGTTGCTGTGCTGAGCATGCAGCGAATGCTAAAAATAATCGGGATCAGCGTTCCTGGGAGGAGCTGGGGCCGAGCGTGGTGTTGGCAGCCTGGGAACTGCTCCGACGTTGGCACCACTGATATCTCAGCACTGGCACTCCGGGACCCAGCTCCGAGCGGGCAGGCAGGGGATGGTGGCAGCAGGGCACGGGCACAAGTCAGCGCCAGCCCCAGGAACCCCAGGGACCCCATGGCCCCGTGCAGGGACCATTTGATGTCCTGAGAGCTGAAGGGCTGCAGCCACAGGGCTGCTGCAGTGAGAGCCAGGGGTCCCGGACAGGGGGACACAAGGGCTAAGGGGGTTTCTGAGCATCTCTCTCCTCTCTGTGCAGCTGTACGAGTTGGATGGTGACCCCAGGAGGAAGGAGTTCCTGGATGACCTCTTCAGCTTCATGCAGAAGCGAGGTGAGCCCCTCCACACGCCCACCCTCCACCCCCGATGCCCCTCCCGGGGCTCATTTCCTCACCCCTTGTTACTGCCCCGGGGTCACAGCTCTGGCTGAGCTGCTGGTTAATCTTTAACCCCTCAGCACAGCGGGGTCAAACCTGCTGGGCTGGATCTGGCGCCTGCGGCCCCCCCTCACTCCT
>NW_021940916.1:544835-546750 GCF_001715985.3 Manacus vitellinus | reverse complement strand
CCGGCGGGCTCCGTAACCCGGCTCTCCCCGGCAGAGAACCGCCCGGACGCCACCACCAGCAGCAGCAACGGCACCAACAGCATCAGCATGTCGGTGGAGATCAATGGGATCGTCTACACGGGTGAGGGGCTCCCCCAGACCCCACTGCCGTGGGCGGGGGCTGCTCCACCACCGCCGGCCCCAGCAGCCCCCACACCCACTCCCACGCCCTTCGCCCCGCTCCACGGCAGCCACGCCACCCCAGCTCAGACCCCGCTCTCTCCCCAGGTGTGCTGTTCGCCCAGACGCCCGGCCCTTCCTCCTCCTCTTCCTCCTCCTCCTCCTCTGCCTACAGCAAAGGCAACAGCGGCGGCAGCCGGAGCAGCGGCAGCGGCGGCAGCGGGGTGGGAAGCGGGGCTGGGAATGTGCCCCCCACCACGGCCAGCCTGGCTGTGCCCCCCAGCTCTACCTCCAACAGCGCTTCGCCTTAACGCCCCGGACCCCCCGAGCCCCGGACCCGGCCGCAGGAGGACGGGGGCTCACCGGGGTCCCAGCAGGTCTCAGGGGGTCTCGCTCGAGGTCCTGCCGGGGTCTCAATGGGATTTCACTGGGATCTCACCAGGTTTTCACTGGGACCTCACCAAGGTCTCACTGGGGTCTCGCCCGAGGTCTTGCCAGGGTTTCTCTGGGGTCTCATCAGGGTCTCACCAGACCCTGCCCTTGTTCTCGTGTTGTTGGATTTTCCTTTTCCAGGCAGAAAAGCTTTAGCCCGGGGGGTTTTGCCGGAGCCGCCGGCTGTCCGGCTGCACCGCTCCGGGACCGTTTACCTCACTCACATCACACTTTGCACTGTACATTTATTATTATTATTATTATAATTATTATTATTTTTTAACTGGTGTTACCTCCAGACAGACGCACGGACGCCTGCTGACGCGAGCGCTAGCGAAACCCCCCGGAATTCTAAAGGATAAAAACCCGAGAATCCTAAAAAAAATTGGAAATAGGGAGATATTTTATTCATTTCCATCCTTTTCCCTCCTTTATTTTGGGAACTCCACTCTGCAGGATTTTAAGAGGTTGTTTTTGATTGTTTTGTTGTAAATAGCTTCTATTTTATTCTCTAAACAAAAAAAGAATCAAACTTTTAACATGCAAATGATATATATTAGTCTTCATCAGGGAAAATGGGAGCTTGGAAAAACATTGGAATCTCCTTTCTCCTCTCATTATCGGTGGTTGGGTCCAGCTCTGCTCCTTCCCCCACCGGTAAATCCTAATTTTTTTTCCTTCCCCTGCATAAAACTACTGTTCAAAGCCACTTTGGGCTTATTTCCTCCAAAAAGAAGCAGGATCCAGAGGATGGGATGCTCAGGGCTGCGGGACGCTCCAGAGGTGGCGGAGGACCCGAAGGACCCGAGGATTTATTTTGAGCCTCACAATCTCATTTTTTACCGTCCCCCCCCCAAAATTCACCCACATCTGCGTGAGACACAATCCGACCCGATACCGAAACCCCCGCCCCCCTCGGTATCTCCATTCTCAGGTTCCCACCTGGAGCACAGGGTTTTCCCCCTTCCCCAGGTGCCCGGGGGGGTCCGGGCTGGTGGGACCCCCCTGCTTTATTTTTAATTTCACTCGGGGAAGTGGCGATCTCAGGGGATTTGGGGTTTTTCCAGCTGGTTTTGTTGTTTTTCGGCCTTTTTTTCCGTGCTGGAATCCCCTTGGTGGCTCCGTGGGGGGTCTTGGTGGCTCCATGGACCCTTTAGGGAGGTCTGGGGGGGTCCGTCCAGCTCCTGCTGCTGTTGAGGTCCAGCCCAGCTCCCCGCAAGGAGAAATTCCAAGGGGGAATTTTCATGCCCAGGGCGGGCTTAGATTTTCTTAGTGATTTTTTGCATTGTACAGTCACTATTTTGGGTTGTTTTGGGGTTTTTTT
>NW_021940916.1:537726-543178 GCF_001715985.3 Manacus vitellinus | reverse complement strand
CCATGGTCAGCCCCTCCCTTGGCCCCTCTCTCCACAAAGACCCCTCATGGTCCCTCTCTTCATAGAGAGCCCCACTATGGTCAGACACCCTCCTAACGGCCCCTCTCTCCATGGAGACCCCCCTCTGTATGGTCAGACACCCCCCCATCACCCTCCACAAAGGCACCCCCATCTCCGTGGCCAGACCCCCAGGCTCCCCCTCCCTCCTTTCCATTCTGACCCCCATCACCACAGGCAGGTGCCCCCCATCCCTCTCTCTGCAGGACCCTCCAGTGAGACCCCTGAGCCCCCACCTCGGGGGTCCTGCCTGCAGCCCCTTCCCCGCTGTGCTGAGTGCCCGCTGTGCTCTCTCTGCCCCAGGACCAGCTGCAGCAGAAGATCATCTGCCCCGGGCCCGTGACCTGCCTGACGGCCTCTCCCAACGGGCTCTACATCCTGGCAGGAGTCGCCGAGAGCATCTACCTGTGGGAGGTACGGGGTCCTGGGGGGCTCGGGGACATGCAGACCCACACCCTGGGCAGTCAGGGAGTGCCCTGTCCTTTTGGCAGTGCCCCCATCCCTCAAGTGTCCCTACATCCCCGATCCCAGGCCTCCGCAGCCTGTGGGGCAGCTTGTCAAAGCAGGAGGGGGAGAAATTCCGGGAGAGGTTTCGCTCTGCCCTTTCCTTCTCTTTCCAAGAGGCTCCCAGTGACTCAGGGGCCAGGTGTTGCTCCCTCGAGGCAGCAGCACAGGACCCAGTTTTTCTCCAGTGCTTCTCCCACGTTTCAGCTGCGTGTTTCTGTGTGCCCAGGGTGTCAGCAGCCCCTGCTGTGCTCTGGTTGTTGTCCTGCTGGTTAATTACTCCTGGATTACGTGGGATTACACTGCGTTCCCGGCACACCACCGAGCAAATAAAAGCAGTAGCTTGTCCTGAGCCCAGGATTAAACCCTGGGATGCCTCACCTGGAGAGCTCCCCGTGCCAGGGGAGCTTTGAGCCTCGTGGTGTGGGCGGCTCTACCTGAACTCAGCAGGGTTTGCTTGTACCAGTGTGCTTGTGGCAGCGCTGGAATAAAATCCCTGACAGGGACCAGAGGTCTGAGCCTGCAGCAGTGGGAGCTGCTGCTCATGGTGCTCCCAGCTGGGCCCTGCCCCGCCTCCCCTCACCTGCAGACGAGTTCCAGGGTATGGCACTGTCCCCCTGGCACATGGGAGATGTTCCATGGAAACCATGATGGAGATGGAACCAGCCCCCAGAGTCCTGGTCTTGTGCTATCTGTGTAACCCCCTGAACTGTAGTTTAGTTTGATTTTTGGGTGTAATTCAGATAACAGGAGGGAATCAACTCCATTATTTTATTTGAGGCTCACTTGCTGCTTTGTTCCCTCCACATCTGCAGTGTTGCCTTCTTACAAGAAATGCTCCAGGTCTGGGGATTCCTTCTCCACCCTGAAGCCTCCACTGGCCCAGGATCATGAGCACCCCTGGGGTGTCACACAGCCTCCTGCAGCTCTTGTAACCCTGCTGCCACTTCCTGAGGGCTTGTGGGAGGTGGGAAGAAGCCGCCAAAGTAATATGAACCTTAGGAGGGAACAGGAAATCTTTACTGCACACTTGTGTCTTAACCAGAGAAACGGCTCTGGCATCACTAGGTTCCAGAGTTAATGTGCCAGGACCTCTCCCACTGCTGTTGTGCTGCATTTCCCTGCAGTCCTGGCACATGTGGTTGTTCTAGCTGCACCTCCGTGGTGTCAGTCGCTGCCCGTGAGGTGCCAATGGGCTCCTGTGCTCAACAGAACCTCCCCTTCATCCCTGCTGCACTGAGGGCAGGGCACCACGTTATCCTGGTATATCTCAGTCCTTGGCACTCTCCATGCCTTGACACTCTCTGCCCTTCCCCCTCTCTGCAGGTATCCAATGGGAACCTCCTCGCCATCCTGAACCGACACTACCAGGACCTCACGTGCCTCTGCTTCACCGACGACAGCAGCCACTTCCTCTCGGGGGCCAAGGACTGCCTGGCCCTGGTGTGGAACCTCTACAAGTAAGGGGGTCGGGGGCACAGGGAGCATCAGGGTAGGGGTGTTGGAGTGACAGATCCCCGTGCCCTGTAGGCAGGACCAGCTCTGTCCAAGCCCACGTGTCCCAGCTGGGTCTGTGCCATCCTTGGGGGCTCTTCCACAGGTGGTGTCCTCGCGGGCAGGGAGGTTTTCCCTGGGGTCTCACGGGTTTCTTGGGAATATGGCTCTGACTTCTTTTCCTGGGTGACACAGAGTGGACTGTGCCCTTCCCTTGCCAATGGCAGCCCCTGTCTCTGTTCCTGTGGGATGGGGAGCTCAGCTGTGGCCCTCAGCCTAAGTATCCATCCGTGGCTGCCGGCAGCTCCCGTGCTCCGCTTGGTGCCTGCAGCCAGGAGAGCAGCCAGGAGAGCCAGCAGGAGCAGAGCCTGGCCCAGCTCCCCACGGGGCTCTGCCCTGGCTGACCCACCGTGCTGCCCCTCTCTGCTCTCCCCACAGTGTCCTGCAGGCAGAGCCCTCCCAGATCCCCGACCCCCGGCACGTCTGGTCCCGGCACAGCCTCCCCATCACCGACCTGTGCTGCGGCTTTGGAGGGCCCCTGGCACGGGCTGCCACCGCTTCCCTCGACCAGACAGCCAAGGTGAGGCTCATTCCAGAGGTGCCAGACCCTGCAGGGTCAAAGCCAGGCTCCGCCAGGCAGCAGGAAGCTGTCCCTGTCCCCAAGCTGTCCCAAAGCTTTCTCGGGTTGCAGAGGCTGAATTTCTTGGCTGTCTCTGCAATGACTCAGAGCTGCCAGACCTGGACTCTGCTTCTCCAACACCAGCAGTTTCTCTGCACCTGCCCCTGGGCTGGGCTGCTGCAGTCCCTGTTCTCCTGGGAATGTTGGGGTCAGCTCCTCTGATTCCCACTGCTGATGTCCACAGGGAGCAGAGCAGGCTGGAGCCTGTAGGGAGAGGGGTGCCCTGGGGGCAGGATGGGCACGGAGAGGGTTCAGGGCTGTTGTGGAGCTGCCTTGGAAACTTCTCTCCTGGCCACAGAGAGACTGATGCTGGGTTCTGCCCCGGTTCTGCCTTGCACTCAGTTTCCCAGTCCCAGACAGGAAGGGATGCCAGGGTGGGATGCCAAGGTGCCAGTGTGGGATGCCAGGGTGTCCTCCAAACCTGTCATTAACATTCCATGATTTCCTGTCCCTTCTCATGCCAGCTCTGGGAAATCTCGTCTGGGGAGCTCCTGCTTTCTGTGCTCTTTGACGTGGGGATCATGGCTGTGACTCTGGACCTCTCAGAGTACCACATGTTCTGTGGTGGCATGGATGGGTCCATCTTCCAGGTTGATCTTTGTGCTTGGGTGAGTGCGTGGGGCTGTGGGTGTGCCCTGTCCCCCCGAGCCACCATCACTTCCCTGCTGGGACTAGTGTGACCTGCCAGGGCACGGGAGGGCCTGGTTCCCCTGTGTCTCCCCTGCCCCCTCCAGACACGGTGATGAACCTGCTGGCTTCAGCCTTCCTGAATTTTAACCCCTCTCCCTTCCTTCCTTCATTTCTGCAGCCAGTCCAGAGAGACCGGACCTTCCAGACGGAGCGGGAGAACGGGAAGGTCTTCAAAGGGCACAGGTGAGGGACCAGACATACCTGCCAGCCACCATCTGCCCCCATCTGCCCACCTCACCGGCTTCTGGCAGTCCTGGGGTCATGCCGAGTTTAAACATCCTCTTCCCCATTCCAGGAACCAGGTGACGTGTCTGTCTGTCTCCACGGACGGCAGCCTCCTGCTCTCGGGCTCTCACGACGAAACCGTCCGGCTGTGGGACATCCAGAGCAAGCAGTGCCTGAAGACCATGAATCACAAAGGTAGGAATGTCCTTATCTCCAGGATCCTTGCTGCCAGAGGCCACTGCTGTCTCACCTGTGCTGCCCTGGGCACTGCAGGGGTGTCTCTGCCCCGGGAAGGGCAGAGGTTGGAGGAGCCTCGGCTGTCTGGAGCGATGCCGTGTGTTAATAACCCCCCACCCTGTGCACTGTCGGGAGTGAGTCATGGACTTCACCTCGTCACTGAGGTCACCCGGGATCTTCCTCCTTGTTTTCCCAAGGGAGCAGTCACCCCATACACACCCCAGCTGTGTCTGGAGGGGACATGGCTCTGTGACCCTGCAGTGAGCACCCGTGAGCTCATGGGGCCTGAAGCGAATCCCATATGAGCAGTCGTCTGGGATTTCAGTCTGATGGCTCTCATAAACTCTGTGGAGCAGCAGTCAGGTGCCTCAGAGCAAGGGGATGTTTACCCCTCCTGTTGTTAACTGGGTTCCTTCTCCAGTCCCTGGTGCCATCCCGGCCAGTGGGGTTGGCACTGCTGCTCTCAGGCACGGCCCAAACCCCCTGGAAGGTGATGGTGAGGACAGCCAGACCCTGTTCCCCTGCAGTGGTTGGGCTGCTGCCTCGGGGCAGTCTCTGGAAGCCAGGCTGCCTCCAGACCCTTTCCCTCTTCCCTCTGGCTGCCAAGGACCATCCCTAATTGGGACCCACTGCAGCACCCATCCAGCCTGGCGCCACTGGCATTAGAGGGTGAAAAGAGATGGAATCAGAGGAGAGTGCCTGGACTGGGCTCTTCCCAGGAGGGGCAGGACCAGGCTGACCCTGAGCTGTGGGTGCTCTGCAGTCTCTTCTGGCTCCCTCTGCTGCCTGTGGGCAGGGATTTGGCTCCCCTGGCAGCCCTGGCACCGGCACCACCCTGCTGCGCTGTGTGTGCTCTGCCAAGCCCAGGATAGGCTGGGAGCCCACCACCCCCAAGCAGTGTCCTGGGTCTGGGGTCCCTGCAGCCCCCCTGCATGGGGGGCTCTGCTGCCCCAGCCCCACCCTCACTCTGTGGGGCAACACTGGTGTCTGTGGGTCCTCATTCTCCCTTGGCCTGTCCGAGCAGCAGCGTGAGCCCCTGGCAAGGTCTGTCCCCACTGCCCTGCACCCTCCAGTGCATCCCACTCCCTCCCCAGGGCAGGGGTGACACGGGCTCTGCTGTGGTGACATGACAGCAGCCTCCAGCCCGGTGTCCTCGGACAGCATGGTCCCTCTCACACGGTGGCCGGGGGCAGGCGGGGCCCGCTGCCCTCCCTCCGCTCTCGACACTGATCAGAGGAGCTGCAGTGTGGCTTGGGGCCAGGCATGGGGGGCTGTGACACCAAGGGTGGCTTGTCCTTGGTGGAGACAGAGCGTGGGCAGGCAGGTGGGCTCTGAGAAGTTGGGCTGCTGCTCCCGGGTGATGAGCTGTGCTGTCGAGGCAGGGCTGCTGCCTGTCACCACATGGCCAGCACCACTCTGGGGGGAAGCAGGAAACCTCCACTGCCCCCAGATCCCTCCAGGCCTCTATTCCAGTCCTGTCACACGAGCTCCATCCTTGTCTCTCCAAACACAGAGTGGTAGCAGTGGCCGAGCTGCTGGAGGGGGGCTGGGGGGCAGCTGTGTCTG
>NW_021940916.1:526264-537022 GCF_001715985.3 Manacus vitellinus | reverse complement strand
CATCGGGGAGGGGTTGGGCTGGAGCAAAGCTTCTCCTCCAGCTGGTGACACCCGTTCTGCTCTCCTGCCTTCCTCCCCGTCTCTGGCTGCTGCAGTCATTTGTCCTCCCAGCTGCAGAGTGGGCTGGCTCTGCTGTCCCACCACTTCCTCGGCCCTGGCATGGCCGTCTCCTGGCCACCACCTGGGGGTCCCACACCATCAGTGTCCTGTCCATTGCGACCTCTCTGACGGTGGTCCCAGAGCTGCTCCCCTCTGCCAGCGTCTGTCCCTGGGCGAGTGACAGTGACAGTCCTGTCACAGCTGATGGATGAGCTCCCTGTTGGGGAGGTGGCAGCAGGCCAGGGGGGCTGTTCACTTGGCAGAGGTGACAGCAGGATCACCCTGGGTCCCTCCCACAAGGAACCCTGCCCAGGGCCACTGGGAGAAGGTCCATGTCTGCTCTGCCAACCCCTCTGGTCTGGTCCCTGCAGGAGCCCGGGCAGAGCTACCTGGAGAAGGCAGAGAGGATGTACTCGCAGATGTACTTGACGAGGGAAAAGGTGAGAGCTGCTCCCAGGCTGGGAATCGGGCACAGACCCCTTGGGGGGTCCTTGTCAGCTGATCCAACTCGTGGGGTCTGGGGCAAGTTGGGAACTGGGGGGAAGAGCCCTGGAATCTGCTGGTGACATGAGCAGGAGGTGCTATGGCTTGAGGAGGAGGAGGGAGAAGACTGAAGGGTTTGGGGTTTCCTGTTGTGGAGGGAGCAGCAGCCTCCACCTGCCAGAGCTGAGACACTGATGCTTGTCTGTTATGTTTTCCTGGTGCAGAACCTGGTGGGAGACCAGGAGCACCTGACGATCCAGGTGAGCGAGCTGGAGGAGGAGGTGAGCAACCTCCGGAAAATCAACAAGGACCTCTTTAACTTCTCCGCTCGCATCATCACCAATCCAGCCAAGTGAAGAGGCTCCCCCCGCCCTCGCACCCCTCCACCTCTCCCTGCCCAGCCGGCAAGGCACCACACACGGCCACGCCCGTGACCAGACACGGACTGAGCCGGCACGGGGGCCTGCGGGGCGGGGCAGCACAGGGAACGTGTCCACCCCGACTCGGGGCCAGGGCACTCGGGGCACTCGGGGGCCGCTGCGGGAGAGCTCAGGATGCAGCTCCTGCTCCTTCCCCGGCTCTTCCCCTGCCCCTTTTTTTGTTTCTTTTTGTTACTTGACCCTGCAGTGCAGACAGAAAAGTGTTTTTCTCTCAATGCCGTTTTGAGATTGGATTTTGGAGCCCCCCTGCCACCCACCCTGCCCTGGGGATCACTGCTCAGTGGGACCCTGCGCTCGGGACGGCGGGGGCTGAGCAGCTCCTGCTCCGGGGGTGCCCGGGGCAAGTGGGGTCTGCGTGAGGCAGGTGGGGGTCCCTGGGTACCAGGGCTGAGGAGGGGGCACCCACCCTGTCCAGTGGGCAGGGCCTGGGGAGTCCCTGGGCTCAGAGCGTGGGTGGTGGTTTTGGGGCACAGGGTCACTCTGGGGAGGGGCAGGGGGGCCAGCAAGGTGCTATTTCCAATCTCGTCAGTTGACAATTTATATATATTTGGATCCAACGACTCTGTTTTCACGGTGTTTGGGGACTCGGCCTTTTGTATTGTCACAGCATGGCAGCGGGGGTTGTGGGTTTTGTTTAGGTTTATTTTTTACATAAAAGATTTGTTTTTATAGTGAAAGATGCCCGAGTTTCTTTCTTTAACACCCCTTGGGTGGCCACAGACCTGAACCACCCATCACCATGTCCCTGGGGCTGCCTGCTGGGAGCAGGGAAGCAATTCCTCATCCCCGAGCTGCCCAGTCACCTTCACCCCAGAGGTCCCTCCTTGCCCCTGTGGGGTGTCGAGGTGTCCCGTGGCCACCCCCTGTCCCCCCACACCCTGTTCAATATACCAGATCCAAATGCAGATGATTTAAAGTGCACTTTAAAACCAGAGTGTCCGTGTGGCCCTGGCTCCTGCCAGCTCCCCAGAAAATGCTTTTAGCTTAATCACCCGAGTCCGTTCCTTTTCCTTCCTCTCCTGCTCCTCATCTTCCTCCTTTGGATTCTGACACTTTGGATCAACATTCATCAGCTGCAGCAGGGAGCGTTGCCCTGAGCCGGGGGCTGCAGTGGGGGCAGAGGTGGGAGCATGTCCCAGATCCCCAGGGATACAGCCCCCAACCAAACCCAGACCTCAGTGCTCCCTTCCAGTCATCCCACACTTTCCCAGTCCCCCAGTGGGGTTCCTGTCAGGGTGCTGCACTTGGACAGAGCAGGAGGGAGGATGGGACTTCCCAACTGTGCTGTACCCAGCATTTGGGGGGCTATTTCATACCAAGATCATGTTGTTCCCCCTCCCCAGCTCCTGCCTGGACAGTGGGTGCTGTGCCACACTTATCCCTGTGGGAAAGAGGTGCTGGGGGCTCCTTTGTCAGGATCCCACTCCGGGGGAGATCAGCACTCCCTGACCCTCTGTGCCCTGGCAGGACCCACTCTGCCCTCCCCCTTGGGTCCAGCTCCGCAGAGGAATTCATTAGGCTGTGACTCATTACATTTGTCTGTGGATCGATACTTTTTGCCAGATGGTTTTTGGCTCCATCCTTCGCTTTCCCTTATTAATTTCGTGCAGCTCCGGCCCCAGTCGCTGCTGTTTGTGCTGCCGGTGGTGGGGACCTCCGGGCCAGGCAGGGCCCCGGTTCCTGGTGAGGATGAGGAGGGTGACCCCACGTCTCCCCGCTCAGCGGGAGAAGGCTGTGCCTCTGCTTCCCTTCGCCCCTTCCCCACACAGCAGGATGAATCCCTCGGCCCTGGAACCCCCCGGCCTCGAGACCCCCGGATTTTGAGGCTGTGTCTCAGATTGTGGAGGAATAGAGGGATGGGGGAAAAGAGGGGGGGTACCGGGACGGGGGAGACAATTTACGGCTCCTACCCCGGCTAAGGGACCGCCCCGAGGGGCTTTTCCCGGGCCGGAGAGGGAGGAGGAAGAGGAGGAGGAAGGTCCAGGTAGTCTAAAGGCGGCCGGGACCACCCAGAGAACAGCGGAGGTCCCTGTGCCGGGGGACCCCACGGTCACAGCCCTCGGACGGCAGCACCGCGCGGGCGGGGGCCCCCTTTTCTGCGGGGTCGCGCAGCGAGGGGGACCGCGTCGTGCGTGGGCCGTGGACGGGGCGGCTGCGGGCGGATCCGGCGCTGCGTGGGCCGGGTCGCGGAGTGACCCCCGCGCATCGGGTGGCTCGCGCTGCCCAGCGGGGGCCCGGCCGGACCCGCCGGTCGCCCTGCCCGCAGCCGGGGTACGCCCCGGAGCCCGCCCCTGGCGGAGCGACACGGCGGCGGGGCCGGTGCGGGGCCGGTGCGGCTGGCGGGCGCGCGGGCTCATGGAGGGGCTGCGGGCGCTTCTGCTGCTGGCGGGCGGCGCGGGGCGGCGGGGGACACCCGCATCCCTGCCGGCGTCCGACCCCCCGGGGCCGCCCGCCCCGAGCCCGGTCCCCGCCGGTGCGCCTGCGGGCGCTGCTGCGCCGGCCGCCTCCGCGCCCGGCTCCGCGCCGCGCTGGCCCGGGCCGCCGGTACCGGGCCCGGGGGGAACCCCGGCAGCGGCCGCTTGCCCACAACCTCAGCCTGGAGGTGTGGGGGGCGCGGCCCGGCAGCGAGGGACCCCGCTCGCTGGCGCGGTGCGCTGTGCGGGGCTCTGCGGGACGCGGCGTGGCCGCCGTCCTGGCGCTGCCGCCCTCCCGCCCGGGAGCATGCTGCCCAGCTCCGACTTTCCTCGCCGCCGCCCTCCAGGTCCCTTTCGTTCAGCATCCCTGGAACACCCGCGGGCCGCTGCCCTTCCCGAGCGCAGTGAGACCCGCAGCGCCCGCCTCACCGGCACCGGCCCGGCCCGGGCGCGCCGGGCCCGCCGGGACGCAGCTCCAGGTCCCGCGCTCCCGTCCCTGCTCGTCGGCTCCGTCCTTGTGCCCATCCCGGCTCCGTCCGTGCTCCCCTCCTGGTCCCCGTCTCGGCTCCATACCGGCTCTATCGCGCGGGTCCTCCTCCCGGCTCAGTCCTGCCTCCGATCTCGGTCCTGATCCCGGCTCCGATCCCAGCTCCAATTCCGAATCTATCCCAGCCCCTTATCCCTTCTGGATCCCGACTCCCTCCGGGCTCCCTCCCGGCTCTGTTCTCCCTCCATCTTGTCTCCCACCCCAGCCCCATCCCACCCCCATTCCACCTCCATCCTGGCTCTATTCCAGCTTCATCCCGGGCCCATCCTGGCTCTATCTGGCTCCCATCGCTGTTCTATCCCAGCCCCCTCCTGGCCCCCATTCCAGCCCTGTCCTGGCTCTATCCCAGCTCCCATCTCAGCTCCTTCCTGTCCCTCTGTCAGGCTCTATCCCAGCCCCAGTTCCAGCTCCCACTCCAAGGCAAATTCTCTGGTTCCTCTGGAAGCCCCTCAGCCCCAGTCCCAACTCCGGTTTGGCTCCAGAAGGACTCTGGGACGTGTTCTGGCACTGGATTCCAGACCAGGAGTGGGCAGGGGGTGGGCAGGGAGCACGGGGTGACCTCGGGATGGGAGGGTCCGTGTCTGGTGCTGCCTCTGGGTGCTTCCCGTGAGCAGGGGCATGGCCACGACCCCTGTGTGTCGGCAGAACCCCTTCCACTTCCACATGGACCGGCAGAGCTCACTGGAGACTCTGGTGGACGTGCTGGTGAGCATCCTGCAGGCCAGTAACTGGCAGGAGACCAGCCTGGTGCTCTGCCACCCCTGGGACGTCGCCGGCTTCCTCAACCTCTGGGCCCAACGCTCCCAGCTCTTCCTGCGCACCGTCCTGGACCTGGGCTACCTGGATGAGCCCAGGGCCACCCGCTACCTGCAGCAGCACAGGGAGCATGTCAGGACCCTCTCCAGCCCGGTGCTGGTGCTGGGCTGCGACTTGCCCCGTGCTCGGCTCGTCTTCCAGGCAGCCGAGGAGTCGGGGCTGCCAACGCTAACAGGAATTTCCACTGGATGCTGGGCTCCCCGCTCGGCGCAAACGAGCTGCCAGACCGAGGGGCTGCCGGGGCTGCTGGCCTTCGGTGAGGTCAACCGGCCGCCGCTGGAGCTCTTTGTTCAGGACGCGGTGGGATTGGTGTCCCGGGCCATCGCCCGCGCCGCCCGCGGCCACCCCGACCCCGCCCTGCTGCAGACCACGAGCAACTGCAGCGAGAGGCACCGGGCGAGTGGCGAGTCCCCGGGGCTGTTCCTTGCCAGGTAAGGGGGCTACTGAGGGTGCCTCCTTCCCCCTGTCCCGGCTCTTTGGTATTGGGGTGCATGGGGGGGGCTGTGCCCCACCCCTGGGATGGGGCAAGGGCAGAGCTGGGTGACCACTGTGCTCAGTGCAGGGCACTGCCCGGTGCTGTCCCCAGCGTGTGCAGCGGCTGCCGTGGGGCTCAGCCCACCCCGGGACACAGTTTGTGTTGCACAGGGGGGGATGTGTCACTTCAGATCTCCCTAATGCTGCCCGAGCACCGTGGCTCCATAAATATTAATAACCCTTGGCCCTGGCAGCACAGTGAGCTGCGGGGCAGCACAGCGGGGCCGGATCCTGCTGTTCCTCCCTGACCTTGTCCCTGTCCGAGCTGGGCACATCCTGCTCCCAGTCCCTGTTCCTTGGTCCCAGCTGACCTGGGACACTGGAGCTGTGACTCCCTCCCCTCGGCAGGTTCCTGGCCAACACGTCCTTCCGTGGTCAGACGGGGCTGGTGCGTGTGGAGAAGGCGGCGCTGGTGCGGCCGGAGCAGCAGTTCCATGTCTGGAGCCTGCGTCGGGACTCTCGGGGGGACCCCACCTGGGTGACAGTGGGCACCTGGAGCCATGGCAAGCTGGAGCTGGAGGAGGGCATGTGGCAGAGCCAGCGGCAGCACAAGAGCCCCAGCGAAGCAGCCGGGGGGGCCCGGGCGCGGCTGCGCGTGGTGACGCTGGTGGAGCACCCCTTCGTCTTCACCAGGGAGGTGGATGAGGAAGGGAACTGCCCGGCCGGGCAGCTCTGCCTGGACCCCGGCACCAACGACTCGGCCGTGCTGGACACCCTCTTCGAGGAGCTCGGCGCCGGCAATGGCTCGGTGCCGCGGGCGTACAAGAAGTGCTGCTACGGGTACTGCATCGACCTGCTGGAGAAGCTGGCCGAGGACATGGCCTTTGACTTCGAGCTCTACATCGTGGGCGATGGGAAATACGGGGCCTGGAAGAACGGGCGCTGGACGGGACTGGTGGGGGACCTGCTCAGTGGCACAGCCCACATGGCCGTCACCTCCTTCAGCATCAACTCTGCGCGGAGCAAAGTCATCGACTTCACCAGCCCCTTCTTCTCCACCAGCCTGGGCATCCTGGTGAGGACCAAGGACACGGCGTCGCCCATCGGAGCCTTCATGTGGCCCCTGCACTGGACCATGTGGGTGGGCGTCTTCGTGGCACTGCACATGACGGCACTTTTCCTCACCCTCTACGAGTGGAAGAGCCCCTACGGCATGACCCCCCACGGCCGCAACCGCATGAAGATCTTCTCCTACTCCTCAGCCCTCAACCTGTGCTATGCCATCCTCTTTGGGCGCACTGTCTCCAGCAAGACACCCAAGTGCTGCACCGGCCGCTTCCTCATGAACCTCTGGGCCATCTTCTGCCTCCTGGTGCTCTCCAGCTACACGGCCAACCTGGCGGCCGTCATGGTGGGGGACAAGACCTTCGAGGAGCTCTCGGGCATCCACGACCCAAAGGTGGGTGAGTGTCCGGCTGCTTCAGATGGGCTGAGACAGGGCTGAGGTCCAGGGAAGGTGGGAAGGAAAATCCTGTCCTTCCTTCTGCACCTTCCCTGTTGGAATGAATGTGAAAGTTCTCTCTAGCCTCAGTCCTGCAGTGTGGCCCCTTCCAAGACTGGGGGGGGGTCATTGTGACCCCCAGAAAGCTTTGTAGCCCCCCTACCCTGGTGTTTAATCCTGGCCTCAGCTCCAGGGCAAGGGGGACTAGGCTGGGTTTGTCCTGAGGCTGTCTCTGGGGGGGTGCTCTTTGCCCCCAAAAAGCTGCTGTACCTCCACAGGCTGCCCAGAGCCCCCTGCCTGGGGCTCAGGGCTGGGGACACGTCCCTGGGCAGGGGTGCTGATGCTCTGGTGCCTCCTTCCAGCTGCATCACCCCTCGCAGGGCTTCCGCTTCGGCACGGTGTGGGAGAGCAGTGCTGAGGAGTACATCAAGAAGAGCTTCCCTGAGATGCACGAGTACATGCGGCGCTACAACGTCCCCACCACCCCCGACGGCGTCACCATGCTCAAGTGAGGAGCAGGAAGGGCATGGGGGGCTCCCTCCCACCTTTTACTCCTCCCAGGGCAGCTTTTGCACCCTCCCTGCAGCCTGTGCACACACCCCCACACACACACGAGCACTCCCACCCCTGGGAGGGGTGTCAGGTTGGGGGGATGCTGGGAAAGGGGGAACAGCCCCTCCCTGAGCTTCCCTCCATGCTGGTGCAGGACAGAGCCCCCAAAACTCAATGCCTTCATCATGGACAAATCCCTGCTGGACTACGAGGTCTCCATCGACTCCGACTGCAAACTGCTCACCGTGGGCAAACCCTTTGCCATCGAAGGTTTGGGGGGGCTGTGGTGGGGAGGGGTCCTGTGTGTGTGCATGTGTGTGCATGTGTGTGCATGTGTGTGCATGTGTGTACACACGTGTGCTCTGGCTGTGGTCACGCCTTGCCGTGACCGGGCAGGGTGGGGAGGTGCCCCCTCCGTGGAGGGCACTGGGGGCTGTACCCCCTGTCCCAGCGCTGCCCCTCTCTCCCCCCTCACTGGGGCCAGGCTACGGCATCGGCCTCCCCCAGAACTCGCCGCTGACCTCCAACGTCTCCGAGTTCATCAGCCGCTACAAGTCCTCGGGGTTCATCGACCTCCTGCACGACAAGTGGTACAAGATGGTGCCCTGTGGGAAGCGCGTCTTCGCCGTCACCGAGGTTTGGTGGCCAGCCCTTGGCGGGGGGGGCTCTGGGGTCTGACACCCCCCCAGCCCAGCCCACACCCCCCGCTCCCTGCAGACCCTGCAGATGGGCATCTACCACTTCTCGGGGCTGTTCGTGCTGCTGTGCATCGGGCTCAGTGGCTCTCTGCTCACCTCGCTGGGCGAGCACGTCTTCTACCGCCTGGTCCTGCCCCGCATCCGGCGCAAGAAGAAATTCAACTACTGGCTGCACACGAGCCAGGTGGGGTCAGCAAGAAGGGGCTCACCCAGCGCCCCAAAGACCCCTGGCCCCATGCCTCTGCTCCCTCTTAACTTACACCACCTCTGCCCTCCTCCAGCCCCAGACCATCAACTCCCAGATAACCCCTGGACCATCACCCTCAGTTAATCCCAAAACCATCACCCCACATCTCACTCTTCCCTTGCTCCCCACAGAAAATCCATCGGGCTCTGAACATGGGCACGGAGGAGAGGAAGAGCCAGCAGCTGAATTTGGAGCAGAGGTACAGCCAGGGCTGAGAGCCTGCCCACTCTTCTCTTCCTCCCTATGGACCCCACCATCCCGGGGGGCCGCAGAGGGACCAGATCTCAGCTCAGCCCTCTCTGCCTCCCCACACAGGGGTGAGCCCCAGCCCAGGCCGGCACCGGCAGCAGCACAGCCCTGGAGTGCCCTGCGGAAGGAGGCCCGGCGGGTGCGATTCCAGCTGGACAAAGCCCCCCCCGAGGGTGAGGGGTCCCCACGGCACCCCGGGAACGGGCAGGCACCGCAGCCCCCGGACAGGGCAGCCAGCAAGAGCGAGCTCCGGGAGCTGGAGGAGAAGATCCAGGAGATGCGGGAGCAGCTGCGCGCGGCCCTGCTGAGGAAGAGCGAGCTGGTGGCCGTGCTGGGCACAGCCAAGGGTGGCCGGGCACTGCCCGCCCTGCTGGCCCCCGAGGAGCCCCAGGAGGAGAGGTGAGGCGGGGGCAGGGACCCCCCAAAGCATCCCAGGGCAGGGCGGGGCAGGGCAGGGCACCCACTCCTCCAGCTTGGAGCAGGAGTGGAGGGGAGGGATGGAAGGAAAAAGGGAGGGAGGATGTCCTGGGGCTGCCCAACCTCTGGGGCCCTTCATCTCTTCCTTTCCTGCTTCCTGCCGGCAGTGGGGGTTTGAAGGGCAGGGAGTTCTTTTTAGGGGACTTGAGATGGGGCAAGAGGCCCCTGCAGCACCCAGACAAAGCTCAGCCCCACAGCCCCACTCTGCTTTTACACCATGTAAATAAAGATGACCGATGTGAAGTCTGCTTTTCCTCTTCCAGCTGCATCCTGAATGCAGCCAAGCCTGGCCCGAGAGTAACCCTTCCCCTTCCCCTCCCTCCTCCGCAGGCCCAGCTCAGCCCCACCGCAGGACGGCAGCGATTAGGAGGAGGAACAGGAAGGTCCCACAGAGAGGGGCAGCAGGACAGGCCGGGAGTGAAACCTCCCTCTGGAGAGAAAGCTCCAGGGCAGCAAAGCCGGGCTGATCCCAGAGCCACCGCAAAGCAGAGCCGGAGTCTCCCTCGGGCAGAGGGATGGAGGTGCCACACAGGGAGTGGGACAGAGTGTGCCTCGGTGCTCCCCTCCCTCCCGAGGACACGGAATAACTCCCCATCCCTGTGGGTGGCCGTGGAAGGACTCGGAGCCCCGCAGCCCTTCCCCAGCACTGCTGAGCACGGCGGGGACGGGGCTGCTGTTCGGCCCCAGCCCTGCCAGGGGACACGGACGTGACACCCCAGACAGCCACACCCCGGGACAGGGGGGCTCCCCCAGGATCCAGCATTCACCCCCTCCCCCAGGACCCCCACACATCACGTTCCAGCGGGAGCCCAGGACACGGGACAGGACGTGGGGCAGAGCTGCAGGAGCTGTTAGAGATAATATTTATTATTATATACAAACACATTTTGTACATTAATTAAATAGAATGAACTCTACTTTTCATTCATCAAATCATTTGGTTTGGTGTCCCCCCTTCCCCTCCCACCCACCCACTCCTCTGAAAAGCCTACAGTCATTCCTGGCACTCCAGAGGCTGGGCTCAGTTGGCCACGAGGCCCCTTCCCAGCAGTGCTGGCAGCAGCAGGATTGGACCTGCTGGTCACAGCAGGGTCCCCCCAGCTCCGGTGCAGCACCAGGGCTGCTCCAGGCAAAAGGGAAAAACAAAGTGGGGGCACCCAGGTGGGAAAAGCAGAGGGGTGAACAGGGGGCTCTGAGCCCCCCGCGCTGACAAGGGAACATTGAAACGCACAGAGCCCTCCGAGGGAGACAGAAGATGCTGCTTTGCCATAGGGAGACAGCCCTGAATTTGGGGACACCTGTACAGGGACCCAGCTGTCCCCAGGAGACAAGTGCCCACGTGTCACCTGCCCCTGCCCTGTCCCACCATGGTTCTCCCAGAGCTTCATCCTGCCTCACCCTGCTCCACTCCGTGCACAAACCCTCCTTCCAGCACATCCTGCTGGGTCCAACCCCTCCACAGAGGTCTCGATGCAGCCCCCCAGCTCAGCTCCATGGCACAGGGGTTGGAACCTGCCAGCCTCACCTCCACTGCAGGGAAACGGGAAAATCAGCTGAAATGTCTTGGCTTTAGTGTTTTGGTTCTTTGCTAAACCAGCTCATGCAAGAGTCCAGGGGTGAGAAGCTGCTCTCTCGTCTGGGATGGGGCTGATCCGAAATGCAGATGTGGTCCACGGGAGGGACAAGGCACTGGAAAGCAGCTGCCTCACCCAGAGCAGAGCTGTGCAGGACAGAGCTGTGCAGGACAGAGCTGCTGCTCTC
>NW_021940916.1:515365-526145 GCF_001715985.3 Manacus vitellinus | reverse complement strand
GGCACCTTCCACACCCCACCCCACCCACTGAGGGAAATTCAAGGGCATTAAAAAAGAAACTGAATAACTGAATTGCAGCTTCTGCTTTGGTTGTTGCCCAGCCGTGTGCAGACCTCACACACACAGAAGGTCTCAGCTGCTCCTCCCCTCAGGAGCAGGAAAGGTGACCAGGACTCTCCTCTCTGTGGCTCTCCCGTGGGGGTTGGACATGCTCTGCCTGCTCTATCAGCTCCTACTCTCACCACAGAGCTGCCACGTGCTGTGGCCTGTCCCAGGTCAGCTCCCACCTGAGAGTTGGGATCCACACCTGGACTGCAAACACGGCTGCGGGGATGAAGCCTGGGTTGGGGGGCAAGGAAAAGCTGGGGCACAAGCTGACATGGGGCAGGAGCAGGCTCACATGTGGCCTCGGAGGAGCCCTGGAGCTGTGTGGGCCAGGGGACCAAACCCCCCAACCTCCCCGCAGCCCCCTGTGCCTTTCCCAGGGAAGGGAGGTCACCACAGCCCTGCTCTGCTCCTGCTGCTCCGGCTCCGCTCAGAGGGATCCATGGGTTAAGGATGATGGTGAAGTGAGAAATAGTAACAAACGAAATCCAAATGCCTTCCCGGCAGTCCAGAGCGACCCAACGGGGCTCAGGACAGGTTCCTGGAGCCTGGCTCTGAGCTGGGCATTCTCTCTGCTGGTGCTGGGCAGGGGCTGCTCTCCCCCCGGTCCTCCAAACCTCTGTCCTGGTCATTGTCCCCCCCTGAGGCTGGAGGGGGCTCTGCCACGCTGCTGCTGCTGCTGCTGCCCACACAGTTCTTGCCACTGGGTTTTGCTCGGCTGTCTGAGCCCTCGAGAGCCTCAGTCTGCTTGGGAAGGGAGGGGCTGAGGAGAGGGGCCCCCCCCTCCTGCAGCGGGACGAGGGGCGCAGCCCCCGCAGCAGGGGGAGCATCTGCTGCGGCCACCACGGACGTGGAGGTGACCTCGATGGTGATGGAGCCCACGGCCGTCTCCGGGCGGTCACTGCTGACCCTGATGCGGGCGACCAAACCAGAGGCCGTGGCCGCCTCCTGAGGGGTCCCGTTGGCCACGGCTTCGTGCACCACAGTGGGCTCCAGGAGGGTCGTGCTCAGGTCGGACAGGAAGGAGGCCTCTGTCACGATAGCGGCCGTCTCGGCCACCCAGTTCAGGTCGCTGCCCACGGAGGCGGCGGCGGCGATGACGCTCGAGGCCTCGCCGGGGTTCAGGGCGGCCGGGCCGCTGCCCTCCCCGGGGGGCCCGGTGGCCAGGGGGGCTCGGCGACCCCCCGCCTCGACGGGGGCGGCCGTGGTGTTGTTGTTGAGGTTGTCCTGCAGCGTGGTCTGGGTGCCCTGCCCGACCTGCTGGTTCTGCAGCAGCATCTCCTGGATCCGGATCTGCTGCAGGATGGCTGGCAGCTCGTAGTGGTGGAAGAAGTAAATCATCGAGTGCTGGAGGAAGAGAGGGAAAGGAGTCACCCCCGGGCCTGGGCCACAAGCTACCACATCCCAAGAAAACCGCACTTCTCCTGGAGAATCCAGCTGCTCTGACAGTCAGCAGGTTAGCACAAAGTTTGGGCTTTTGACTGCTGCAAGCTGCTTTATAGTTTCTCTCTGAAGACAGGCAACAGAGTACAACCCCTCTTCCCTTTTAAGGGCTGGGAAAAGAAGGATAATGGTATTCCTCTGGACTGTGCTCCATTCCCTGCCCCCACCCTGCAGCAGGTCAACAGCCAGAGACACCCAACAGGTTTAACTGATCCAGGATATTGGAGACATCACCTCGGAGCTGGTCCTGCCAGCATCCTCACTGCATGGACCTGAGCTGCCCCTCTGCAAAACAGGCCCTCATCAGGATTTACTGCAGAAGGAGAGGACAGAAAGCCTTCCCAGAACCTGTGTGGCATCGGGTTATTGTCATGCCCGTGACTGGACTGCAGACAGTGACTCACAGGTTCCCCTGTTCCACAGCTGCCTTCTGCTGTTCCATTTCCAAACCAGGCTTAGTTCCATCTCTTACAGAAAAAAGGATCCCTACTCCAACCCAGCCTGAGAGGAAGTCTGGCAAACCCCCCCCAGGTGCAGCAGCTGTGCAGGGACTCACCTGGATGAAGAGCCAGGAGGTGACCAGTGCCAGGCTGCTGTACTGCCCGTTGAAGCGGTAGTGGTAGGCATAGAAGGCAAAGTGGTACAGATAGAAAAACCTAGACAGGAAGGCAAGGAAAATCAGGAAAAATATGAGCTCTGTTCTACTCCCAAGCCCAGCCTGAGCTGGGGCACTTGGTCTGGGGCAGTGCAGACTCGTTAACAGGTAATCAGAGTTGCCTGGCTACGAATGGGGCAAAACAAGGGGCAGGAAAAGGTCGAGGTGATTCTGAGATCCAGGCACAAATCCAAAGCGGAGCAATCGCACTTTGGACCCTGTGCCATGTGGGGCAGCTCCCAAGGAGCCACACAGACACCCTCAGGAGTGGAGGCCGGAGGGGCTGGGAAGGCCCTGGAGCAGCTGAAGAAGGACAGGGAGAGGGAATGAGCCCTTACCTGAGCCAGTGTCTCTTGCTGGTGTTGGTGTGGCAGCAGATTGCGTCGTACTGGTCCGCCAGCCACACGATGAGGATGATGTAGAACGCGGTCGTGGTGTCGTTGAAGAACTCGGACATTATGGCCTCCATACCTGCGGACAGAGGGGACATCAGCACAGGCAGGGCACGGGAAGGGGCCCTCTGCCACCCCAGGGCCAGGCTGTGACTGCACCTGCCCAGGGCAGATAACTGGGCTCTGGTTACAGCAGCAGCCAAGGCCGAGCGTGTTCCAGCGCTGACGGCAGGGACCAGCTGCCTCCCCCAGCACACATTTCGGGGGTTTGTTGCTTTTTAAATTCAAACTGTGCAAATGCAGTCTGGCTACAGAACGTAAGTCTGCAATGAGCTCCAGGGACACAAAGCTTCGGACTCTGGGATTTCCCAATGAACTGCTGCTTTTCCAGGGGACCCAGAAGGACAATGGAGCTCACTGTGCCATCAGATTCCAGAGCCTTCTGCCTTGTGATGAGCAGCCGTGCTAACCACCTGCCGCGGCCAGCTCGGAACAGGGAATCAGACTTCCCACAGACCCCAGAGGGATGTGCTGCAGATACAAAGCAGTGAGGCAAGTCCTTACCAACCAGAGCCAGGATGACAGTGAGGAGCGGAGCCGCAGGGAACGCAATGGTCATGTTCATCTCCAGCATCTGCAACAGGTCAACTGCAAGAGGGAAAACACAGTGTGGCACAGAGAGGACGTGGGGCCAAGGAACTCTCCACCCCATGGTACTGCCCACTCAGTGCAGCCAAGTCCATCATCCCAAATCCTCTGTGCCCAGCACTTGTCAGGAGACAGAACAGCTCTGGCGAGCGCGGTGACAGGGTGCAGGGGGATGGATTCCCTGTGCAGCTAAAAGTAGGACCCTTCTAAACAACAAAAATCAAGGTTGGAACAAGATGATCCTCAAGGTCCTTCCAACCCAAACCTGCTGTGACTCTACAACACACTGTGCTGGAGCAGGCACAGTGCCCAGCACAACCCAAACCCCTCAGCCAGTCCTTACCAATGAAGACAAAGATCTGATGGTGTGAGTAGCGCAACAGCATCGAGACAGACAGAGTCTGAAACAGGAGAGAGAAGGGGAGGCAGGTTAGAGCCCCACGGGTGTGGGACAGGTTAGAGCCCCACGGGTGTGGGGAGTCCTCGGGATCGCACTGCGGCAGAGGCCCGGGCGAGCCTGGGCTTGCACATCCCACATTCGTTAGCTGGAGCTGTGCAGAGCAATTTGCCAAAGAGTAATTAGGGCTCTACAAACGGCAATTAATCTCTGTGCTGCTGCAGGGGAACAGACAGTAAGGGATTTGTTTGTAAAGGGACCGATCCTGAATATTTGAGCGGGGGCCAAGCCAACCCACAGAGCCGGGAGCAGGGAATCTCCTGTCCTCCATCCCGCTCCTGCCGCAGCTCCCAGCACCTCTCTGCACTTGGTTCCTCCTCACTGCCCACAGTGATTGTGCACAGAGCTGCCTCAGTGGGTGGGACAGCCAGACACAAGGGGAGAGTCCCACAGCCACCCAAGATTACAAACACAGCGTAGTTATCTTTCGGGATCTTGTCTGATGTGTATCTTGAGATGGCCTCATCTCACACATCATCTCTTGGTTTATCTTGATCACTCCTGGCAAATCAGTCTGGCCTGTTCTTAAAAGTCTCAGAGGACAAACGTCGTGCAGGACACTTAGAACAAAAGTCCCAGAGTAGGGCTTCATCCTCCACCAACTACACTTTAAAAGCAGGTGAGAGCTCAGGTCTGTGCTGTTACACCACCCACATGCTGCCCAGCCCTGGCTGAGTCCAGGCACTGCCCAGCTCCCGCTGACTTACGAAGATGACCATGATGACAAAGGCTGCCAGGTAGGACGTCCTGGCCATCCACATGCTGACGAAGCGATAGTGCTCCCCAGACACCACATTGCGAAGGAAACCTGGAGAAAAAGCACAAACACCAGCTCAGTGTGATCAACACACAGGTAAGGACCAACTGCCACTGCCTGCTACAGAAACAGCATCTGGAGCAAATCCTCAGGGCAGCACTCATTGTCATGCAGGGCAGTGAGGAGGGAGGAAATCAGGTTTCCAGACACCTCTTCCCTCCTGCCTCTCTCATTTTGTCCTTGACAATAACACAGGGAGCTGCTCCCTGCGTTACAGATTAATCAATAGTCAGAAGATGATATTCAGGCATGCACAGAACAAACACCCACCGCTCCACGCAGCCGCTGTCACTCCTCCAGGCCTTACCCTTGTTTTCCTCGTTTTCAGCTAAAGCTTTGACACTTGACATCAGGATGTCATCATAGCCCAGGAACTCGTCCAGCAGCAGGCGGCTGAACCTGTCCCCAAAGCACTGATCCCTCGTAGGGTCTAGGGAGAACACAAAAACCTGCTCAGACTGTTCACACCCGCAGCCCCAGAGGCACAAAGAGAGCACACGTCCCATCACCCCGAGGGACACGTGTGCCAGCAGAGCTGGGCCTGGGCCAGCACGTGGGCCTGGGGCAGTAAAACCGAACTGGGCGGGTCTGGGAGGGAAGATGTCACCCCTGACAGATCCAGTCACACTGTCAAAGTGCTAATGGGCCTTCAGGAATGTCAGGGCTGGCACAGACACAAACGGAATTTGGCTCACCCTGTCTGCCCATCACTGCACAGGAAAATCACCTAAACCCCTGTCCAGTTTTGCTTCAGCTGACTGGGAGGAAGTAACAAGGTTCAGTCTGATCAGGGCACTAACAGTGCACGAGAAGGTCTGAGACTATATTCCTGACTTGGACAGGTTTTAACAGAGCAAATGCCAGGAGGAGAGAGCGCTGTTCCAGGGAAACGATCTGCTGGTGCTCCCAGGGGCACAGGAGCATGTTGAGTGTGACACAGACCTGTGAGCACCGTCCCCAACACCTGCACAGCTGCCCTCACCACTGGGCTCTAACCCTGCACTGCTGCTGCTCCCACTGAGCCCAGAGCTTCAGTGCCTTCAGCCAGGGAGAGGGCTCTTCCCTTCTCCCTGGGAAACAACTGTGCTGGGCATGACATCAGGGCTCACTGAACCAGGCTCCACCATTTCAGAGTGCTCCTCCTGGAAAGCTGTGACCTACTAAAGGGAGACGGGCTGCACACAGCAGCTCTCCTGCGTGGGGAGTGAGTGCACTTCATAAAGAGTTCCCAGGGACAGCGTGGAGGTCTCTGCACAGCAGGTCCCCACCCCTGCCCCCCCTGCCCTGCCCAGGCTGCCTCCCCACTCACCCAGGGTCACCACCATGACTGGGATGCTGAGGCGCTGCCGTGTGCTCTGGGACAGGCGCAGGAAGCCGTATTCCAGCGAGTACTCCACGATGTACTCCTCCTGTGGCCACACTGGAGAGGGAGGGACACAGGGAGGCTCAGCACCTGGATCTGCAAACAACCACCACCAAGAAACAGCCCCTCCGGGTTCGTTCCCTCCCTCCCATCACATTCTTGAAAAGGGAACCAGCTGCAAACATGGGCTCCAGGCTTCCCTCAACCACTTAAACATAAATCAGTTCAAACTCTTCGGAACTGCAGCCCATTCCCCTGATCTTAGTCCTTAATGTGAGGCTTCTGGGAAAGCTTCAGGGCAGCACTTCCAAGCTCTGCCCAGAACCTGCCCACATCTGTGCCTGGCAAGCCCAGAATCACTTGTTCTTGCTCTTTTCAATTTCTGCTTCCCATGTTGTTTGGGAAACAGCAGGAAAATCCACTTTACACCTGCTGAACACCGAGTAAATGCTCCACAGGCAAGAGCCCTGCACTTCCTGGGGACTGAGGTCACTGCTGCAATTACACATCAGAACAGAAGGCAGCAGCAATTACAGCTCTCCCAAAAACCGGTGGTGCCTGAAGTTTCCCTGGTTTGGTTTTTTTTTTTTTCCAAGAAAGGTTCCAAACAGATGCTTTTTGCTACATCATCTCTGAAAGGACAAAACCTCCTGCTAAGCTGGAGCCAAGCAATTTAATCCCTGCTCTTTCAGACTGTCAGGGTGTATCTCCAGGAGGGGGGAGGCAGCTGTCAGGCAGCTCCCAGCACCACAGTGGCAATTAAAGTGACACGAGAACTTAACAGAGACACACCTGACACAGCACTGACAGAGATGCAGCCCCTGACCCCCTTCTCAGGCAGCAAACGCAGGCTGGGCTGTCGGTTTTGTCTTTTGTTTCCATTATAAACAGTTTTAAGCTCAAAAGGAAGTCAAGGGTTTAAATATCAACAATTACTTCCTTTGTCTCATAAAATATTTTTCCATGGCAAAAACATTTGGACTAAACAGCAAATTTTGTTCACTTAGAGCACAGGAAATCTGGCAAAAAACAATAAACTCAGGTATTTGGGACCAATTTGAAGAGATGAATTTTGTAACTCATCTGGGAAACAGCCTGATTCTCTCCCTGCCCTTTTCTGGATCATTTCCAGCCACACGTTCAGCAAACCAAGAGTTACCCCACCAGTGCCACAGCTCTGCACAACGTGACTCTCCTCAGAACCTGGGCAATAAAGGTCCTGCACCAAAAACATTTACTGCTCTCTGGTCTTAATGATCTTTAATTCAGGACTAATGAGCTCTGGATCAGCATCAAGCAAATCCACTGCAAGACCAAGGAACAGAGCAGTGTCTGGTCTCCCCTTCCTCCACAGACACAACCCCGGTATGTCTGCAGAGCAAAGAGTTCCAGCCTTTCCAGGGACAACAGTGTGAGTGAAAGAGGCAATTTTTTTGCAAATTTTGTGGAAAAAGGCAAAGAATCCAATTCCACATCTCTATTTTAATATAAATATTCCTCAGTAGATTTCCTCCCTTAACCACTAGAGACACAAGTTTTCCACACTGGAATTCCATTTTAAATAACACAAAGGCACTAAATCCCCCTGTGGAGTTTAGGAGGCCTGAGCAGCTCAGGCCAGGCAGGAACAGGGCGGGACAAGGCCGGGTGGTATCGCAACCCACGGAACCCGCCCGGCGGCTTTTGGGATTCATTAGTTGGAGCAAATTGGCTGCTCCAAGTGCTGCTGCTGGCTCAGGACCCAGGACACAGCCCAAACCCTGCTCGTGTGAGGAGGAGTGTCGCTGCCAGGGGATCCCTGCGGCTCACAGGGGGGCTCAGGCTCACCTGAGATACCTGACACCGATCACCGCAGGAACGCACTGCCAGACCAGGAGCCCTCGCTCACCTGGGCTTCACCTGAAGCCTCTCGGTCTGGTAACGCTTCTAGAACCAGGCCTGCCGCCACCCCACGCGGCCGGCTCTTCCCCGACCCCAGCCCCGGGGCAGAGTTTGCTGTGGGTCTGCTGTTAGTGCTGACAGGACTGACCCCAGGTGAACACATTGGGAGGACATTCAAGGTCACTGTGCGGGTGCCCCGAGGAGCCAGGACAGGACGTGCGGGGAGGATGACGGGGAGGAGGGAGGAGCACAGGTAGCAGTGAAGGTGTGATTACCTGCTCGGGTTAGCATCTCAAACTCGGACACAGTCTCCCGCAGAGGCTGCATACCTTTAGTGGCTGTGTCACTAAACGAGAACTCCTGGCTGTCGTTGTGGGGCAGCTCAGTGCTGCTCACCCGGGACGGCTTGAGGAACACCTTAGGCTCGATATCCAGCTCAAACTGTTGGAAAAACAGGGCAGGGAAAGTCACATCAGCAGGCTCTTCACCTCCCACCTGCCATGCTCCTTCTGTCCCTGCAAAGGCCTCCACCACCACAGGGGTGGGAGAGGCCACTTTCTCAGGCCACTTTCTCGCTTCCTGTGTTAAACCATCAGAAGCCAACACGGGAATTCAGGAGCAGCCAAGGAACCCACTGTACTTCCAGGAGACTGAGGGATCACACACAACCAACCAACCGTTTCTTCCCAGCCCATCACCCAGGTCTCCCTCTCTGACCCACTCAGGGAGCACAATCCCTAACCTTGATAGAGCTGTTTTCAAACATATCCACGGTCATTTCTTCCTCCTCCTCCTCCTCCTCCTCAGCCGCGGACTCAACCACCATTCCCGGGAACTTCTCTCCGCCGCAGAACTGCAGGAAGATGGGGGCCCGGCTGGAGTTGCGCTGGATCTCCACCCGCAGGATCCCGTCCCGGGGCCACTTGTCCCGCACGTGCTCCAGGCAGTTGATGGGCGAGCGGGAGAAGGCGATGTGGATGTAGGCCAGGATGAAGAGCACGAAGAGAGCCTGCAGGGCGGGAGACAAGGCACAGACCGTCAGCCCGGCCACCCTCGGCCCGAGTACAGCCTTCCCAGTTACCACCAGCTCCTCTTTGCCCATAAAACACTAGAAAAACTTGGACAAGTGGATTTGGCAAGTGGACAAGAGCTTCGGTGCTTCCCTGCATCAACAAGGCAGGAGCCAGACCCTGGCAGTTTGAGCAAGGAACACACCAAAGGCAGCAGGGACCTCCTGCTCCTGTTCATGAGACCAGAGCTGCCCTCGACCCCTGTGCAGCTCAGGTACCCTGCTGGAAGCACAGGTCCTGCAACCAACACCCTCCCCAAACTGAACCACACACAGCACTAACGTGGAACGAGGCTACAAGGCATGTTGAAAGGAATGGAAATGCATCCATGGCTTCCAACCCTTCCCTCCTCAGCACAAAGAGTTTCCTGCTGAAGCCCAAAGACTGCCCAGCCTTCCAAAGGCAGAATAAAGCAAACCTCTCCCAAAGCCAACCCCTCTGAGGGCAGGACGACCCAAACCCACGGCAGACCTGTCGCTGCAAGGAACGGGCCCTGCCCCAGGGCGGCCAAAGGGCTCCCTGCCCTGCCTCAACCCCAGGAACAGCTATAAACCACAGCAAAGCACACTGCACTAATAAAACCCGCTCCCTAAAGCACAGACAGTAACTGTGCATGACATCCAAAGTTCAGAGCTACGAGCACGGCTGGCACAGCGAGTGGCACCGCTCAGCTCAGACCTCCCTTCCACCCACCCCGAGCTGCTCCCTCCTCACCAGCCCAGCTGTCCTGACCTATTTGTGAACAAACAGGCTGGTAAACACCTCTCCACAGAGCAGCTGCACGAGGGATGTGAGGGAAGGTAAATCAGAGCCACCTCCCTGGTTGCAGGAGCTCTGGACAGGCTCTGCTCCCCTGTGCCCAGCAGCCAGAGCAAGCTGGGAGCAGGCTGGAGGCTGCTGGCTCCTGACCCTGCAGGGCTCTGGGAATGCTTTTCATTCTCTAGGATGGCAGTGATCAGAGGCAGAAGCAGCTGTTCTGCCCAACAGCCATACCTTGAGCACCACCCCTGTCCCAGCCTGTCTGCTGGGATCCAGCCGGACAACTGGGACACAGAACAGGGATGTGAAAATCCATAACATGTCTTGGGAGGGTAGAAAAAGTATCTGTGCAGTATGAGACAAGTTCTGCTGAACGTTTTCTTGCTGAATTGTAAAAACCCAGAGCAGGAGGGTGGCCTGGTAAGCTGCTCTCCCCTTCTTACTCTCACTTCCCATCCTAGAAGCCATGGAGCAGGATTTAACCTACTGGTAGCTCACCCCTGCACACTGACAGGCAGGTCACCCTGGAGGGCCCCAGCAGGCAGAAGGGTTCAGCCCGGGGCAGAGCTGTGCTGCACTGGCACTGCTGAAAAAGCAGGGTTAGAACAGGGCTGTGCCTTAACTGCTTCCAGAAAAGACAAGACTCCAACAATCCAGTATGTCATGTGTGCAATGCATCCAAAGTGTGATTTCCTGGAAACAGAAACCGAATCCTCTCCAGCCCAGAGCCCGGGACATGCCCTGCACCAGCCCGGCTGCCCAGCGAGCTGGCTCAGGGATTTCCTTTGGATTTGCGGACCTGGAACCAGAGCCCCGGAGTGCAGGAACTCCTCGTGTCTCCCACACAGGAGAGGCCCACGGGAGGTCTGGGGACAGCTTGGTGTGTGCGGCCCAAACACAGGCTGTGACCTCCGGCAGAGCCACAACTTTTTGTTCCTAAGGAAATCCCTGCCCTCAGCCCGGCTGCGCCTGGCAGGACGAGCTGCCCCTCACCTTGAGGAGGACGAAGAACTCGAAGACGCGGCGGAAGGAGGGCGGGAAGAGGCGCGCGTAGGTCACTGCCATCTTGAAGAACAGCGCGTGGAAGAGGCGGTCGCGCACGTTGATCAGGGGGTTCTGGTTGAGGTTGGGGTTGCGGACGCCCCGGTTGTTGCCGCCGGCGGCCCCGGTGTTGTTGGCCGGGTGGTGGT
>NW_021940916.1:508379-509902 GCF_001715985.3 Manacus vitellinus | reverse complement strand
GGAGCTCCAGCACCGCCCGATCCACCTCTGCTGCTGACGGCAGGGCCTGGGAGCCGCCGGCACCCAGGGAGAAACCTCCGTACCTGGGGGAGAAACAGGGCTCCAAACCTGCCCGAGACCCCACTGCCAGCTGGGCTCCAGGATCCCGTGGGTCCTTTCCAGCCCAGGAGATTCTACAGTTCCATCATTCTATCAAACCTGCCACCCATCTCCCACTGCCATCCCTGCCCAGACTCAACCCTCCACCCACCCAGGCGCCATGGTGAGGGGCACAAGGCAGAGGGCTGAGGCTGGATGGGTGTCAGCTCTGCCCAGCCACCACTCAGGCTCTCCCCAACCCCAACGGGCATCTCCTGCCTCACCCTGGCTCAGATGTGCCAGCCCCCAGCCCCTGCCCAGCTCACCTCTGCTCGTTCACCCACTTCTTGTTCCTCAGCCTGAAAGAAATGGGGTGGGAGGGACAGGGGGGACAGAAACCCCCCGAGGGGATGTGAGGGCAGCGCCTGCTCAGCTGGCCACACTCCCATCACTGTCCCCTTCCCCCGTGCTTTGGTCCACAGTGTCCCTCCCTGCTGCCACGGCAGTGGCACCCTGTGCCAACGCCCTGCCACCTTCCCCAGGTGTCCCTGGGGTGGTCCCTTCGTGTCCCCACAGTGTTCCTGCAGTGTCCCTGGGTGTTCCAGCCCCAGCACTCACTCCTGCCGGATGATCTGGGGGTAGGTCTTCACCAGGTAGTCAGAGATGTTCCTGCCCGTCAGGTTCTGCAGGATGTCCCCTGTGCCCCTCTGCACCTGGGGGATGGACAGACGGGCTGGATGGACACTCGGCCCCGTGGCCTCCCTGGAGCATTGCCTGCCCCTGCAGCCAGCAGTGCTGGAGCCCTGGGGCTGCCCCCGCCGGGCAGGGGTTACCTGGGGCGGAGGGAGCCCCCCGGCCCCCTCGGGACACTCGGGCAGCATCCTGTGTGCCCCCGGGCCACTGCACTGGCACGGCGGGGACGGCTCAGCCTGTGTCCAGTTCCGGCGCCACAGCGCGTCCAGCAGGGACGGGGGGGCTGAGGGGGCCGAGAAGCCATCGGGGTGGGAAGCTGGTGGGCACAGCCCCGTCCTGGGCAGCCGGGGAGAGAAACCTTCTGTTACCAGCCTGGTGTGAGCCAGAGGCATCGGGACCCACCACGGGGATGGTTGGGGGTCCCATGGCATCGCACCGGCCGGCAGGGCTGCTCCGAGGGGGTCGGGCACCGAGGGGGGGTCAAGCCTGGCTGTCCCCTCCAGCCCCCATCCCGCGGACACTCACGTCTGCCCCGCCTCCTTCATGCACTTGGTGCCGAAGCCGGGCTCGGCCAGGAGCGCGTCCAGCAGCCGGGCGGTGTCGGGGTCCCCCGGGGCGTCGTTGCTGGCAGGAGACAAAGGAGTGAGCTGGTGGCAGTGGGGATGGGGGCCACGGGGGGCAGCAGGCTGGGAACACACCTGAAGAAGGTGAACTGCTGCCCGTACATCCAGGGCTGGAGCTGCAGCGGCGGG
>NW_021940916.1:505711-507754 GCF_001715985.3 Manacus vitellinus | reverse complement strand
GGCACCCCAAACCACCACAGCCCCCCAGGCTCCCGTGACTGCCCCCACGCCAGCTCTATCTCCAGGAGAAGGGGGCTGGATATGCCTCCTGGGATTTCATGTCCCATCCCAACCTCTGCTCACATCTGGGTTCCCCCAAACCCACCCTCATCCTGGATCCTGGCTCTGGGTGCACCCCAAAACTGGGAGGTAGAAATGCTGCACGAGGGTCCCTGAGCACCCCCCTGCCCGAAGGGATGCCTGCCTGGATGGACACCTGCCCAGATGGACATGTGCCCCAGCCCCAGGGGTGGAGGTGGGGAACACCCAGCAGCAGCTCAGGGGTCCCAGTTCCCCCCTCCTTACCCAGCTCCCCATCGGCCACATCTGTGTCCCCCACCTCGCCGGGAGCTGCTCCTCTCCTGGTGCCTGACAAAATGGGGATGAGATGCCAGGGTGGGACCCATGTTACAGGCTGTGACACCTCCCTGCACCCACAGGTGCTCCCAGTAGGGACCCTGGCCCTGGGAGGGACACACAGAGTGCTGGGGACACCCCCACCCCTCTGTTCCTCGGCCCCCCTTCCAGCCCAGAGCTCAGCTCCAGCCAGGACCGAGGGGTTTTACCTGCAGTGTCAGTGTCCAGCCCCGTGTCCTCAGCCACCTTCAGGAAGATCTGGGGGATGGGGGGCTGGTGTTAAACATGACACCAATTCCCACAGCCCAGTGGGGGAAAGCCCTTGGTAATGGGCAGGGGGTGGGACCCGTGTGAGCCATGGGTAGCCATGGGCAGCCCCAGCCCCACTGGGTACCTCTTCCAGGGTGGTGTCGGAGATGCCGTAGCTGGAGACTCCCAGTTCCCCCAGGCGTGCATCCAGCTCGCGGAACAGCTCCCCGAAGGCCCCGTCCCGGGCCCCGCTGTAGGGCAGGACAAAGAGCACCTCGTGCCCGATGTCCTCCACCAGCCGGGAGCCGGGCACCAGCTTCTGGATCAGTGCAGACAGCTGGGCCACATCTGGGGGAACAGGGAGGGCTGGAAACCTGAGACAGGAGCCGCTGGCTGGTGCAGCTGGCCACAGCAGGCACGTGCCCACCATCCCAGCCTTAGGGTCCCTGGGAGAGCTGGAGGGGATGGGGACCCCCTTCTGCCCCACCAGTGCAGGGGGGCCAGGAGCCAGCGGCAGGGCTGTGCATTCCCAGCCCCCCCAGGGGAGCAGCTGGGGGGGGCCACGGGGGCCAGGACCCTCACCCACGGCGCTGGCCTCGCTGCCCCGCTCGCTGCCCAGGCCCGTGTCACTGCTGTGCTCCGAGTCACTGCCATCCTGCAGGAAAGAGCAGCCGGAGCCTGGCACCCCACACCAGGACCTGGCCCCCAGTGCCCCCCAGTCCCCGGATGGAGGCACTGGTTGCCCCTGGCAACAGCCCCTCGGGGCTGAGGGACCCACCTTTTTGGTGACACCGGGGACAGCACCGGTGCTGCCGCCTGCCCCGCTTCGCTCCCGCTTCACCAGGGTGAGGTGGTACCCGGTGCCCAGCCTGGCCTTGAGGAAGAGGGGGGACCCGCAGCAGCAGAGCCGGCCCTGCGAGATGATGGCCGTGCGGTCCCCGAGCAGCTCCGCCTCGTCCATGTAGTGGGTGGACAGGATGATGGTGCGGCCTGGGGGCAGGGAGGGGGCTTGATCCCGGACCCTCCTGCTGGTCCCCCCATGGTGGGTTTTTCCCACCAGCACGTCCCCCCACTCCCCCCGGGCTGGAGGGCTCAGAGGGAGAAGCTCACAGCCCAGCGCTGACCTTTGCGGTACTTGAGCAGCAGCTCCCAGATGCTGCGGCGGGAGAAGGGGTCCACGCCGGCCGTGGGCTCGTCCAGGACGACCACCCGGGAGCCGCCCACGAAGGCGATGGCCACCGAGAGCTTCCGCTGCATCCCGCCTGCAGAGGGACAGCGTTGGGGGCACCCGGGGCCGCCGACCCCCGCTCGGGCACCTGCCCTGTCCCCCGCACGCACCCGAGAGGTTCCTGGTCTGCTCCCGGCGCTTGTGGGGCAGCCCCGTGTCCTGGAGCAGCT
>NW_021940916.1:499620-500878 GCF_001715985.3 Manacus vitellinus | reverse complement strand
CGAAGTTGCCCACCACGCCGGGGGCCTCTCCCGCCGTGGGGTGTCGGAAGCAGGGGTTGTTCATGTTGCAGATGATGCCCTGGAGCCAGGACAGGGTCCCTGCCGAAGGCAGTGCCTTGTTGGGGAAGTGGCCTGCGGGAGAGGGAGGCAGGTCCAGGGGCAGCATGGGATCCCCGGGACCCCACATACCAGCGAGTCCCCATGGTCTGATCACCTCCTGTGTTTGTCTCCCCTGGTGCCACTCCACAGGGCTCCCATACAGGGCACACAGGGGGGTCCCAGGAGGCACAGGGGGTCATTACCAGCCAGAGGGTGGTCTGGCAGGGGACACTCACACTCATGCTGCTTGAAGGGTGGGTGAGATCGTCGCACCGAGATCAGGATGAGGAAGAGGAAGAGGGGCCACAGGATCTCGATGGCCAGCTGGATCTGGGGGAGACCGACAGTTGGGGGGGATCTCTGTCCCCATCATTGCCCAGAGCTCTGCCTGCCCCTGTGCCAGGAGCCAGCGGCTCAGGGTGCCCCACACCCCAGTCACCCACTCACCCGCTGCCGCCGGCGGTAGGTGAAGTTCTTCCAGAGCAGCAGCCCCAGCTGGGTGCCCCAGCTGGCCATGGTGGGGGGCACGGGCCCTGCTCGGCTCCGGCTGCGGGGGAGAGCAGGGGGTTCAGCCCCAAGCTGGGGGCAACTGTGGGGCCCTCACTTCCCTCTGGGTCAGGGCTTATCACACCCCGGGCAAAGTGCTGGGCACAGGGCTGAGCCCCGGGGCTGGCAGGAGCTGGACGGCATTCCTGCAGAAAAGCTCCTTTCCGGAGCTAATGCCTCAAATTCCATTCTTTCCTGAACCAAAAGCAGCGGAATTGGGCACGAGCTCTGCCCAGGAGCCACGAGCGGGATTCGCAGCCCAGCACGGGGTGTGGCTCCAAGCCCTGGCGACCTGGGCAGCCCGGGGGAGGCAGGGACCTGCCCGTGCCCCAGTTTTCCCATGGGAGGGGTGTGGGTGGGTGTTTCTGTGAGACCCTCAGCACCACAGGAGGGAAATTGCGTTGGTGCAGTGGGCTCGAGGCGCGAGCTTCCACACCCGGGTCCAGCGGGTACCTCTCGAGCTGTGCTGGGACCCCAGAGCTTCAGTTCTGACCCTTCCCAGCACCAGCCCGGTTTCTGTCAGCTCCTAGGAATTCACTCACCCCTGGAGAAGGGCCAGCAGCCCCCGGGCAGGACAGCAAAGCGCTGCCAAGGCGGCTCCGTGCCCAGCCCG
>NW_021940916.1:493857-497928 GCF_001715985.3 Manacus vitellinus | reverse complement strand
AGCTTTGGCTCCAGCCTGGGCGATTGGATTGCTGCGGAGGTGCAGCAGTGCCGGGTGTGCCGGGTGTGCCAGGTCCCAGCCCTGCCCTGCAGCCAACACCATCATCTCAGAATCTTGGTCCCAACGACTTCTGCAAAAATGGCATTTCCAGCATCTAGAGATTACATGAGAGTGCAAACACGTGTGCACACATTCACTGACTCACACACTCACAGTCCCAAGGCCCCACAGTGCCCTGGGCTCCCCCCACACCACGTCCCACCGACCCCAGCCCCTCTCCTCCATGGGGCTGAGCCAGGTCCTGCCAGCACAGCAACGAGCAGCAGCACTGGGTGCAGCACAGACAGCTGCCCCCCACTCCTTGCTGAGGGATCCGGGGGTGTTGCAGGGGCACATGGTGGGCGCTGGGTGTGTGAGAGGTGACACTGTCCACTCCCCGGTGCTGGAGCATCCACCGCCTTCCCGCTGCCCTGGGACCTGGGGGCTCCCATGGGAACTGGCCAGGCTCCTCTCTAGAAACAGGGTCTTTATTTCCTTGCTCGGAAAAATAGATTAATTTCCAAAGTTAAAAAAGAGTTTAAAAAGAAGGAATGACGGAAGTGAAGGCTGGAATGTGGCTGGCAGTGTGGCTGTACACGAGATGGTGCGGGCGGGGCTGGTGCCGTCCCGCTCAGTAGCTCTCCTCCTCCTCACAGTAGTAGTGGTACCCAGGGGGGTCCCCGCCCAGGTCACCGGCAGCGTTGGCCACCTCGCCCTGGCTGCCCTGTGGGCAGTACTTGGGGTCATAGATCTGGCGGCCGAGGCCAAAGACCTGCCCGCTCTGGTTGGCGCCCTGGTTGGAGCCCATCTGCAGTGACATGGAGGAGTTGTCGCACTTCTCTGTCCCCATCTTGGCATCGTAGATGTGTCTCCTGGTGCCGGGAGCTGTCATGCCCACCTGGGAGGGAGAACAGGATGGAGCAGGGCTCAGCTGTGGTCCCCCCACACCCTCCCAGCCCAGCACAGGCGCTCACCTGGCTGGCACACTTGTTGGTGCCCATCTGCAGGCTGATGGTGGAGTGGTCCATGGGTGGCAGGATCTGGTTCTTGGGGTCATAGAGGTGCCTCCGGGTGCCGTAGGCCGTCATGCCGGACTGGCTGGCGCACTTGTTCGTGCCCATCTGACAAAGGGTTTGGTGAGGAGCATGTGCTGCCCCACACATGCCCCTTCTCCCCTCTCCCCATCGCCCCCAGCCCAGGGGGCACAGCCAGAATTCCCCAACCCACCCCAGACTCACGGCCACTGAGTGCCGGACATGGAGCCACGATGGTCCCAGACCCCAAGAACACCTGAGGCACCTCGAGCCTCGGGTTCTTCCAGCTGTGCTTGGAGCCATGACAGTGCTGAGGATCTGCCAGAACTGGGCACCCCTCTCCCAGTCCCCCACCCCTGGGACTCCACAGGACAACCCACCTGCAGCCCAATCACACACTGCCCAGCCTTCATCTTGGCCTCGTCAAAATTCCTCTGCTGCTTCTCTGAGTACTTCACACCGATGTCCACTCCGCTCTGCAGCCCCTTCGTCTTGGCCTGCCAGGAGTGGTGGTGAGGAGGGACAGGGGTCCAAGTCCCCCCATCCTCTTCCTGGACAGGGGGAGCCATAGGGTCCCACGGGCACCACCCCAGGCTGGGGGTCCCCGCAGGACAGTGCCCCTTCCCAAGCTGCTCGTCCCCCTGTGCTCACCATTCCCGCCAGTGCCAGCAGTGACACCTGCACCTGGGTCAGGTTCCCGCTCTCAAAAAGGTCGTTGGCTTCGAAGAGGTCCACGGGGTTCATGCCATAGCTGGCCATGGCCTTGATGAAGTTGGAGAGGTTCTCGAGCTGCAGGGAGGGGGACAGGGATGAGCCCCGGTGGGTGACCACAGAGGGACAGTGGGCGGGTGGCAGCAGGGCTGCACTTACCTGGTGCCAGTTCTGAGCTGAGCGGTTGATCTTCCTCACCGAGTTGGGCTGCAGCTTGTTCATGAGCCTGGAGGGAGGCAGGGGGATGTGGGGCTGTGGCAGGTAGAGCCCCAAGGGGCTGCAGGGCATGGGCCCCTTTCAGGAGGATCCAGCCCAGGCCTCCCCCATGTGATGCAATTCCTTGCCCAGGTCCCTGTTGGTCCCCAGGGCTCTCCACAGACAGAGACCCTTTGGGGGTGACCCAGCAGGTCCCACTGGTGTGGATCCAGCCCACCCTTTCCACCCCAAAGGCTGGCGGGGGTCCCCTGGAGGGCTGGTGTTCCCCGTCCCCACCCAGTCCGGGACTCACTCGCAGAGGATCACCCCGTCCTTCAGCCCCTTCTGGAAATCGGGCCCGATCTGCTGCCCCGTGACGCTCTCGATCCACGTCCGCAGCTCAACCTCCTTCTGTGGGTCATACTTCTGGGCAAGCTGGAGGGGGTGGGTGAGGGCAGCTCAGGCACAGCCCTGTGTGCACCCCAAACCCCTCATGGGAACAGTTCCCCCCTCCCCAGGATGGGAATGGGGACAGGAGGATGATGCTGCCATCAGACACGGCAGCTTCTGAACCATTCCAAAAGGATGAGGAGGAACTGCCTGTGGGGGCCAGGGGGAAGTGCCCCCTCCATGGGTCTGTCCCTCCCTGTGCCCTGGAGCCTGCGGGAGCCCAGCTCCAATCCCCAGGGGTCTGGCCACGAGATGCTCTCCCTTCCGGCAAAGCCCAACAGCCGCCGCAGATTCCTGGTCACCGCGGCTATGCCAGGAATGTGGACGCCTCCTCCCAAATGGAGACCAGCTGCCAGGGCCGGCAGCATCCCCGCCATCGGCATCTTGCCTCGGCCCTGGCCCATGAGGCAAGAGAAAGGCATCCTGTCCTGAGGTGGAAAGAGCCTGGAAGCCCCGAGTGCTGTCCTGCCCCAGCCCCGTCCCTCCGATGCTCAGCCAGCACCCAGAGGTGGCCTCAGGGCACCCACCGACCTCTCGCCCATCCAGTCCTCTCCTGCTCCCGTTATTTGGGGGGCCATGAGTCCCCTCCTCCTGGACAAAGGGAGACACTGGAATGGACACAGTCCAGCCCTGCTGTGTGGTGGGGAGATGCTCCGGCCTCAAAGGGGAACTTGACTGATGCAGGACCTTGGGTCACACACCACGTGTGTCCCGGTCAGGGGGATTCCACAGTCCCACCAGATGATTTTCTGGAGCACAGGCAGCTGCAGACAGTTCTTCTTCCCTCCCCGTGGCCAATGTGAGGGTTTCCCAGGGCACAGGAGCAGGCAGAGGGGACCAGCCCCAGAGAGATCCCACCGCAGCCCACTTTGCAAGGGATTGCACAGACTGGGAGCACGGCGCTGGTTTAACTGGTTCCCAGTTGGTGATGTCACCTCCAGCAGACACACTGGGGCAGTCAGACTGGCTCATGTCTTGCTGAATCAACCCAAAGCACCAAGAGCACATGGTGGGGAGGCTCCGGCGCGTGTCATCCGTTCAGTGCCAGGGCAGCCCAGCCCCAGGCAGGCTGGGGCCCGTCTGCTCCTTATGAAACGTAAATCCCCTGCAAGGATGGGTAAGGAGCCACAGCCACCACATCCCTGCAGCCACACGCCCACCACCACTTGGCCCTCCTTCTGCCTGCCCTGGCCCCATCCAGGCAGCTCCTGTGTCCCCGGGCAGCACAGGCCACCAGCCCTGGGGTGACCACAGCTCAATCTCTGCTCACCCGGGTTGGGCACAGCCCAGCACCTCGGCCACTGCTGGTGCCACCTACAGCCTGGGGCAGCTGTGTCCCCCCGGCCCAGCAGGACCCCTGTGAGCTGTCGAGGAGGCAGGAGGGTGCTGGCAGCTGCCTGCACCCAGCGGCACAGAGCTCCCTCCTCGGGGTGCAAACAGACCGCCCAGAGGCTCCCGTTCCCCTTTTCCCTTCCGGCCCGGGGCAGGGTCACCGGGGTCACAGCCCCATTCCCAGCGAAGGCCATGGAGCATCCGCGGGGGATGCACAACTGTGGGGAAGCAGAAAGTGAAGCTCCGTGGAGCTGGCCCCGAGCCGCGGGGTTTGCCGGGAGCAATAGCGGCCACTGCACGGGAGAGGCAG
>NW_021940916.1:479268-490695 GCF_001715985.3 Manacus vitellinus | reverse complement strand
CCCCCGTGGGGCTGAGCTCCCCTCTGCCCTCGCCCACGGAAGCCTCGTGCTCTCCGCACTCCGTGTCTGCCAAAGACGCTTCCGGCAGCGCCCGGCCCGGGATGCTGAGACCCCGCACACTCGTGTCACACCTGGGTGCCTGGGGGTCCCTGATGGGAGCTGCTGAGTGGGCTGGGGGCTGCAGGGTCCCCTCCCCGTGCTCACAGACCCTTGCTGGGTGCCTGATCCCCAAGCCATGCACGGTCCTGGGCAGTGCTGGTACCAACCCCTCCCTCGGGGCAATATTGCCCCTGGAAACTGGGGGCTTCCTCCATCTGTAAAACACTTGCCAAACCCCCAACAGTGGCCTGGGAGGTGTCCCTGTCCCTGCCCCCTCCCCCAGCATGGGACCAGCTGAAAAAGAGGAAGGGACGTGTGGGCTGGATCCTGCTGCTGTTTGGCTGTGCTGAGGTCCCCAGTCCACTGGGATGGGCAGTCCCAGGATGGTGGGTGCTGGGGTGGATGAGCAGTGTCACCCACATGGTCACTGTGTGCCCCCATGATGAACACAGAGCCAGAGGGACTGGTGGGGGATGGCCAGGCAAGTGCCCAGGCCCTGCCCAGGCCTGGCCCAGACCCTCCCTGCTCTGTCTTTGCCCTGTGGGGTCCCAAGACTGTCTCCAAGGTCCCCAAAGGGGATGCCTGACTGGGGAAACTGAGGCATGGTGCAGCTGCAGGGTCTGGCACCAGCCCCTCAAGACACCACCCCATTCCCCAAGCTGGTGGTGTGGCGAGTCCTGGGGTGCTGCCCTCTCCCTGCCCAAGCACGGTCCCCACCACGCTGGCTGTGCCCTCACACTCATCCCTGCTCCCCAGGACCTCTCCCGCAAGGATTGCCTGGAGGCACCAGGCTCCAGCCTGGGGGACCTGCCCACAGCCAGTGCCAAGCTCAGCACCAGCCCCAGCACCGTGGGCACCCTGAAGCGCCCCACCAGCCTCAGCCGCCATGCCAGTGCCGCCAGCTTCCCCCTGCCCGCGGCCCCCCGCCCCATGGCCAAGGGACACAAGACCCCCACGTCCTACAGCCCCATGGAGGGCGGGGAGGGTCCCTTCATCGACCCCGAGGACATCTCCCAGCTGCTGGCGGACGTCGCCCGCTTCGCCGACGCCCTGGAGAAGCTGCGGGACGTGGTGCTGCGCGATGGTGAGTGCCTGGGTGCCCACCCAGTGCCAACACCCGTGTCACAGCGCTGCAGGGCACCCCAGGGACAGACCCCCCGTGGGTGGGGGTTCTCTGCTTGGGCCAGAGGCCACCAGGGCCCGCAGGGGCCATGAAGCTGCGGGCAGAGATGGTGGGTGGGTGGTGGGTGAGTGGCTGCCGGAGCTCAGGGCCAGGATAACGCGGCTTCCTGCCGCGAGCTATTTTCATCCGCCCGTTTTCCTGTTTACAGTGCAGCGGTGCCAGCCGCCTGCCAGGGCCCCCTGAGCCCTGCAGGGTGCTGGGCATGGCCCCCCGAGCCCCCAGCCCACCAGGGTGGCCGTCAGGATGGGGCTGGGTGGTCTGCGGGCCCACGAGCGCCTGTCCCTGCCCAAGGGGGCACAGGAGATGCACCAATCCCATGGCGTAGGGGGCACATGACACTGTTCTCAGCCCTGGTTTTGCAGAAATCCCTTCCAGACCCCGAGCTGGGGGCTGGGTTGGGCAGGGGGCTTTGCCTGGCTGGGCAGTGAGTGCCAGTCCCCCATCCCAGCACCTCCCTGCACAAGGCTCCTCACCTCCTAACCAGGCTGCCAGTGCCCAGCCCTGTCCCGTGCTGACCAGGCCAGATCCTCAGGCTGGCAGCTGGAGCCCATGGAGGGAGGGGACAGTCCTGGGGAAGGACCTGCAGGATGCAGTGAGCCAGGCTGGCATGATGGCAGGACAGACCTGCCACATCCCTCCCATCTGGGAGCGTCCATCCGGGAGGAGGGAGGGAAGGAAACGAGGAGGAAATTCCCAAACTGCTTTCAAGGGAAAAAGTTACTACTGCGGAAAAAACGCCTCAAAGGTTGGGCTTCCCCCCGGCCACCACCGGGCTGGGCAGGAGACACACGGCTGTGGGGAGGTGCTGGACAGGCCATGCCTGGCCTGGGAAGCCCCGAGGCCAAGGGGAGGGGCTGCATGGTCTGGGAGATGGCAGGACCCTGCCTGGCATGTGGCTGGGAGGTAAATGGGACAGGGACGTGGGACAGGATCACAGGACAGGGATGCAGGGCAGGGACACGGGGCAGGGACACAGGACAGGGACACAGGGCTCAGCCCCCTCTCTTGCAGACCCCAAGGAGCCCCAGCGGCCGCTGGCCCACGAGTGCTTGGGCGAAACCCTGCGCATCCTGCGCCAGGTCATCAACAAGTACCCACTGCTCAACACCCTGGAGACCCTGACAGCTGCTGGGACCCTCATCTCCAAAGTCAAGGGTGAGACAGGGGCTGGAAGCTCTGTCCCACTCCCCTCTTGCCCCGTGTCAGGGTGCAGGGCTGGGGAACCCATGGGGGGGTTTGCCAGGAACGGAGCTGCCCCATGGGCTGGCAGAGAAGGCAAAAGCATCAGCTGCTTCTTGCTGTGGTCCAGCTTTAAGGACGATATAGTGTCAGAAATGACAGATCCTGCCTGGGGGTTTCCAGGCACGGCCACAGGAAAAACACTGAAATAATTAGATCCTGCTCCTGGCAGCCCCTCGTGTTTACAGAGCGGGGTCTGGGAGGCCAGGCCCTGGCTGGGCACCACCTCCCTCTGCTGTCACCCACGGGGAGGGGGTGACTGCACCCACCACAGCACCACCTCCTGCGTCAGCCGCCGCTTCCTGGACACCCAACAGCAACCGCAGGGGACAGGAAGGCTCACGGGTGGCGAGAGGGCTGCTGGGGGCTGGCCCCACGTGGGGACGGGAGGGAGTGCACTGGGGCAGACCCCAGCCCCTCACTGCAACGGGGGGCTCAGTTCCCCCCGAGGAGCAGACCCAGGGGCTGCCCAGGAGCCCTCCCTGGCTGCTGCTTACCCCTGCCGTGGGTGTCTGCTGAGCACTGTCTGCGCCGGTTCCCTCTGCCACCGGCGGTTCCTCTTTTGGCCAAGAGCCCTCCTGGAGGAGTCCATCCTGCTCAGAGCAGGGTCTGGAGGAGCCATGAGGCAGGGAAGGCAGTGGAACAGGTCCAGCAGTGCTTTTCCAGCAGCCCTGAGTAACGGGAATAAACAGAAACATGAGCCAAGGGATGCTGGCAGGGAAGTCAGTCCTGGGAGAAAGCAGGGGGATGCTGTGTTGGAGGAATCCATCATCCATAGGGATGATCCTCCCCACTGCTCCCTCAACTTGCCCCAGCCCCACCCCAGCCCCACAGCTCCCCTGATACCACCGTGAGCCCAGCGGGTCCTTCTCCTGCTGAGAGAGGGACAGGTACACAGTGACAGGGCTCCCACATTTCCTCTCCTCCAGGGTTCCACTATGAATCCAACAACGAGGCGGACAAGCGGGAGTTCGAGAAGGCCGTGGAGACCATCGCTGTGTCCTTCAGCAGCACGTAAGGGATCATGGGCAGCTGCCTCCACAGCCGGTCCGTGGGTGCTGCTGGGTGACAGCCCATGTCCCTGTCCCTGTGCTGTGCTCCTGTCCCCACAGGGTGTCCGAGTTCCTCATGGGGGAGGTGGACAGCAGCACCCTCCTCTCCATCCCACCCAGTGACCAGAACCAGGTGAGCCGTGGGGCTCTGGCTGCTCCCCCAGCTCTGATGGGAGCCCAGAGCAGGGTGTTTCTCCAGAGCCATTCCCGTGAGCTCCTGGGCACAGCCTGGGCACAGCCTGGGCACAGCCAACTTCCAGCAACAGCTGAAAGGCTCCGGCAGCTCCAGGTTCCAGCCTCCCCTCCGTCTGCTTGGCTGACCAGCCCCTTTTCTTTCCAAATCCTCAAAGAGTATGGAGAGCCTCTACGGGGGGATCCCTGGGCCCGGAGGAGACAGTGTGCCTGTGGGTGTGGAGAGCTACAGCACGGGTAAGGAGGACGAGGGTGGGTGCAGGGTTTGGGGTGGGGGTGCCTGGCTGAGCAGGAACCGGCGCCTTCCCTGTCATCGCTGTGATCCTGAGCCCCACTTGGCTCCTCGGCTGGGAAAAGGCAGCAGAGCTGTGGCACCGGGGTCGGCAGGACCGGCACAGCACGGGGCGGGCTCGGGGAGGGGAGGTTTGCACTGGAAGCTCACGGGGTGTCCCCTGCAGCCCGTCCTGCGGCCGAGGAAGTGGACGTGATGCTGCAGCGCTGCGAGGGGGGGGTGGATGCTGCACTCCAGTACGCCAAAACCATCTCCAAGTACATGAAGGACCTGATCTCATACCTGGAGAAAAGGACCACACTGGGTGAGCAGGGGGATGGCAGCTGGGCCCCTCTGGAGCAGGGCTGAGCCCCGGGGCAGGTCGAGGTCCCTACAAGAGTCTGGGGGGAGACCAACACTGCCAGGGAAGTGGGAACTTCACTCTTCAAGTTCCTGATTTATCTTTCAAAAGAAGATTGGGTTCCTCCAGGGAATTCCCAGTGTCTCGTGTGCCTTTTCACTTCCAAACTTTTTCTTCCAGAGATGGAGTTTGCTAAAGGGCTCCAGAAAATGGCAAACAGCTGCAAGCAAACCATGAGCCAGGAGGTAAGTCCCCATGTCCCTAAAGCCCCCAGAGCTGGGCTGGATTGAGAGTCAGCAACCCTGGGGAGCCCATCCCACATGTCCCAGCTCCAGAGCCCAGGAGAACATGCAGGCAGCTCTCCAGAGCTCTGCCTGGAAAAATTCAGGATGAGGCTTTTACCAGCAGCCACCAGCCCCATCACACCTCTGACTCTTCCTCCCCAAAGGACGTGACTCCTTGGGCAGGTGCTGGGGCTCAGGGTGGTGTGTTTTCCCACTTCCCAGACCAACATGCCTTTCCTGTCCATCTACCTGCTGGCCCTGGAGCAGGACATGGAGCATGGGACGTCGGTTCTGCAGGCAGCCAACACCCTGCAGCACCAAACCTTCCTCCAGGTGAGGGGCCGAAGGGTCCTCCCGGGGCTGGTGGTCCTGGCATTGCAGAGGTGGCTCTTCCTTAGCTCAGTCCAGAGGGAACCTGCGTCTGGCACTTCCCAGGCTGCAGATTTTCATCCCTGGCACAAACCAGTGCCTGTGACCTGGCCGTGCTGGCAGCAGCAGTGACCAGCACAGGGCACTTCTCCTTGCAAAGCCTTGGCAAGGGCAGAGCAGAGCACTCAGCTCAGGGCATCACGGGGCTGTTCCTCCCAACCCAGCCGCTGATGGTGAGACGCCTCGAGCACGAGAAGCGGAGGAAGGAGATCAAGGAGCAGTGGCACCGGGCACAGAGGAAACTGGTGAGTGACTGGGTTTGTGTCGCAGCCTGGAGCACCCCGGACATGTGCCCCTCTAAGGGTGCTGGACCCCCTGCCCCTCTCTGGCAGTGTCAGGTGCTTGGGTGCCTCTGCTGTGCTGGGGGACCCCGGGGAGCCCACGGGAGCTGGTGACTCCCTGGCTGGGTTCCGTCCTCACCCGGGTCACGGCTCGCCCTGGCAGCAAGAGGCCGAGGGGAACCTGCGCAAGGCCAAGCAGACGTACATGCAGCGCAGCGAGGAGCACGACAAGGCCAAGTACGTGGCGGTGAAAGCAGAGGAGGAGCAGCAGAACACGACCAGCAGCATCACCACCAAAACCCTGGACAAGAAGAGGCGGCTGGAAGAGGAAGCCAAGAACAAGGTAAGAAGGTGACAGCTCTGGAGGCGCCTCCTTGCTCCCGCTGTCCCTGCGCAGGAGCCACCCTGAGCCATGTGGAGTGACCTGAGCTCCCCTGGATCCTTGAGCATGGCATGGGAGTGCCTGGAGGAACATGGTCCGAGGGGCTGTTCTCTGTGTTCTCCTCACCTCTGAGCTGTCCTCCTCTCTCCCTCTCCCGACTCCAGGCAGAGGAGGCCATGGCCACCTATCGCACCTGCGTGGCCGATGCCAACACGCAGAAGCAGGAGCTGGAGGACACCAAGGTGAACTCCCTGCGGCAGATCCACGAGGTGATCAAACAGAGCGACCAGGTCATCAAGTCGGTGAGTGGGGCTGGACTGGGGTGTCCCCAGGGCAGGAGGTGGACGTGCTCTGCTCTGGAGGGTTCGGAGTGGCCTCCCAGCAGAGCCATCAGGGGCCCAGGTGGGTGCAGAGCTCTGCTCTCCCTCGTGCTCAGAAAAACCGAGGCTCAAGGCTGCAGAACAAGTGCTGCTCCGTGCTCCTGATTGCCCACCTGACCTGGAGCCCCTGGTTCCTCTGTTCCTGATCACCCACCTGACCTGGAGCGTCTTTTCCCTCTCCTCCTGTACCTCGGCTCACAGGGCTCACGCCGGTCTCTCTCCACGTCTCTTTCAGGCCACCATCTCCTTCTACCAGACCATGCACATGCAGACGGCGCCGCTGCCCGTGAACTTCCAGACGCTGTGTGAGAGCAGCAAGCTGTACGACCCGGGCCAGCAGTACGCGTCCCACGTGCGGCAGCTGCAGCGCGGGGACGAGCCCGACGTGCAGTACGACTTCGAGCCCTACGTGTCCCACAACGCCTGGTGAGGGGGACGGGGGAGCCATCCCCGGGCAATGCTCCAGCTCGGCTGCGTCCCCCGCGCCATCTCCCGCTCCCGTGGCTGCCCACGCGCTCCTGCAGGAGCCAGGGTGCTGTCAGCATTCCTGAAGGCAGCTCCTGCTGGGAATGCTGGAGTTGCACCAGCTCGGAATTCCCCTCGCGTCCTTCGGTGGATGAGACGGGCTGTCGAGTATTTAAGAGAGAACTCTGCATCCCGAGACTGGTGGAGAGCAGCCGTGGATAAGGGTTCTGAGTGTCCTTCCTTCCTTCCCATCCACGTTCCCTCTTCCCCTCCAGGTCCCCCTTTTCTCGGACACGGAAGGGCAGCTTCAACGCCAGCGAGTTTCCCGCGAGTGCCGAGGGGGCCGGGGCCGGCTCTGAAGGAGGGGCAGGAGCCAAGGAGGCTCCGAGCGGGGCCGAGGCGGCCGAGCGGAGAGGTGAGCCTGGAGCAGCAGGACGGGCCGGGAGCCTCCCAGGCGGAATTCCCTGAAGGACACTAAACCAGATCTGTGGCGCTTCGCTCCCTAAGAGACCATCATCCATCTGCCCATCCCCTTTTCCTTGCTGGGTGTCACTGGAGGCACCAAACCCCAGCGGCCCCTTCACCAGCAGCTTCCCCCAGACATCCCAGTTTCTCCCAGCATCCACACTGTTCTCCCACTGTTCCCTCCCGAACACAGACAGCAATCCCAATGGACCCTGTGTTCTCTCTGCAGGTGGGAGGGGACACCAGGTCCATAAATCCTGGCCAACCACTGTTGCTGATGCTGAAAGCAGCCTGGATTCCAATGCAGGTAGATACGGGAACAGCTCAGGAGCCCCTCCCAGTACAGCCAGTCTAAACCCAGAGCACTCCAGTTAGGCTGCACCAACCCTTGTTTACCTGTTGGTGAATGGCTGTGCTGATCCCAGTCTCTGATGGGATGGGGTGGGATGAGTTTTCAGAGGAGAAGCAGCTTTGCCACTGATTCACCAGTCTGTGGGTTTTCCTTGGACAGGTGAATTCAGCCACAAGCTCCAGCGGCTCTCGTCCAACGGCACCGTGTCCTCCAGTGAGGAGCTGGAGGAGAAGGATGAGACCACCACCCCCTTTGAGCAGAGTAGGTGACAGTGTGGGAGGTGACAGTGCTGCTGCTGCACCACCCCTCCAGCAGGACTCCCTGAGGGCCACTTTTCCCAAATCCAGTAGTTCCAGAGGCAAACCCACCAGTTGCTGGGGATTCCTGACGGTGTTGCTGGTAGCACTGCCTTTCCCAAGGGATGAGCCCTGCTCAGACCAGGGACAGTGACCGCCCTGCTCAAGCGGTGCCCGACCTCACATCTCCTTTTGCTCTGCCCACAGGCATCAATGGGATCAGCCCGGAGCTGGCAGCTCCCACGGGGCCCTTCCGGAATGTTGGCTTGTCCAAGGCTGCCCAGACCCACCGGCTGAGGAAGCTCCGTGCCCCTTCCAAGTGTCGGGAGTGCAACAGCTACGTGTACTTCCAGGGAGCTGAGTGTGAGGAGGTGAGCTGGGAGAAGTGGGAAGAGAGCTGGGGGTGGAACCCACCTGAGCCCAGCTCTGACCATGTTCAGGAGGCCATTCCTCCTCTGGGGAGGGTTCCAGGTGCTTTCCATTGGTCCTGCAGTATCTCCAAAGCATTTTTCCTGGCTCCCAGCATGCTCTGAGCGATGCCTGGCGTTTCTCTGTAGCTGCCCTCCCACCTCCACGTCTCCCCCTCTCTCTCCTAGTGCTACCTGGCCTGCCACAAGAAGTGCCTGGAGACCTTGGCCATCCAGTGTGGGCACAAGAAGCTCCAAGGGAAGCTGCAGCTCTTTGGGCAGGACTTCACAGAGGCATCCCGGGGCAGCCCGGACGGGATCCCCTTCATTGTCAAGAAGTGCATTTTGGAGATCGAGAAGCGGGCTCTGAAAACCAAGGTGAGTCACACTCTCCTCTCTCCTCCTCCTCCTCAGCTGGCTCAGCCCTTGGAAGGATCCCCTGGAAAACCAACGGGCTCAGTTTTGGATTTCTGCAGGGCAGGGAGCCAGGGAGTTCATCCCAGGGATGAACTTGGCCCAAATACCCCAAACTCTGCCCATGGAAACTCAGCTTTCCTGCCTCCTGCTCTCCTGTGAAGCAGGAATGGCTGAGCTGGAAAAGAGATATCCCAGAATGACTTCCTGGAGGGATTTCCCACCTCAGAAGGAGAGGGGGAGCACACGGCTCACTGTCCCATGCAAACATGAAGAGGAACATCTCCCCTTGCCTCAGCTCCACTTTTCTCTCTTTCCCAGGGCATCTATCGAGTTAACGGCGTCAAGACCCGCGTGGAGAAGCTCTGCCAGGCCTTTGAGAATGGGAAGGAGCTGGTGGAGCTGTCCCAGGCCTCCCCCCACGACATCAGCAACGTCCTGAAGCTCTACCTGAGACAGGTAAGGTGCTGCTGGTACCTCCTGCGGTGGGAGGGACGGGAGGAGGCAGAGGAACCAACCTGGCAGCAGGAATTCCTGCTGGTGAGTGCAGAGGGGCCCCTCCCAGCAGGATCAGGTTGGCTGGGGAGTTGGGGCCACAGTGACCCCCCAGCTCAGCCCACACTGAGTCACAGCCAGGAACAGCAACTGCAGCACGAGCCCTCTGCCCTGCAGCTGGGGAACTGGGCACCCCAAAAGGGGAAGGGAGCCAGCCAAGGTCACCCTGCACAGGCTGAGTCACGGCCCCTGGGGTGGGCTCTGCCCCTGGGGCTGCCCTGGGCCGGGCTCAGGGGGGCCTCTGCCCCTCGGGTCCCCCATGGCAGTCCTACCCCAGGCACCCCCTCCCTGCACCCAAACTGTCGGTGCAAACAGCATCACCCACATCCTCCCACAGCCACCACAAGGCAGGGGAAGCTGCTTCTCCCTCACAGGCAGCCGAGGATTAACTCTTTTTGTGCTGCCTTTCTCTGTTACATCACGGGGGGAGCCACGTCCCTGGGCTCCTGCACACCAGGAGCAAAGGTTCTGATTTGCCTCTGTGGTTTCTCCAAAGAAAAGTGGAGTGGAACAAGAGGGGTAACTCGGTCCTGAGCCCTGACCTACTGCCTCGCTGCAGACAAATGGGTTAAAGTCCCTCTGTAAAGGGCTGGCTGGAGGGAACCACCTCTGCTGTGAGGCAGCCTGTCCCCAGAACATCCGTTTAAACCACCCTGAAAACATCACCAGCCATGTGGAACACCCAGCAGCCAGCACCAGCTCCGGCTGCTTCACACAAACTTCAAAGCAGAGTTTCCCCCACCACAGCCCCGCCTTCACCCCAGGCTGTGCCCTTCTCATCCTGTGCCCTTCACATCCTGCCTTTCCCACCCAAAACAACCCGTCCCTGTCCTCTTCCCAGCCACCTTCTGTCCACTGGGGAACCTGCTGCTGGGCCCACCCCACCCAGAGCTTTTCCAGGCAAGAAAAGGGAATCACTGCACCTCGACCCAGGAAGGAGCAGCCACAGGTGGATCAAAGGCTGCTTTTGGCTTGAACTTCACAAGTGTTCCTTGGCCAGGACTAATGAGGCTGGATTGACACGCTCCAGGAGATGGATAAATAAACATCCCCTGGGGGTAGAGGGTTTGCAGCACTGGGAGTCACAGACTCGTGGAATCCTGGAATGGAAGGGATGATAAAGCTCCTCTCGTTCCACCTCCTGCCCGTGGGGGCACTTGCAGGGATATTTCCTCACTGAAAGGCCCAGGTGTCCCCAGCTCAGCAGCTCAGGACAGGTCCGGGTCTGGCAGAGGTGGGGGCTCCTGGGACCATCTCCCCCCTTCTCTCTGCAGCTGCCAGAGCCCCTGATGCCCTTCCGGCTGTACAACCAGCTGATGGGGCTGGCCAAGGAGAGCCTGCAGGGCGGGGAGGCCAAGGGCCGGGGCGGGAAGGGCGGCCCCGAGCTGGTGGACAGAGGAGCCGACACCGACCGGGTGGTGCTGAGCCTGGTGCTGAAGCTGAGGGAGCTGCTGAAGGAGCTTCCCTACGAGAACATGGCCACGCTCCAGTACCTCCTGCAGCACCTGAGGAGGTGAGAGGGGCAGGGACAGAGCCCCTGTGGGTGCTGGGAACCTTCCCTTTCTTCCCTGGGGCAGGGAGGTGAGTGCAGCTTCCTGGGGAAGCAACTGCAGCTGCTTCTCTCCCTCTCATGAGGCTCATGTGCTCCAGCCCAGCACTTCCCCCAGCCCTGCCCAGCCACCCTTCTCCCTCCTTGCTATCACAAGTTCCTCCTCCTCCTCCCCAGGATCATGGAAGTGGAACAGGACAACAAGATGACCTCAGGCAACCTGGGCATCGTCTTTGGGCCAACACTGATGCGTCCCAGGCCCACGGACGCCACCATTTCCTTGTCCTCACTGGTGGATTATCCCCACCAAGCTCGTATCATCGAGGCCCTCATCATCTTCTACCCCACCATCTTCGAGCACAAGGAGGTGGCGGCGCTGGCCGAGCCCGGCAGGCGCGGCAGGCGCGGCTCGGGCGCCACAGAGGAGGTAGGAATCTCGGGAGGGGACATTCCATGGTGTTCTCTGGAGCCAAGTGAATGAGAACTCCTCTCCTCCGTGCCCTCACCACCATCCCTCTCCCTCCCAGCCCACAGCTGCCCCCAGCACTGTCCCCTACCTGGACCTGCCTTCGGAGAAGGGGAGTTTGGCTTTCAGCGCCGACTCACTCGCAGGTCAGTGAAGGGCACGGGGGGCTCCTGGTGGGTGCGGGTCCCTCGGGAGGCACGGGGGTCACACAGCCCCTTCCCCTGCCCCGGGGACCCCGGGTTGGCTGCACGAAGCTCCGGTGCCGGGCGGGAGCGTGGACGGGGCTCCTCCGTCCCGCAGAGTCC
>NW_021940916.1:476511-478669 GCF_001715985.3 Manacus vitellinus | reverse complement strand
GGCAGCCGTGAAGCACCAGCTCCAGGAGACAGGGGCAGACCCTCCTTGTGTGCTCGTTGAGGACTGGGAAGGAACCCAGGGCTGTGCTGTGCCATCTGCCAGGTCTGGGGATGTTCCTCACTGGCACTGACTGTACCTGGAGCCCAGGGTGGATTTCCTGCCCCAAAGCCACCAGGGCTCCCCTGGTACCAGCTGACGGCGTCTGTGTTGCTGCTTGGATCGATGGGCATTTGGATCAATGGGCATTTCTCTCCCTGGCAGGAGCCATGCCAAGAGCAGCTGCAGGCTGTGGTTGGGCTCAGTGTCAGGTTGGCCTGGCTGCAGGGTCCTGAGCACTGCTGAGCTCTCAGGGCGTTGGTTTTACAGTCATTTGGTCTCCAAAGAGCTGCAAGTCCAGGACCAACCCTCTGCTCTTGGAGCTGGGCATGGAGCAGGTCCCCATGGAGAGGTGCTTCTTCCTCCTTCTCAAGGCCACCACATCCCAAATCCATCCCCAGCCCTGGCCAGTATAATCTTGAGCTTCCTTTTCTGTAAAGAGATGAATCAACCCTTCAACACGACTCCACTACCTCTGCTGGCAAAAGGACTAAAGCCAAAGTGGGTATTTTTTTAAAGCTACGAGACTTTTCTGCACTGAGGCACAGAGAGACAAGTAGATTTTTAGCTGGGAATGAGCTGAGAGCCATCTCCTCCCGTTGCCCTGCCTGTGGGACACAGGGGTGGTGCTGGGGTGTCTCAGGCCCCTCAGTACTGCAGGTGATGGACGGGAGGTCTGAGCCCCCCGGGGCTGATGGAGACACATCTCAGCAAAGGTACAGAACCCCAGGTGAACTCACAGGGAACTGGTTTGGGACGGAGCCAGGGAAGAGCTGGAGACCCCCCGGGAGCTGTTGCTGCCCCACAGCTCTTGCACAGGACGGTTGGGATTTTCCAGCAGGCCATTCCCAGGGCACAGGGGGGTCTGGGAGTGCTGCTGCCACGGCGGTACCGTGTGTGTGTGTGAGGGTGGGTGAGGATGATGAGGGTGGGTGTGAGTGAGGGAAGGGCGAAGGCTGCGCTTGAGCTTCCAGGGCCACAGCTCCCTCCTGGCTGTGTCCCCTCGGTGTCTGTCCTGCTGCTGCTCAGCACTGTCACGTCCTCGCTGGGGTCACATGGACATGCTTCCACAAAACGAATAAAATCCGTGTGTTCCAACCCCTGTTTGTCCTGGAGATCAGAGTCTTCCAGACTCCCCAAGCACTGCAAACACAAGTGTTCTGGCAGGAAAACTGATGTTTAAAACCCCTCAGAGACCTGGGATGGATTAAAACCAGCGTGACTGGGGGTGATGAGCGACTCTCCATTGTGGGATCCAAACACCAAGGTCCCAAACCAGGGCCAGAGGGCAGGAGATCAGGGAAGGAACAAGCTAAGTCTGAACTGCAGCATCCAAAGGGCCCAGGGCAGCAGGTGAGAGCTCTGCAGGGCTCAGCCACGATGCAGAGTCCCAGCAGGAAGAGAATCCAAACATAATGAAAAATACGGGTCTCAAGGCCTTGCCCCAGGGAGATGCTGAGCAACACCAGAGCACTGAGGGTACAAACCTTTATTACAAACCAGAGCCCATAAAACAGGGAAGCAAAGGCCTTTCCCACTCACTTCAGGACTCCACGGCTGAGTCCTGGATGGGACTGAGGGGTTACAGCAAAGTCCAAGCTGGAAAACGGGGAGGGAGGCCCAGTGACAGGACTGCAGAGAGGCAGCAGGGGAAGAGGATTTCCTTGGCCATCTCTGGAAGGGCAGGAAGCTCCGAGTGCCTGTAAAGTGCTGGTGGGAGGGGAGAATGGGAGGTGTCACACAACTCCTCACACCCTGAAGAGAGAGAACTGGGGATGTGAATGACCTCCCCCCTCAGCCAAGCCCACCCACTGCAGAGGGCACAGGACCCTGAGATGAGCTCAAGGGCTCAGAGCACGGTGCTAATAATGCCACAGCTGTGGGTTTGATCCCTGTATGGCCCATTCACCTAAGAGCTGGACTCCACGACCCTTGTGGGTCCCTTCCAGCTCACAACCTTGTGATTGTGTGAGCAGGTGGCAGGGGAGCCTCGCTCTGCTCTGCACCAACAGCTCCCTCCACAACCCACTCAAAGCTCTGAGACATTTTCTTGGAAGCAGCT
>NW_021940916.1:463970-472536 GCF_001715985.3 Manacus vitellinus | reverse complement strand
GCTGGGAGCCAAGACCTTATGCAACTCCTGAGCTCCTGAGCAGGGATAATCCCCGGGGCTGAGGAGGAAGTGCACACAAATCCTGTGTGAGCCACGACCCTGAGGGGCTCCTTGGGAAAACACAGAGCAGGGGAAGGTGCGTGTCCCCTCTGGGATCCCTCCTGTCCCCAAGAGCTCTCCCAGCTGGGCAGGGCAGCAGAGGGGACGGGTCCAGCAGTGGCACAAGCCCCATCCAGGAGCAATTTCTGCACAACAGAACCCAGTCGTGTTGGAACACAGTGAATTAACCTTCCACAGCCAAGACAGGTCTGACCACAGCAAGCAGGACCATCCTCCTCCTCCTCCTGCATGGGGCAGCCATGCAGGGACACTGAGTGCCTCTTCCCCAGGGCGTGGGGGGTGCTGGATCTCCACATCTGCAGTCCCCACAGGGAGCCCCACAGGGGATGGGAGGGAGTGGGAAGAGCCCCGGGGTCTTCACTGGGGTCCCCCAAGTCTGCTCCCCCCTGTGCCTGCAGTCTGGCACCTCAGGGATGCTGGAGGACCCTACTCGGGGGCAGGGGGGCTGTATTTGGGAGCTGCCCCCCAGCCTTGGCCCAGCTCACTCCCTGGGGCTCACCCCATCCCACCTCCCGGGATAACTGGGCCGGCAGTGCCCGGGCGAGACATCCCGGCACCGCGGCAGCTCCTGGGGCAGGAACACGAGACAGAGGCTCCTTTATCTGTGTTTGCCCAGCAAAGCCGGGCAGGAGCCACCTCATCCAAGGCCAGTACCCGGCTGGAGCCACCAAGGATCCTCCTCTGCAAGGCCAGTGGCTTCTCCCAGGGAGAGGGGGAGGCTTGGGACAACAGCCCTCAGTGCCACCGAGATGACACGGGAGATACAAAGTCCAGCTGCCAGCAGGACCCTGACCCAGGGATTCCTGATCCAAGTCCCACTGGGATCTTGGGGCAGGTTGGACAGACAGACAGACAGACAGAGCTGGGACTTACAGAAATCTCACATGTGGCTTCGGTTCCATTTTTACTGAGCAGAATGAAAAATTATCCTTCTGAGGCAAGTAGAAAATTCAGGAATGATTAGTCCAAGGCACATATTCTAAAAAAATCTCTTTACATATGTACAACTCCATCAATTATAAATACACATAGAAACCAAAGGCAAACAACAAGCAGATTAAAAAGTGCCAACAAAAAGGTATCAGGGAAGAAAACAGGGACTCATTAAAAATACAATCAGTAGGACAACGGCAGAATAATTTAGTTAAAAGATAATGTTACATATTATTAACCCTGACAAAACACAGGATTGGGGCAGGGAAGGGATTCCTTGAAGGTGCTCTCTGTCTTCCCAGAGACCAGGGAGGGAGGATTGCATATATTTTAAGGTTAAGGTCAAAGCCACCAGGTAAGGCTCCGGTGATGGAGGGTGCCCAGCGGGGAGTTCCCCCTCGTTATTCCTGAGTTTCAGCCTCTGAGCTGCGTTTTCCTGGCGTCTTTTTCCCTCCTTGCTGAGAATTCAGCCCCGGGCCAGATGCAGGAGGTGCAGCCGGGGCCTCTCTGCCATGGGGAGGGCTGGGACGTGCTTTAAATAGGGGAGGGTCTGGGGAGGGGCAGCCTGGCTCTGCCCGGCCCCGGGGACGCTGCTGCGGGCGGGAGGAGCAGAGCTGGGGGAGAGCAGGAGCCCCCCGGGGCAGCAGCAGGGCATGGGGGGCTCCCCCCATCTTTGGTGATCACTTTGAGGTAAAGGAGGTTTCCTTGGGTGCAGTGAGATGTGCCCCTGACAGCAGGGACTGACTCCAGCCCAACGGGTGGTGGGAGGCAGGTGCCAGCTGGGGAGGGGGAAGGACAGGGACCAGAGTAACCCCAAACTGAGCCACACGTGTGGCACGGGGCAGGTCCGTGACCTCGGGGTGTCAGGGAAGGCAGCTCCTGCCTCGGGCACAGCACAACACTCCAGACACAGACCCAGAGCAACTCCCAACACCTCACAGAGCCCTGGGGGGACACGGCAGGTCCCAGCACTCTGCCCAGAGGAGGGGACACTGCCAGGCACTTGCAACGCTGACCTCTCAGGCACGGGGGACCCCAGCCCAGGCCTTCCTGGCTGGACCCCAGGGAAGGTCCCAGGTCTTTCCCTGGAAACATCCCAGTGCCACTTTTAGGAAACACCTCGATGAGTGACAGCAGAGAAAGGAAACCCATCAAAGGGAGGCTGGCAGAGGAGCAGCTCAGGGGAGGTGCTGGAGGTGGCCAAGGGCCATCTCTGTCCCAGGAGGAGGCAGCTGGTCCAGCTGTGGGACAGGGGATGGGGCAGTGCTTGCAAAACAGCCTTTGCTTTTTGGTATCCGAGAGCGAGGTTGCAGCAGGAGCAGCCAAACTGTGCATCCCAGGCAGTGACACAGACACTGCACACCCTGAGCAGTGACACTGACCCTGCCCACCCTGAGCAGTGACCCTGCACACCCTGAACAGTGACCCTGCACACCCTGGGCAGTGACCCTGCACACCCTGGGCAGTGACTCTCACAGTGCACATCCCTGAGCAGTGACCCTGACACTGCACACCCTGAGCAGTGACTCCCAGGCTGCACACTCACCACTCACAAGGGAGCTCTTCCCTTTCAGGGCCTGGGAGTGGCTGTTCCCAAGGTCAGCAGTGGCCAGGGCTGGGCTGCCCAGTCCCAGACCCTCGGGCCGGGGTCCATGGCCCAGCCAAGGACAGTGCAGGACCAGCAGGACAGCCAGGTGAAGGGACATGTGACAGCAGGAGACTGGCCAAAGCATGGCTGGTCACGGCGACCCGGCGAGGTTAAAGTGCAGGACAGGGGACATGGCCCTTCTGCTCTGGGGAATCCCGCTGGTCCTGGCCTGGCTGAGCTCTGACAGACTCGAGCTCTGTCACCGTGGGGGTGCATCCAGCTCCAGCCTCTCCCACGGAGCTCAGCAGCCCAAGGTTCCTTCCCAGGAAGGGAAGGGCAGTGCAGGCAGTTTTGGGTCTCTCAGTACACCGGCTCAGCCCTACCCGAGGACAGCTGAGCTCAGCAGCTCCCAACTCTGTTGGGACAGCATTCCCTTGCCCTTCATCCCAGCCCTCCAGCACAGGCTGGGGCAGCCCAAACTGGGGGCCTGGGCTCCCCCCCTTCCCTAATGGACCAGCACCAGTCACCCGGCTGTGGCCCCACAGAGCTGGGCTGGAGGGCTGGGCAAGGCCTGGCCTGGCTCGGACACTCAGTAGTCTGTGGGGGTGGGCAGAGGAGGGGGGTCTCCCCTCAGTCCCACACAGGCACTGACCTGTGAGCAGGACTGGACACAGCAGAGCCCCCCGGCCCAGCGGGACCCGCTCGGTTTCCCCCAGGCACGTTCCACCCAAACCTGTTTCCTCCCTCCAAACCACAAAAGGGTCAGTCCAAACGGGCAGGACATTCAGGGCTCCTCAGCTCTCACCTGTGCCCCAGAGGACGCGGATCCACGTTGGCCGAGCTCCGCTGGCATTCCCGGCTGGCACTCAGAACTCCAGGTGCGGCCCGCTGAACTGGATCACGCTCTGGCGCTCCTGGGGGAGCAGGTTCTCCTGGGGGAACGTCCTCAGCATGTCCTCCAGGATCTCTCTAAAATTGATACTCCCATCTTGCTGGAGAAAATCCTCCTGTGGCTGCTGCAGGGGGGGGCGGGGGCGTGCTGGGGGTCGGGCCGTGAGGGCGCGGGCCACACCCACCCTCCAGGCCAAAGCAAAAGGGCAACTGGTGCTGCTGGTGGGGCTGCAGGGGGGGCTCTGAGGGGAAGCACAGTGCTCCGGGCTCCGAGTTCATCACCACGTCGGGAATGCTGCTGCTGGGAGGGCTGCAGGTCAAGTCCAGGATCTCGTCCTGGCACAGGGAGGGCAAGGACAGCGGTAGCCTGGGCCCTGGCAGGAGGTGCAGGGGCAGGGAGAAGGGTGGGCCCTGCTCCCGGGCCTGGAGCAGCCGGCTGTGCTTCCGCTTCACGTCCTGGTCCATCTGCTTCAGCTCCTCCCGCACCCTGTGGACGCAGCTCTCGGGGATCTTTATCCCTGGGGGAGGAGCAGACATCAGTCCCCACAGCAGGGAAGGGATGGGGCGCTCTGGGGACAGAGGGAAGGGCAGCAGCACCGGGGGTGTTCACATGGGCACTGAGGGGACAGGCCTGGCTCACCCCCTCTGCCTGGACACATCGGGGTAACCCCAGCTCCCCTCCTTCCCACGGGGTCACCTCAGCAGCGGGCGCTTCCAGCCCGGAACACGTCCCTTTTTAGGAAGGGACTCTTGGTGCTGGGCAGCTGGACCCCTTCATCCCACTCCCCCTCCCCTCCCCAGCACTTCACCCACCAACTTGCTTCTTCTTCTCCTTGGTTTTGAGGCGGACGATCTGCAGGTAGCTGCTGGCGGTGATGTCGGCCATGATGCCGGCGATCCTGCTCCACACCCGCAGCAGGGCCCCGCACAGCATGTAGTAGTGCCGCAGGCGCATGCCCTGGAAGCACTCCTTCCCCTCCTGGATCAGCTTGCAGCTCTTGTTCCTTCGGTTACCATGGGAGAAAACCACCAGGATTAGCACAGGAGCACAGCGGCTTTCCCCCCCCGGCCTCCCCCAGTGCCACAGCCAGGGACCCCCCAGCACAGGCCCTGCCTGGGGAGGGAGGACGTGGCTCAATGACTTTAAACTGAAAGAGGGGAGATTTAGATGGGATATTGGGAAGAAACTCCTCCCTGTGAGGGTGGTGAGGCCCTGGCCCAGGTTTCCCAGAGAAGCTGTGGCTGCCCCATCCCTGGCAGTGCTCAAGGCCAGGTTGGAGAGGGCTTGGAGCAACCTGGGGTAGTGGAAGGTGTCCCTGCCATGGAACTGAATGGGCTTTATTTAAGGTGCCTTCCAACCCAAACCACGCTGGGATTCTGTGGCAGGCTGGGGCTGCAGCTGCCTTACCACAGGGCGTGGTTACAGTTCTTCAAGGAGAAGTGGTAGCTGCTCTCCCAGTGCTCCTTGGCTTCCTCGGGCATCACCTGCAGCACAACACTCAGCATTAGGGACCTTCCACTGCCCAACACCCAGCGAAATCCGGGGCTGGGAGTCAGGACACACCAGTGCTCCCACCATCCCTGCCCAACCACAACAGCACCCTGAGGAGCTGTGATGGGTTAGAGGGAATGTCCTTCCAACCTCCCCCGGCCCACAGCCCCCACAGCAGAGGCGGCAGCTCCCACCCACCCGCCGGTACTTCTTCTGCAGACTGTCCAGGCTCTCGGGCTGGCTTTGCTTCCCAATATTTGGCTTGTAGAGGATGAAGTTCTTCCCACGGCTCTGCTCTGCCAGCAGACAGGTGTATTTGCTGCCTCGCATCTGTGGGGTACAGCTGATGGTTACAGTCACAGCCTCTCTCCCCAAGCCCAGGTTTCTCTAAAGTAACCCCTTCCTTCAAGGATGGAGGTTCTTGGAGGCATCTTCCAGCCCTCAGGAAGAGGTCAGACATGGAGCCTGTAGAGCCATGGCAGATCTCCCACTGGAGCCACCCCTGAGCTGAGGTGCCACCCTGGCAGAGCCCAGGGACATACCTTGTAGGAGAGGTAGAACCCTTCATTGGCTCCTGTCAGTTTGAGTGACTTCTCATAAGCTTCTTCCCACTTTAAGCCTCTGTCGACGCTGATCTGAACAGGGACACACAGAGGGATTTGTAACTCCAGGGACAGGACAAGTGCATCACAAATCCCACCCTCAGCACAACCTTGGTGCTGCTGCAGCCTAGAGCCAGCAGAGACAGGTGCCCACCTTGTAGAACACGACCTGCCCGTCCTGCGGGTGCCCCGGGGTCAGGAAGACCTCCTTGCTCTCCTCATAGATCTCATCCACTCCTGGCGCTAAATCTGAGGAAGGAGAAAAGGCTGCTCTAAGGAAAACCCAGCCAAACCACCTCCTTGGGTCTCAGGATCTGTGCTGGGTGGGGAGGCTGCAGTGGGGAACCACCCTCAGTCAGCACAGGAGGAACAGGGAACCCTGGGGTGCAGGAGGCAGAGCTGTGGCCACCCCCTCTCCATACCAAGGATGCCCATGTCGTATTTGCCCTCCTTCTTGTCCTTCTCAATCAGATAGTCAAAGGTGTCAGAAAAATACTGGAAGAGCATGTTCTGCTTGTCCACCTCCAGGCCCAGGATGCGGTTCAGGAATTTGGTGATGGAGCAGTCTGCAAGAGCACAGCGGGTCAGGGACATGGTGCAGCTGGGCACAGAATCCACCAGCCCCCCCAAAGAGCCCCTCAACCAGCCCCCCAATGTCCCTTCCAACAGCAGCACAGCCCAAGGGCTGTTCCTGTGGGCTGGGAGCAGCTTCAGGGCCATGGGATGTGTGGGGCCATGGGATCTGCAGCACAGGCTGCTCCCACAGGACCTTCCCTTCAAGACAAACATCCTGCCCAGCTGCCCAGCAAACCTCACAAGGCTGGGTGGGCCATGACACCCCTGCCCCTTCTGTCTGCCCCCTGCTTTGGGCAGGAACAGCTCGACACGTACCCTTCTCCACCGAGACAGTGCCATACTTCATCTGACTGCAGCAGATCCCCACAGAGATGAGCCCTTGCTTCATTTCTGAAATGGCAGAAGACACTTGGTGTGTTTTGGGGTTAAGCCTCCCCTCAGCAGTCCTGTGGTGCTGCTTCCCCTCCAGCAGTGCCCGTTGTTTGGCAGCTCAGCCTCCCCCTGTGCCTGGCAGGGTGACATCGCCCCACTCACAGTGAGCTGCTGAGCCAGTGGCATTTTCCTCCCTCTGTTTCCTCTCTCTGACCTTCTCCTCAGCTCTTCCAGCATCCCAGACCTGAGACTACCGTGGCCAGGAGAAACCCCAGAGCTGGTAGTGCTCTTACCACGGAAAAAGTCGGCCTCCCGTCTCTCGTAGCTCTTGGGCACAGGAACTCTGTTCTCCATGTGGCTGAGGATCGTGGACAGGACCCTGTCCAGGGCTTTGGCCCCATACTGTGGGAGGAGACGAGAGTCACACGTGGGAGGAACTGACACCAGAGTCCTCCACCCAAGCCTGGCTCCTGTGCCCGTGGGAGCTGGAGCAGCAGGGAGCTGGGGGGAGCTGGAGCAGCAGGGAGCTGGGTGCTAGACTGGGCCCTGCCTGCAGGTTCCACCAATGACCCTCCCGGCTCCAGATCCCACCAAGGGCTCTCCCAGCTCCTCCAGCCCCCGGGCCATGCTGCCCCAGGGCAGCCCTGTCACCTTGTTCTCGAAGTTGTACTTGCTGAGGTCCCGGGACTCGGTGGCCCGTCGGTCCCCGTGAGTTAAGGCACCCTGGGAAGGCAGATGGAAGAAAACACGACTTTGAGCTGTTGCAAAACACCAGGGAAGGATGGCCAAAGGCCAAAGGAAGAGGCCAGGGTGGAAATGTGCCATGGGGAGGCAGTGTTCCTCAGGGATACTGAGACTTTACCAAAGGATTGGGGGATTTATCAGAAGTGAAGAAAATGAAACAAACTCATTATTCTATTAATTATTTCATTAGCTTTTTGGGAATAGAATGTATGCTCTGGTAACAGTGGGGGAATTCCAGCATCTGGAATTGGGTTCTGCTTCCCTGAAATTCCTCCCAACGCCTTGATTACGTATTCTTCCTCACTTCCTTTCCCAAATCCCAGGATGCTAAAAGCCTTCTGCATTCCACAACTGCAGTGCCTTCAGTCAGGGGTGACACAATCCCCCAGTTACACTGGCCATGCCAGCATGGAACGTCCTCAGAGGGAAGTGGAGCCGACAGCCGATCCCTGCTGTGGGCACTCACCAGGCTCTCCAGGCGTTTGGCCACGATGGATGCAAACCTCCTCTCCCCTGCCAGCTCTGAGATCAGGAACACGTACTCTGGGGCAGAGACCTGGTTCGATCGGTGCGTTCGGCCTGCGGGGACACGAGAACAGGGCTGGAAGGGGAGCTTGGGACGGCCTGTCTGGAGCAGGAACATAACCAGAAAAGCCAAATAACACCCGTCCTGCTCACCCTGCAGAGTCCCTCCTCTGCCCCAGAGCTCAGGACTATAAGCCCGGCTCTGCCAAGTCTCAGCAGCAACAGGGTGTGTGGCTGTGACTGTGGCTCTGTCCCTTTCCCACAGAGACATCTCCTAAACGCACCTGCCCGGCTGTGGCAGGAGCCCAGCTCAGGCAGCCACCACCCATCCCTCCCAGGGTGCCTGGGCTCCAGGGCCTGGCTGACACTCGGGGGCAGGGGGCAGTGCCCAGGGACACCCAGCCCTCACCGAACTGCTGGATGGCCCGGTCCGCGCTCCAGGGCAGCTCCAGGGTCATGTGGACCCGGCGCTTCTGGTTCTTCACCCGTCTGTCTGCTTGGAGGGAGATCCCTGAGCTGGAGGCCTCTGAGATTATCGCTACGAGCTACAGGAGAGACAAGTGAGAACAGGGTGAGGTTCCTGGACACGTGTAAAACTGCTTCAGGAAACAGGCCCGAGCACAACAGCAACCCCGGCGCACAGAGGGGTCTGGGAATCCTCGCCAGCTTCCAGCAGGTCACACCAACAGAAAGCTGCTGGCCTGAGGCTGGCGGGGCACAGGG
>NW_021940916.1:428454-461962 GCF_001715985.3 Manacus vitellinus | reverse complement strand
GCCAGTGCTGCTGCCCCTTCTTCCCCCTTTCTCACATCCCACTAGAGGAGAAATCCCAAAACTCTTCTTACCTGCAGCCACAGCCAATAACCTGCAGGGAAGTGACTGTTTTCCCCTGGACACATGCAATGCCCTACGTAGGGTGCCATGGAGGAACCCTCTGGCTGCAGGAGGGTTCGGACACCAGTCAGGCCTTGTGCCATCTGCCCCCAGCCCAGGCTGAGGGGAGGGGGCACAGCCACGGGGCAGGGGCAGAGGGCAGGCCCTGCACTGGGACAGGGCAGTGGGGCAGAGGCAGGAAAAGGGTGGATGACCCAGACCTGCTGTCCACCGGACGAAGGAGCGACAGATGTGTGGGAGGGCAAACAGAAACCAAGGAGAGCAGCAAAAAGCATGGAGTGGGGAGAAGGGCAAGAGGCAGAGAACAAGTGAGTGGCTGGGGGGGAGCAGCAGGGCAGGAGGCAGGGGCTGGGCTGGGAGTGAGGGAGCTCTTACGTTTTCTTTTAATGCCAGTTCCTTTTTCTCTCTTTCTTTTGGTTGAAGGAAAGTGCTTCTGAATTAGTGATAGAAAGACGCCTCTGAAAGTAAGATGCAAAATTTATTCCAGCTACCAGGAACATGTGCTGGTTACCAAGTACCACGTGTGTATTTGAGAGAGCCCCACGTTCCAGGGAAGAGAGGTCAATCCTGCCCCAGGGCTGCCACCACGGGCTCAGCCAGCCCTGGATACGGGACAGCTCCTGGAGCCTGAGAGTGTGTCAAGGCTGCAGGACCTTTATATATCAACCAAGAGGGAGTTTTAAATGGGAAACACTACACTGGGAAGCTGCTACATCAAAAATCCAGTAAGTCCCAGTGTCCAGCCTCTCTCCATGCCCTAAGAGCACAGACCACCACCAGGCCACCCAACAAATGTGCTCCACCAAGTCCTCTGATTCCCTGGCTGTGGGCCTGCTTCCCACAAAACCAAGTGGCTGAACATGGATCCATAGTGGTTTCAGGTGAATGGAAAAAAACATCAGAAAAAAATGAAAACCAAAGGTTTCTGTGGGCTGTTCTACAAATCAGAGAGCAAATGTTTAAATGCTGACTGTGTGGATGAACCCTCAGGGCAATGAGAAGGAGGTGCTGAACAAGCTCTGCTTGAGAAAAACCAAAAAAAAACCCAAAACCCCAAATGTTGCAAGTGACAGGTGAGAGGATGAACATGACAACTCCCCTGGGTGAGAAAAGGGAGCCTTGGGAACTGGGGAGGGAGCTCTAGGACCCTTAGTGTGAGGGGCTGAAGGGGACAGGGACCACGCTGCTCCCCCGAGGGACAGAGCTCTGTGGCACCAAGAATGGCCCCTTGTCCCGTGTGCTGGGGTGACCCTGCCCAAAAGAACACTCACTCTGGAGCCTCCCTGCCGTGCAGTTCTGCTCATTTCCCGGCACTCGCCCTCCCTGTCTCCCTGCAGACAGAGCCCTGGGCTGGAATCCACTCACAGAACAATGTTTATTTTTAACCCCATTTCTCGGCATCTTTAACCAACCGCTCCTTCCCAGCACACTCCCCTCCAGAAATCCCCCGAAGTGCTGGAACACCAGGACACACATTTGGAGGCTGAGCAGATGCCAGGAGACACTCAGTGATCCGGCCAGGGCTGAGGAACACAGAGTTCCTGCCTTTGGGGCCAGGGACAGTCACACAGTGCGGGACCCCCCGGCTCCAGGGACCACACTGTCCTTCCTCTACACCTGAGTTCCATGACATGGAAACCAATCCAAGAGATCAAGAGACCAAATCACCCAAGCAGCTGCCAGACCTGCCCTGTGCACTGTCACCAAACTGGGGTTTGGGCTGGAGACAGCAGAGTCACACACACCGACCCAAACCCCAGCACCAAGGGAGGAAAGCTCGGCCTAACCCAGACACGCATCAAAAGTCACTTCAGAAGAAAACAGCCCTGCACTGCAGAGGAAACACAACCCAACCCCATGTCCCAGGCTTTTGTCACCCGTTGTGCAGGTTCAGTCACGTTCAGGGATGGGCTGGTGTTTTGGAAGCTGCAGGCAGGAGGGGAGGAGGAGCCTCACTCTGCTGAGTGGGCAGCACGAGTCCTGCTGCTGGCTCACTGCTGGCACAGCCAGCTCTCCTGTCAGCCGGGATGGCCACACAGCCAGGACACTGGTCCTGTCCCATACACGAGCTCAAAGCCAACACTGGTCCTCGGACCACTCGTCCCTTGCCCTGCTCCAGTGATGCCACCTCACAGCATCATCACAGCCTTTGCCATTACAGAAGATTCTCTTGCTCATTCCTTTTGTGTCAACACCCTCATTTTCCAGACACACACAAACTACATCTGAGCTCCATTCCTGGCTCTCCTACACCTGCCAGTTCTTTTACGTGTGTAGAGAGTGGGATCAGGCTGTTCCTGCGAGTCTGGACCACAGGAGACTTCAAAATCCAGGATGTAGCTCATACAGTCCCACTGAAGACACAGTGACCCACGGACCCCTCTGAGTGTCCTCTCCACAGTACAGGGGGAGGTGACGTCAAACTGCATTCCAAGAACAGCCAGTGCTCCGTGCAGGAGCTTTCCTCCCACTCCTCTGGCCTCCCACGCACCCCCAAAGGAAAACAGGGATTTTTAACTCACTCTGCAGCAGAGACAAAACGGTTGAGATGCCCATCATTCTCGTCCAGGACCTCCCTGGTGCGAGCCTCCCCCGTGGACTGCAGGCCGATGACGATGCACTGCGGGACACGAGGGATGGCACAGGGAGGTGTCAGGGCAGGGGCACAGCTCCAGGCTCAAGAGGTATTTCCCAGACCCAGGTACTCCCCTTGAACCCTGTCCCAAACAAATCCATGCTGGGCCCATGGCAGGGCTCCTGATGAAGAACCATCTCTCAAACCTTTCAGCATCCAACAGCCCCCTGGGCTGACCCCACAGAGAGTGACTGAGCACACACCTGTGCTAGGGATCTTCTGCCTAAAATTTCCAAGGTGCACCCAGGTGGATGAAAGGGCAGAGCTGTGCTCAAGGTGAAGGGTCTGGTACCTCTTCTAGAATCCCAGGGTGGTTTGGGCTGGAAAGGACCTTAAAGCTCATCCAGTCCCAGCCCCTGCCATGGGCAGGGACACTTTGCACTAGCCCAGGTTGCTCCAAGCCCCATCCAACTCAGCCTTGGACACTTTCAGCTTGAATATGACCCAAAATCCCACCCCAGACCAGCCTGCCCACATCCCCCACACACCAGCAGAGGGTAATGCCTCGGGAGAGGAGGTAATGCCTCGGGAGAGGAGGCCACGTTAACTCCCCAGCATTTCACTGGGAATGTTCTGCGGAACCCGGGCACGACCATCCCACGTGGGGTCGGGCTGGCGGGGCTGCCCCAGTACCTTGTCCCTGGCCAGCTCCTCCCGGGCCAGCTCCACGAGCCGCCGCACCTTGGCAGCGATGCACAGGTACTTGAAGAAGCGCTGGTGAGCCGACCAGAACTGACCCCACAGCGACTTGCGCGACTCCAGCCCGATGCAGTCGGCTGCCTGCTGGAACACCATCAAGGCCTCTGCCCACTGCGGACGACAGCGAGAGGCACGAGTTAATATCCTCATCTCCGCTGGCATTCCTGCCACGAGGGAGGTGAGCAGAGCAGTCTGGGGGCTGATAATCTGCTTTAGGATCAGTGTTTATGTGTTGGGCTGAATGAAAGCTCTGGGCATTCTCTGCATCAGCATGACAAAGCTCTGCTTTGCAAATATGGAACTTTCAAACAGAAGCAAAAAAGTATAAGGGGGTGGTTTTTTTACATCAGCTGACCATTGTGTACCCCTTTTCTTTCTAATGTTTGAGGTCATGGCCTCATTTAGGGTCCTCAAACCCTCCCACATACCAGTGGCCATGCCCAAAGCATGAGTGAACCTCAGCCTCCCACTACAAGGGGCCCAGCTCACCAGCTTGGCTGCCTTGTCATAGACAGCCTTGTACTGCTCGTCCAGCGGGATCTCCTCGATCCTGAAGGTCACTCCAGTGAAGCTGAGCTGCCGGGCAATGTACATCCCACTGACCTTCATGTCCATCGCCACGATCTCCATCGCCCCGACTCCCCTGGGAGAGGGCGGCAATTGTGGGACCCAGCAGTGACCCAGCAGTGACCCAGCAGTGACCCCAGCAGTGACCCCAGCAGTGACCCCCAGCTGCTGCCTCTGCAGCCCCAGCCCCTCCTCTGGCTCATGCCCCCCCTTCCCACAGCTCCCCCTGCCCGGGGGGACAGGACTCACCTCTTCTCAATCGCGTGCAGGAACTCATCGAAGGCTCGGAACGGGGTTCCCTCCCCCCAGATCCCCAGGCGGCTCATGTAAATCATGTTTTTTGGCTCTGAGGCACCTGTTTAGACAGAATTCACTGTCAGCAAACCCACAGCACCTGGGAGCAGTTGTGATTCAAGTGAAGAGAACTCAAGAGGCTGTCATTTGCCATTGTGCCTTAGGACACCTTTCCAAATGTTGCCCTCCCTACACTGAGTGGGCAAGTGTCACCACACAGCTGGAACAGCTGGCCAGGAACAAGTTAAACTGGAGAGAAATTAGTCTGACCTGCCAAAAATCTACAAGTAACATCAGTGATGGGGCTTGGGGCAGATCTTGGCACTCTGAGCTCCTCTCCAGCCTTGCAGCACCACTGACCTCTCCTCGCACAGCCGCGTGCTCTCAGCACACACACTCACACCTCAGAGTGGCCTCCAGGTCAGAGGAGACCTGCCACTCTTCACACCCACCCCCTGAGCAGAGCAGCTCACCTGTGGCACTGGCATAGACAACCCTTGCTTGAGGCAGCTTGTTCTGCAGGTCCAGCACTGCTTTGCCCATTTTGGTAGAGCTGGCATTTTTGGCTTTGTGGCATTCATCAAACACGATCTGCAGGGGAATGTCAGTTAAGGAGAAAGGATCTATTTTCATCCCGAGGATGGGAGCAGACAGAAAATACAGCCAAGCTGCCTTCATCCAACCCAACACCCAGCCCCAGTACGGACCCACTCCTTCCCCACACGTGGAATCTGCTGCCTTTGCCCAGTCCTCTGCTCCTCAGACCCTAAGTCATCTCCCCCTCCCTTTCCCTTCACCTCCAAGGTGTGTTTTGTCTTGTAATGCTGAGGGAGAGGAATGTGAAAAGGTTAATCCCAGCTGCTTCTTCCCCTCCTCCCCTTAACTGCATCCTGGGAGGAGGAGGAGGAGGAGGAGTGTGGGGGATTCATGTACTCACAGCACTAAAATACCTCCCGCAGGCACGGGGCTGCTCCCACAGCAGCTCCCTGTGACTTCAGATGGCCCCGAGCTCTTTGTTCCCCAGTGAAGCACAATCACAAGTGGCAGTCCCTCTCTCTCCAGTTTTTGACTGTTTTGGGGTTTTTTTTAAGGATACAACTCCATCAAAGTTTTCCCTGCACCAGTCCAAGATCTGCTTTAGGCGCGTCCTGTGCTGTCCCCCGGCCTGGCTTTCGCCGATCAGCGCCGAGTAGGTGGCAAAGAGGACTCCTTCTGAGGTAGCTGTGTCACCATATTTAATCTGCAGGAAGGAAGAACCAGAGCACACACACTCATCATCGCTGTCCCCGGCACGTCACAGCCCTCCCTGCCCACGGCCACGCCGGACACACTCCTGATCCCAGAACAAACCCCAGTCTGAGCTCAGAACAGACAAAAAGCTGTCAGTAGCTGATGCCTTCGGCATTTCAGTTGGCACTGACACAGGGTGATGACAGGGACTGTAAATGTCTGGAGAAGTGCCCCAGCCAATGTGTCAGCACATCTGGACGCCTGCAGTGAACTGTGGGGAACACACGAGGACCTCGATTTTCTGGCAAAAAAAGTGCTTCGTTTTTTTAAGCAACAGTTTAGAGTGTTTCACTGCTTTGAACCCTCCTGCCTGCTTCAATTCCTTCTAGAAAATCCTTTTCTCTTTGACCAGGTGAGATTGTTGCCTGTCCCACTGCCGTGGGTCTCACCTGTAAAGAAATCCAAGGTTGGGGAAAAACCCCTGGCCCCAAGCTGAAAAAAGTTCCATTTAAAGTCTTTTGGGGCTGAAAACAAAATCTCTTTCAGTCTCTTAGTGGAGGGCATTCAGAGGTGTCAAACACTTGTGGTTTCTATGGACTTTGTAAAAGCTGGTTGTTCAATACCATTAAAACCAGAGGAGAGGGTTTCAGTGAACTGGAAAACACTGGACAGAGACCCAAGCAGGCCACAAAGAGCCCTGTGAATAATCATCCCACAACTGCTGATGGTGCTTTTGAGAAACACTTCAGCCTCAGCACTGAGTAACTGAAGAAAGCCTGAAAATCCTCTAATCTGCTCATCTGGGGGAAATGCCCACATGCTCCATGGGTGTGCCAGGGACCAGCCTGGGCACCTCTGTGCTCCCTGCATGCTCTGAGAAGTGGTTCCATGAACCAGCACTGGCAAAGGCCAGCCCAGAAGAGCAGAGCACATCTCATAGAGCTATTCCCTCCACAGGATTCCTCAGGAATGGTGAAAAAGGTTCCCGTCCTGCTGTACTTGCACTTGCCTGGAGACACTTCCCACTCCCTGCAGGGAACAGCTCTGTGCTCCCCGTGCAGCTCCACAGGGTATAAAATCAGCTGGAGCCCCGAGTGGGAAGTGGGCTGGGAGGAGGGAACACAGGCAGCTCAGTGTCTGTGCCTGCCTGGGCCTCGGCCCATGTGGGCAGAGGTGACACTGCCCCACGTGCCCAACTGCTCCTGTGGGCTGAGTTCCAGGGCAGCCCTGCAGCTCCTCTCCTACCTTGTTCAGAGCATGCACAGGAATGTGGGAGGCCTCGATGTCCTTCAGGTCTCTCTCAGCATCGTACTTGAGATCATTGGAGACGCTGAACCTGTGAAGTGGGAGTGGGGTGGGTTATCTGCTCCTGGGGTTGGTTATCTCCCCCAGGCAGCTGGGGCTGGTTATGTCCCCCAGCAGTCAGGGTTGGGTATCTCCTTGAGGAGTCAGGGCTGGGTATGTCCCCAGGCAGTCACAGTGATTACCAGCTCTGACTAAAGCAGGAGGAGCCCTGCAGAGCTGTCACATCTCCACTGCCCACACAGCCCAACCTGAGATCTGACAGCTGCCCCTTGGCACAGGCTGTGTGTGATCTGCAGCAAAGCCCCACTCCTGGCTCTGCACCCAGGAAGCCCATCACACCCCTCCACGACTCCAGAGAGAGCGGGGCCAGACTGGTCCTTGCACCCCCAGGAGCACAAAACCTGCTCTTTCACAGTGACTCACTCTCCAGCCCTGCTGCAGGCAGAATATTCCCATTGCACAGGCAGCAACCAGGCAGTAAGAGGTGGAAACGACTTACCCAAGGCCACAGCATGACTCAACACTAAAGCCAACATCAGCACTAAGGAATTCCTTACTTCTAGATCCAAACTAACTCCGAGGTCTTACGGGAACAGAGAGAAAAAAACCCAACAACTTACCACAGAGCTTTTTTCCTCCCTTTAAGATAATTTTCAAAGATGATGCCTGCAACGGTCCTGCCCTTTCCCACTCCGGCACCGTCCCCGATGAGGAACCCAGCTCGCTGCCCATTGGGCAATAAAACTTCGTGTTGCTGCAAAATCAAGAACAGGACTGGAAATTAAACTAGATTTGCCTTTGCTAACAGCTTTGATGTGAGCACTGCTTAACCCTTCCACACGTCCCACCGATGCACGTGCACGTCCTGCTCAGACAAAGGACGGCAGGAAGGGTCAGGGGTCAGGGCCAAGCTCATGAGTGGCAGTTCATGGAAAAGGCCCCAAAATGTACAGCTCTCCACAACAAAAGTCCAGGGTTCTTGCCCCTTTGGGAAACAGATCCCACAGAACTCCCTGGCTTCAAATAATCCTTTGAAAGGCACTTAAATGCCAAAGGAGTTTCACCACCTGAATTACAGTTATTTTAAACCACGTGAACACCTGTCCCTACCAGAGGCAGCTTTCTTGAGGGGTAGGAGATGGGCAAGGTGCAGGCAGTACCTGGCAGGCATAGATGATTGCTTCCAGCTGTAGTGCAGAGAGGGAGCCCTTGTCAGCCACGGAGCACGGCAGGGACAGGCTGTAGGTGATGTCAGGGGGGGGAACGCTGGACAGGGTACTCGTCTCAACCACCAGGTCAGGGTGGTGCTTCCCAATCTTGGCTAAATGACAACAGAACACAGGTAAGTCGAGGTCTTTACTCCCAGGGGCACCTCAGAGCTCATCAACAGGCCACAGCCCTGGTCACTGTAGAGTTTTCCCAGAAAACCACAAGCCTGGGAGGTGCCACAGCAAACATCAGATACTGCTCCCAGGAAATTAAGGGAGCAGTGAAATAGGCTGGTCCACAATGGAGTGAACAGCACTCCCCATGGCAACACTCACACTTTGAAGGGATGTATTCTGCATAGGTCTCCGTTTGCCCCAACTCTTCCGTTTCTTCCTCCTCACCCTCATCCTCCTCCTCTGCAGGAGCCTGAGACTGGAGAGAAGCATTGACCCAATGTTAATGTTGAGCTATGGACACGTGCAGTGCTGTGCCCTGCCACAACCTGCCACTGAAACCATCCCCCAAACCCTCCAGACACAATCCATCTCATTTACAGACTAAGGGCAACCACCAGTGGGGGCCAACCCCAGGGGCTGTAAGAGCTGCCCGGTCCTCACTGAATTGGGGAAAGATGTTTGCAGCACTTTTTGGATGGGTTGTGCCCTCCCCTGCCCTGAGTGAGGCACCTGGCACAGCTTTAAACCAGCGTGGTGCCAGCAGCACAGGGCAAAGTCCTGAGAGCCCAAAGTGTCCCCTTAACACAGTGAGGTTCCACCCCAGGAAATACAGCACACTTCTGCAAAAGGCAGGGACCTGTGTTTTCTTGTCTCATTCCCTCTGAAGGGAAGAGGGTCAGAACTGCTCCCCCTGCACTGGGATGTCACCAGGAGCCTGGTGTCCCATCCCACAGAGGCCACCCATGGCTCTCACCTGGTAGCTGATGAGGAGCGGGGTGTTGGGGACAGCAGGAACGTGGTCATGGGAGCTATTCAGGCCAGGGAATGGTGTGCTGGATGAGAACAGCTGGAACACAAAGGGTGCAGGTGAGGAAGAGCTCCAAACCCTCAGCCCTCCAACCCCAGCAAGCCCAGAAATACACCAACAAAGATCCTTGGACACGTGTGTGATCCCTGGCCCATCCAGCCTGCTGTGCCACTGCCAGCGAGGAGAGAGAGCTCCCAAGACACTCTGGGCTGGGGGGGCTCAGGCAAGGAGATCCTTTGTCTGCTCCCACACAAATTCACCCTGGAATTTCCCGACAGCGAGCAAGGTCAGGCCAGCAGCTCCTGGCATCCAAAGCAATCAGCAACTCCAGGAGCAGCACTACTCCAAGTTTACAGCCTGTGCAGACTGCCAGGCTCACAGAGCCTCATGCTCCACCAGCAGCAGAGAAAGATGGGAAGATCTTAGGCATAAACACTCCTATTTTTAAATAAAATCAAAAAAATAAAAAGAAGAAGAAAGAGAAAACCCACCCTCCATTCCTGGAAGCCTGAGTCAGAATTACCAGAAGGAAGCTGGACGGAAGAGCTGCTTCTAGTGCCAGCAAATCTGGAGAGCAGGTGAAACATCCCCACCTACAAATCCCAGCTCAGAGTTTGGTCTCAGGCAGGAGGAAGGCCTGGAGCCGCTGGAAGGGCAGGAGGTGTTCTTGCAGCTCCAGCAGTAGGAGGTGAATACAGGGCTGGTTTTGCACCACACAGTCCCCAAAGTACAAAGCTCTGCTATCCCGATCCAGCTTTGGCACTCAGCATTCCACCCCAGGAACTGCAGAGGATGCAACAGGAACCTTGGTTGCTCAGAGCATTTGAAAACCACCCACACAGGTGAGAATGTGCTGTGAGGGCCAGAGCAGGTGGGATCGGGAGCTGCAGTGAGAGATGGATGATCCACCTGTACAATTCCTGCCTTTCTCCACCCTCCCTTGCCTCCCAGTTTGATTTTCTCCTCCCTCTGTTCCAAGGGCATCCTGAGAAGAGGAACACAGACCTGTGAGAACACGGGGCTGGAAGCAGGAGGGAGAGTGATAATTGCACAATCACAGCCTCGGTCTTACTCCACTTCTTCCTCTCTGCATTATTCTCCATTTTGTCCCACCTCACCATGACTTCCCTGGGAAGGGAATCCCTTCTCTGGGTACTGAGCTGGGAGAAGGGTGAAGTGCTGTCAACAAGCTATAAAAAACTGCATGAGCAGCTCCAAAATTCCAGCCACAGGCTTCCGAAGCAAGTCTGTGCTTCCCAGCCTTAAAAACACTGGGAATGTGTGAGATGGATGAGAGAAAACACGATATGACAGGGACTATTTTTAAATGGTATTTCCCAGCTCCATTACAAAGGGAACTGTTTTGTCTGCTGCTCCTGCAAATAGTTCACAGGGTGGCAGCTCTTCCCTAACTGCCCATTCCTGACTGATAAACAGCCAAGGCACTGGATGCAGCTCCTCTCCCCACGGGCACAGGGAGGCAGCTCTATATCCAGCCCTTTCCTCCTCAGCCATAACACCCCACTCCAGACCCAGCACGGGGCACCTCAGTCCAGGGGCTCTCAGGGAGCTTGGAATGTTTATTTTTCAAGAGGACAAGGCACAAGGCTGTTCCTGTACCTGGGATCCACAGGTGGGTCTCCCACAGGAGGCATCCAGCTTGGCCCCTGGGATGTCCCACACATCAGAACTGTGAGGGACTGATGTTCCTGCTCTGCCTGAAACAGAAATTCTGGAAGAACTACAGTCCTGATAACCCAGCCCAGTGGGGTCAGAGCTGGCTGCACAGCCACAGCTGAGTGATGTCCTGGATCACACGGATCAGGATGGATCAGGATGGATCTGCCCGGGTGTAACGTGACTGATGTCCCATTTGTACTGAAGCTTAGTGACTGCTCTGGCTGCTGGCTGCTGGAAAGCCAAAATTCCTGCAATTCTGTGGACAATTACACTGTGAGGACGTGGGAAGGGATAGGGAGAGATTATCCAAACTGCTGATATCATGTACCAACGTGCAGCTGCCAATGATGAGTCAGTTTGACAATCCCTTCACCCAGTGTCCTGGTCCACAGTGCCCCCTCCATGCAAAAATGAAACCAAAATCTCCTGTCCAGGATGCACCTCCCTGACACCTCCTCAGGAAACATCACTCAGTTAAAAAACAGCCCAAAAAGCAACAACCCCGCCCAAATCATCTCTATCTCCAGAAAACACAGATAAGAAAACGTTTAAAATAGCTGGAGATTCCTTTCCAAAGGAAGTTGTTTATAAATGGAATTCCAAGGAGCTAATTGGCCTTATCTGAGTCCAAGTGCTCCACAGGACAAAAGGGGCGAGGGCAGGACGTGAGGAACAGCAGGGGAGAGGGACAGGGACAGGGATGGGGCCAAGGCTGGAGACACTGCTGTGCCCACACTTGCACAATACTTATTTCTCCCTTGTTTTCTTCACACTGAATTTAGAACAGCTTTTCCCAGTAAGTTTTTGCTGGTCCTAAGTTTGCAGACTGTGTGTGATTGTCTCGTGGCAACACAGCCAGAGACACTGGCTGCAAAATGCAGCCTCTGAGCACAGGAGAGCCTCAAAATGCAGCAATGACTATGGCACAGGCACCCCAGGTTGCCTCCTGGGGTATCCACAATGAGTGTTTTCCCTCATTCTTCCTAAGAGAGTGACCTACAAAGGAAACCCACGGCTCGGTGGGAGCCGGGACCCGGATCCAGCGGATGAGGATGATGTGGCTCCAACAACCCCAGGAGGAAGAGGCTGCCCCTGGTGACTGTGTCAGCCCCCAGCTGAGGCAGAGCAGATGGCAGAGGGCTGGTGAATGTGCCCAGGACCACACGCTGCTGTGGGATGGCCAGGAGGTCCCACGCCCCGGAAAACTCCGGGATGTAAAAGCTTGCAGGGACTTGGACTCACAAAGTAAACACAAACGGTGAGTCTAAAGTTGAGACAGTTTTTCAGTCATTGGAACTGAAATATTTGCCCTGGAGAACAAACAAAAGGTGCTGCTGCTGGGGGGGGCAGTTAATGATCTATGTTAGGGTGGTTTTCCTGGAGCCCATCCCTTCAGCACTCCTGAGTGCCCTGTCCAGGTCACACTGGACCTGCTGAATGTTTTAGGGGTACGTTCTCCTCAGGATGTACCTCCCTGCCACAGTTGCCAGGAGAAAGAGCTAGTGCCTGTGCTGCACTCTGGAAGAGTGTGTGAATCCCTCTGAGGGTGCCCAGATCCCATTCTGCTCCCAGGAGACCAAATATGTGTCACCACTTCACCCCTTCCCTCCTCCAGTGAATTTGGTAACAGCAGAACAGCGTCATCACACCTCAGCCTCACCCCGAGGGAATTGGGTTGGTTTCTGAATTCCTTAAAGGCCCCACAGGATGAAGCCTGAGGTGTTTTCTGGGGAGGAGGAGGGAGGGGCAGCCCCTACCTCGATGGGGTTCTGCGGGGTGTTCACATCCCAGAGTGTTGGCACGTGGCTGAGGCTGTCGGCGGGCAGGAAGTCCTTGGGATCCGCGATGTCCGACAGGGAATCCGCGGGGGACGAGAACAGGGAGTTGTTGGAGAGCTCATCGAGGTATGAAGAGTCCTGAAATGGAGACACGGCCACGGTTAGAGGAGGCAGGATGAGACCAGACAGCTCCTTCCTCACTCAGCCAGCAAGTTCTGATTTCTTGCTGTCGGATGAGCAGCCCCATCACTTCACACTCCACAACGCTCAGAGATTAACCTGGGCCTGAGGACACCCTCTGTGGTGCAGTTGGAAAACCTGTTTCTTGAAAAAGTAGGAAAAGCCCTGGCCAGGAGTGCAGGCACACAGTCAGGGCTGACTCGGGCTGTGCACATCCCTGACACGGAGGAGTGCGAGAGAGGCATCGGTTCCCTGCAGTTTGTGCCTGATTAAAGAGGCTGCTGAGGGGTGCAAAGGCCTCAGCCTGACCCCCTAAGGACCCCAGGATTTCATTCATGTGCAGAGGCCCACAGAGAACCAGCCACACCTGATCACAGCGTGGCTCTTTCACTGCAATTTCCAACACGGCTCTACCCGGAGCCCCGGGGAAACATCCCCCTCCTCCCTGCACACACGAGGCTCCCAGGAGTGCTGCTGTCACCTGGATTTGCATTTAGGTAAATCTGGGCAAATCTACCCATCCTCTTCCCAAGGGCCAGCCTCAGCCTGGACAAGGACTGTGCTCCAGGGACCAGGTTCTGCTCTTGCTCTTTTTCTGGTGCCTGGGCTGAGGGGGTTTGCAATTGTTTTATTTGGTGCCAGCCCAGTCATGCTGTTGCTTTGTCTCACCCAGACTTTGGCTCAGAAAGAGCCTTCAGCCCCCTCCCTAACATCAACCTCTGGTCTGATTTCTATATTTCAGGTGGTAAGAACCAAGAGCTGATAAGCACTTCTTGCTCTACATCCTTGGCTGTGGCACAGATCCCTGCCCCTTCCCCGGCTCCATCCCATCACCTCAGCCCTCCTCCCATACCAAACACCACTTTCAAACTTTGTCAAAGCAGAAGAACTTTGTCTGCTGTTTATTGAAGATCAATGTACTTCCAGCACCAAGCTCCAGCACTCAGGTCTGGCTGGAGATGGGCCTCTATCCCAGAGGGATGGGCAGACAGACCAGTAGGTCTGTCTTGGTGCCTCAGACTCTGCCAACACCAGTCAGGTCTGTGGTTCCTCACAGGGGTCAGCTCTGTCAGCACAGCCCAGCCAGAGCAGCGTGATAACCCTCTGCCAGCAGAGCCAGGGGCTGGTACAGGAGGAATCACTGCTCATTTCTAGTTAAGGGCCAGATTCCCACTCCAGGCAGAAAGGCAGCCAAAGAGTTTTAAGAGTCACTTAGCCCTGCCTGACATAAACCCTCGAGCAGCTGAGCCTGGCCGTGCTGTTCCTGAGAGCTTCAGGCCAAGAGCTGGGGCAGACATCCCCTAATTGCTATCCAAAGTTACAGGTTTCAGTGTTTAAACCTCCAGGACACGTTCTCTTCCCCTCTTCCCAGGGATGTCTCCTGAAGCTGCTGTGTGCAGGCACTGGCAGCGGTGCACAGAGGCACTAAAGGAATGGCAGGTGTGATGTGGGGGGTTGGATTCCTCAAATACCAACCAGGGGACCCAGGAACTCCAGGAGCAAGGGCTGTCCATGGGTCTGGCAGAGCAGGGTGGCACCTCCTGCCAGCAGTGGGTGCTGCCATGTGCCCAACGGGCAGCGCTTCCTGTGCAGCTCTTGCTCTTGTATTTCTGGGGCTATTTTAGGATTACCCAGAAACCAAGGTGTCTGTAGGGTGAATAGGCACCCAGATTTATCACCTCAGAATTAGGGGATCTCTGGGCTCCGTTTCACACTTGAGAAAGCAGAACAACACTCGGGTGAACGTGGCCTTGGCCAGAGCGAGTGCCCTGTGCAGGATCCCCGGCTGGTCCCATCACTGAGCCACGGTGAGACACCTCTGAGCAGGGTTTGTTCACCTGCAAGTGGCACTGACAGAGGTTGGGTCAGGAGGAAACATCTGCACATCGTGTTAGGGCAGCAGGAGGCTGTGGGGCAGCCCAGAGTGGCCACTGCATGTCCAGGTCCCAAGGCCAGGCAAGGGCTGGGCTGGAATAGCAGCAGGGTCTGGGAAAGCCCTGTGACACCACCTGAGACATCCCAGCAAGTGTCTCCCACCTTCCCAAACCCAGCCCCTTCCATCCCCAGAGAAGGCTCCAGCCCCACCACTGCTCAGGGCACTGGGCTGAACTGGGAGAGGAAAGCAGCCTCCAAGGCAGAGGGAGGACAATACCAGTCCTGGAAGTGATGCAGTGATCCCATCCTCTCCCAGCATTACAAGGCATTAGTCACCAACTTCCAGAGTCTCCCATTTGTCTTAACTAATTGCATTATCTAAAGAGCACTAAAGTTAATCACCTGCCAGGTTCCCTGCCCAAAGAACTTCCACCACCAGGCACTAAATTGGCCCTGCTTCTATCAAACCCAGAGTAATTGCTTAACAAAAGGCCACAAATAACCACAACCAGTACAAACCATGCCTGGACTAATCACTCCACTGGTTTATCTGGCCCAAACTGGAGCAGCTGCCTTGATGTCCTGGGGGGGGGGGAAAGAAGGATCATCACCTCAACCAAGAGCTCATGGTCAGGATTCTCAGGTGTCGGGGTTTGAAACAAGTTATTTTGTCCCTGTTTCAGACTGACTAACCAGAATTTTAAGGATTTCTCACTGGAAACATGAGGTTTTACAGTAACAGCACTTCTGCTTCAGTAGAAGTTGCATTTCTGCAACAGATGGAATTTGTCCTGCCAGGCAGGATTTTTACTTCAGATGTTTTTCCACAATGATTCTCTACATAAATCTCATTCCTGGAATTTGGCATCTCCGTGGCCTCCTCTGGACTGGCCCCAGCAGGTCCAGGCCTGTCCTGGGCCGAGGACCCAGAGCTGGGGGCAGGGCTGCAGGTGGGTCTCGGAGCAGAGGATGAACTGATGCTGCTGTGGCACATGGTATTCCTATCATTATCCCAAAACTGAGATTATCAAACCCAACAACTCACTCCCTAGAAAAGACCAGGAAAAAATCAGGGTAAACCAGCCCAAACACTCCACCTTTCTCCAAGCCCCTGGGAACAGCTCAGCTCCTTTGGTCAAAACAAAGTGTTAAAAATAATGATATAAATAGATGATATAAATAAAAAAAAAGAACAGGTGAAGTCTAAATACAGAAGGAATGAGCATCCTAAAAATATTTCTGGCCATCAATAGAAATGTTTTATTTTCTCACAATCCAGACACTGAGGAAACAGTGTCTGCAGAGCAGCTCTGGATGACTGCACAGCACAGCACCCAGGCGAGAGGGGGTTTTATTAAAAACCAAAAAAACCATGTATATACCCAAATACACACCCACAACCACAGCCACGCTGTCAGCAAGGAGAGATCTGGCACCTCAGAAATCACAGATTAAGCACATTATGTTTCAGGAGCTGCAGGCAATCACTATAAAATCTTTTAGCTGCCAAACCCCAAAAGTTTTCTAAATTCAGGGTGACAAACTGGCAGTGGGGAGGGTCCAGCCCTGGCCGGTGCTCCCCTCGCCCCCTGCACCCAGCATCTGCTTCGGAAATAAACCCCCCAAACCATCACACCCACACAAACACACGGATGGATTCCCACACAGCTCCTTCCCTCCAAATTCCACACTCAGGGACCGAGTTCTGACTGACAGAACAGCGTCCAGCAAGGCAGGTTCCAGCAGAACATAAATCACATCTTCGGGACAGTAAATCTGTTCCCGGTGCCCAGCATGGACAGACATCACTCCCAAAACTCTGCTGCCTCCGCGGAACCGCCCGGGACACCCGCCCGGGGAGCAGCTGGGGCCGGCTGCCCACAGCCAAGCGCACCGGGAGTTCCGAGGAGCAGGGAAAAAACCAGGAAAAATCAGGCATTACCTTGTAGAGAGACGGGAACTTTAGCCAGAAGTGCATTTGGGACATTTTAGAGCAGCATTCGGGGGGCTGGCGGCGGCGGCGGCAGGGGGAGGGTGCTCGGTGCAAAGAGAGGAAAGGTCCATTCACGGCCAGGGCTCATCGGGGGCTTTAAAAACCAACATTCAGCAGGCGGGAGGGAAAATGGAGGCAAAGGGCCCGGCAGAGCCGCTGTCCTGCGCCCGGAGATTTGCATAGAGTGTTTAGTCACGACGAGAGGGCTCTTACTTCCTCTAAGTCCAGGGCTGACTTTCAGGAAATGATGCCTGCTTGGTAAGTCAGTGAAATTACTGGCAGTGCGAGGAGAATTACTGTACGTGGTGTAATCCAACCACAGAGCTCAGTAAACAGCGCCGGGCTCCGCGGAGCCACAGGGCTCCGGGCTCCCTCCGCGCCCTCCCGGGCCACCGAGCCCAGCCTGTCCCCCCAGCACAGCCCCTGCCCCGGCCTGGGGGTCCTGCCCTCCCGCCCTCCCCATCTCGGGGTCAGATGAAGTGATCAAAGTGACAAAGCTCAGGAGTATTCCCACGTTGGTGTCCCCTTCCAGAGCCATGTGCTCTCTTTGTCTTCAGTGCCTGCCCCACCCCAAATTGTGCCATTAGAAATCCAAAGGAGTGGCCATTCTCTTCCCCTTCCTCCCTAGATCACTGTTACTTCCCAGGGATGCTGCCATCTCTTTCCAAGGCTGTCCCTTTTAACTTCAACAGTTTTTGGTAACAGAAATAAGCAAAATTTCTGGTGGGGAAGAGAAGAAGGGACACCTGAAAGGGATGTAAGCCTAAGAAAGTCTGCTCCCACACCACCCGAGGCTGGAGGGGAAGGGAATCAGCCAGAGAACCCTTTGCCTGGCAGAAAATCCCTGAGAACTGTTGTGTTTGCATTGGGTGCAAGAGGCTCCTGTTTGCTCTTCCCTGGCAGGGCCAGCAGCGGCCCCAGGGCCAGGCTCTGCCCACGGGGTCAGTCCCAGTTTCCCAGTTTGCCCAGCACACCCAGCAGTGCACAGACCCAGCACTGGGGATGGCAGAGGAGCACTGACTGCTCCGAGCCTCTCTGTCCCTGCTCCTCCTGCTCCTTCCACACCCCCACGGCACAGGAGTGCAGCTCTCCCTGTCCTGCCCTCCAGCCAGCACTTGCTGCTGCTGCCACTGCTGCTGGAAGTGCTCCTGGGGCCTCGTGCTGGGAACAGCTGGAAAATCCCACGTTATGAGGCACTTCCCTAAAAACAGAGCTTTGGAGTGACAGAAGCCAGCCAAGGCCCTGGAGGCCCATGAGAGAGGCAAGCAGAAAATGGGGTGCTCTCTGACCCTCCAGGGACGCAGACCAGAGCGAGGGAATTTTGCTTTATGCCATCGGATGAGGAGGAAGGACTGGTCCCTCCAAGGAAAACATGCTGGGTCCTAGAGCTGGAAAACCACCCACAGGACAGAAACCTGCAGCAAGGCTCCTTTCCAAGGGCAGAACCCTCTGCAGCACTGCGGTTCCACAGGGACTGTTACATCAACAGCCCTTAACAGTGAGGGTCCACGTTCCATCCTGCAACACACCTCGTCCTGGAGGGTTTTTCCACAAGCAAATGGGGAAGAAAAACACCAGGGCAGGTGCTTTTAACAACACGTGTGGAGTGAAGATGCCAAATTCATTTCTGCAATGTCTTAATTAGCGACTCGCTGGTGACCTTGATTGAACCATCACCTCCTGCTATTTGTGCAACTTTTGGAAAAGCAGGTGGGTTATTTCCTCTTCCTCTTCTGTTAGTGAACAAATGGGGCAGCCAAGAGCCCTGCAGTGGCAGAGGAAGCGGGCACAGGACACAGATAACCAGGGCTGCTCACTGATCCTAGGGGAGCACGGCGGTGTGACCACCGTGGTGTGACCACCGTGGTGTGACCACCGATCACCACGGGCAAGCCAAACACCCAGAACTGCCACTGCCACCCTCCAGAGGAGCCCCCAGACCCCTGCTCCCCACAGCTCAGCCAGGGACACGTGTGCTCCCAGACAGGGACAGGACAGCAGGATTATTCCAGCACTCACATCTGACTTCCCCCCTTCCAGGCAACCCCAGTGCACAGCCCAGGGAGTTGCTGTGCTGGGGAACCCTCAGCACCCCCTGACTCAGACCAGCCCTGCTTTGAATTAAAGCATCTATTTTAAGCCATGTCCCCGTGGGCTGCTATTGGATTCTACTGCCATCGTTTGTAAGAGCACTGAGCGTTTCAGAACGGCTTTTCCCGCTTTTGTTGGCTTTGGGGAGGGAGGAGGCAGGCACAGCCCCTGCCAAGAACCTCAGAAGGCAGATCTCCATCCCCTCCTGCCCACAGTGGACATCACTGCTTGGAGGCAGCAACACAGATGAAAACTATCAGGACTGGAATGGGGGGGATGTCTGAGCCCTCCAGGCTCTTTTACCCCCTCTCCAGGGCCCGGCTGGCTCCTGCAACCCACAGCCAAGCACAGCTGACAACAGACTACACCTCAGAAGCCAAATTCCTCTCCCTTAACCACAGGTATCTCCACCTGAGACGGCCCCAAGAGCTCCTCCTGTACACAGAGGGGAAAGATTTACTCTCAAGGCACAGTTCATCCAATCTAAAGGAGACATTGCTTTGGAATAACATCAGCTGGTCTCCTCCTCCTGGGGATCAGCTCAGGGTGCCTAAATCAGAGCACCCCAAGCACTCAGTCGGTGCACTGTGAGCAGTTACAACCACAGCCCTCACCTTCCTTACCCCAGGCCTGCAGGAAGTGTCAGGCATCTCACACAGAGGGTTTATAAAGTGTTACTACCTCAGCCCAAACCCCAACCCCGCAGTGCAAAGACAAAGACATGGGCATGTAAGGCCACTTGTTCTTCCAAGGCCTCCGAGCCAGGCAACTGCCTGCAAATGCATTTTAATGTCTGTGTTCCCTGCAGACATAACTCCGGGACAGCGACACAAGTTCCAGGATGTTTCTTATTCCAGGAAACTCTTCATTTCAGCCACAACCAAGTCTTCCATATAATTTAATAACTGTTACATTGATTTCTCCTAAATCACCACAGCTCTGTGTACCGAAGCACTTCTAAAAATTAATACTTTTTTTAAGAGCGGGGTAATTTCTCCTCCTGTTTTAACAAGGAAGATTAACAGGAGATTGCAAGGGGCTGGTGGTGAGGAGAGGGTTGGTTTATGATTAACATGCAGGGTCAGGAGCCCCCATCCAGCACAAACAGGGCTGTAACTGCACCTTTACAGCGTTACTGCAGGTGACTCTGCCCAGGAGCAGCCAATTCCTCCTGCCCCACAGGAAAAAAATCCATCTGGCCTGACCTCCTTCCTCCAGGCCAGTAATTCATGTTTTAAGTAGCCCCGAGTTCCTGCCACAGGAGGTTCTGCAGAGCCCCTCACACCCCCACAGGAGGTTCTGCAGAGCCCCTCACACCCCCACCGTGCCCCCAGCGTCTCCTCCCCTGGAGCTGCTCCCTCTCCCACTCGCCCTCCCAGGTTTATTTCTCAGTGTTCCTCAGGGCAGATGAAGTCAGCAGAGGAGGTTTCTGTGTGTTCAGCAAAGTCCTGGAGCCACAAGTCACACGAAATTAAGCAAGGGGAACACAGACTATCAGCAACAGGCAGGGCCATCAGAGATAACAGGGGGCTCAGAGGAACTGGGCAGAGTCTATGCTTTCAGTAATTCTAAACTGCCCAGAACAGTGAAGTTAAAGAAAAATCTGTGGTGGCCAAGAACAGCAGGTATCACATGGCAGGAATGCTCTCCTAGAGCAGCGTGCTCTGCCTTCACAAGGCTCTGGGGACAGACACAGCTCATGCCCCTGGGAGGGACAGCACAGGTCAGAGAGTAAGTGAAGGCCTCGTGGGTTCAGTGCTTTACTGTGGCAGTTAACAGCTCTGACAGGGTAAGCACTGACATGGGAGAAGTGCCTCTGCAGAATTACTGCCCACGAGCACTGGATCCCAGGTCAGCAGCACCTGTGGCTGGAGGAATAATCAGCAGGAAGGGAGGGAAGCAACGGAAACCGAATCCTGCTTCTCTCAGGGCTGTGATTTCTAAGGACACGTGGGCACTCAGTAGACTTTTCCATGAGGAGATGGCACCACATGGTTGGGATGAGACTGTGGCTGAAGACAACAGTTCCCAAGACCAGAAACACTGTCAGACCCCAGCATGGCCTCCCAGAACTATTTTCTGAACCTCCGCTCAAGCCACTTGTTTATATAAAAAATGCCAATAGACCGGCAAGGATGAATCACCCAGGAGCAAGCCAGAACCCAAAAATACTGGGGAGGAAACAAGCTCAAGTTCACATCAGGCTGTTCTGGCCGTGCAGAGAAGGACCTTCCCCATTCACTGAGGTGAACGATCCAACTGAAGAGAAATTCCCAGAGCCATCAGAAAACCTGGCAACTCCCACTCTTGGCATCCCCGGGTCAGCAAAGGCTTTGCACTCTGCAGGTGCAGCTGAGGACCCCCAAAACAAAACAGGGATAGATGGGGGGAGCAAATGCCAATGCTGGAGGGAAAAGGTGCCAGCCTTCCCACTCTCCAAGCCCTCCCAGCACAGCCACCAACAGAAAGGGTTTGCTACACAAATGCCTCAGTCATCAATCACTTGCTCTTTAGACCTATTAAATCCCTTCTCAGTGTTCTTCAAAATCCCAGACTCTGGTATCCGTGTGTGGAGGCAGCACAAGTCCTCACACAAGCCCCTGATCCCCTTGTCTGCCCAGTGACCACAGGCTGGAGCAGGAACCTGCAGCAGCACCTGCAGCAGAGCTCTCCTGTTCCCCCTTTGGCTCCACTGCTCTGTCTGGGCCAGCCGGGCCAGCACAGCATTCCATGGCACTGCCACTCCTACCGTGGCAGAGGCAAGCCTGGAAAAGTCAGGTACTTTCCTGTACAGCCACCTGGAAGGATGTAACCAGCCAGCTGCTCCTGCACCCCCGGGATGGCATGCTGCAGCTTTCCAGGTGGAATGTTAATATTTAACAGTTTTGGCATCTGGGACAGTGAGAAATCAGTGAAGTGGAAAACAATGTAGGAGCAAGGGATGGAAAAACTCCAGGATGCTCCTGGATGTCTCCAGACTGATGGCACTGCCTCCAGTTCACAGCCTGCTGCCCCACCAGAGCTAGGTTCCAATTCTGGCTCCCAGGAGCAAATCAGCAGCTCTGTTCCTGGTGGGAGAGCACATGGCACCACGGCACACTACCCCAGGGAAGGAGCTGGTCTGGCTGCGTGAGATTCAGAGAAGGACATTTGCTGTGTCCAGACTTGGGGCAGAACACCTGCAGGCACGTTGCCATAGGTGCAGTCCCCCTGCAGAAAGAGTCCAAGCAGGAGCCAACTGCCTAAAACCACCTCGCTCCCATCCATGGCTTCCTCTCCCAAAGGATGAGTGGCACAAGAATTATTTCTGGAAATCGTTTGAGGTCCTTCACACCTGGTTTGTCTCAGAGCCTCCTGCTCTTTTCCCACCCAGCCAACACAAAGCACCTCCTTTCCACAAAGAATCCCCAAAAATCTGCTCCCCCAGGCTGGCTGAGATCAATTTGTGTGATGCAGCAGGGAAGGAAGCTGACTGACCACTGAGATAGTAGAAAATACATAACTTAAAGAAATAATTAAGCCCTTTTCCCGTTAAACCCATCAGCCAAACTCCACCAGACCTGGAGGTGAGACCTATGGTGGGGACCTCTCTCCCCTTCCCATTGCAGGCCAGTAAATGGTCTCACAAGTTGATGAGATCACCTTTCTGCCTCGTTCCTCCCACAATTAATTCTGCAGGAGGTAGAGATCAATGCTATTATGATTCAATTATTTATCTGGTTTAATCCAGTCAGAAGACCCTGATCAGCAGCTCCTGGTGGCTGCCCAGGCCTGCTGTGCCAGGCAGGTCCCTGATGTAAGGCACGAGGAGCTGGAGAGGGGGGACCACAGCAGTGGCCACCTCAAAAGGCACAAATCCTCAGCACCTGCACATCCAAACCTGCAGAAATCAGAGCCCCAAAGAGGGTTAAAGCCTCTCTTCAGCCACACCAAAAGCACCCTGAGGGGGAATCAACGCAGGCAGGCACCAACGTCCATATTAATTCCTAGAAAGGACAGAGTCAGTCCCTTCCTTATTGCAGATCAGCTGTCATATCAACTACTTCCAGTATTTACTGACTAAGCTGACCAGAACGTGTTGCCAAAAGCCAGCACAACGTTCCAAACCCTCCATGCAAAGAGCTCCTTCCCACCCAGAGAGCTCCCCGAGGTGAGGGAGCCGCCGGGTCCCAGAGGTGCCGAGTGACCCGAGGTCACTGCTCACTCCTCCCACACTCAGCTCTGCAAAGGCTGACCTGGCTCCACTCTCGGAATGCTGGGCACTGAGCTGATGTAATCCCCAAATATTCACTGTTCAGGAATCCACCAGTGCAACCAGTGAGGAAGCACGTGCAGCACACAGGAGCAAAGAGCATTTTGGGAGGGAAATGACTGAAGAGTCTCAAATGTGTTCAGCTCACCCTGCAGGACCCTCCTGCAGCCAGGACCCCCCAGCACTGCCAGTGCTTATGGCAAACATCACTTTAAAAGAGGCCCCTTCTCCCCCAGAGGCATCATGAACTCTGCACTCACCTGAGGAAAATCCCCATTTTTTGGTAGGAAGTCAGCGGGGTCCACAGTTGCATAGTTTGTATCCAAGAAATGTGGTCTGCTGATGGAATCCATATAAAAATCCTGAGGGAGGTTAAAATATTGCCTGTAAGGAAATGGGAGAAGCAGTTACTCCCTGTCAGTCCCCAGCACTTCACAGGTCACTTCAGCCTTCAGCAGTGGTGAAGCTGCAGCTCTGGGATGTCACAGACAGGAGGTGGATATTATCATGGATATTATCCAGAAAAAGTTCTAGGCAAAATAATATATCTCCCAGTTTTATCCCACTTCCCAAACTCAGCAGTAAGAAAGTAAGAAAGCTGTACTAAAAATATAATTCTTGGTAATTTGTGTAAATCAGGAAGGATTTAATAGATAAAAATGGTCTGCAGGACTAATTAATATTTCAGTCCTGACAACAAAGCAGAATGGAGCCCCTGGGATGTCCCAGTGCTGAGTGTGATGGGTGTGATGGCACCTGCCAGTCACACCATGTAGGGACACACATCAAGGTGCAGGGAAACATCACTCCTGAATGCCAGTTTGGGCCATAAACCCCCCAAAACCAGCCCCACAAACCAGCTCTGACAGGGAAAGACCCCCTGGCACACCTGGACAGACCCCAAAGGCAGATCAGAATGGAAGGGCTGGGGAAGGGAACCCCAGACAGAACTGTTACCCCGAGAGAGGAACTGGGGATGTGACCAATGTGAGTTCCAAGAAAAGATCTCTGCTGAACTAACAGGGGAACAAAGCAAAGGTCTTGCCTGCTGGGCAGGGCCATGCCAGCTTCCTCCTGCTCCCTGTGCCCAGCACCCGCTTCCCCTGGGCAGCCACAGGCAAAAACTGCTGCAGAGCAGCCAATTCCCTTCCTCCTGGCCTCTGCTCCACACCCCCTCCTGGTTTTGCTCTTACAGACACAAGCCCCTTCCCTGTCCTGCAGGAGCAAGGAATGTGCTTTGTAATCCTTCCCGTCAGTCCCTGCCCTCCTTGGGCAATCACAGAGTGCTCACCCCACCAGCTGCTTTCCTCTTGTGGGAGCTGCACGTTCTCCCTCACACCAGTCACAGAACCCCTGGCCAGAGACTTGAAGGAGGCACCGGGGGAGGGAGAAACAGAGCTTAAACAGAACTCCTGCCCAGGAGCTGGGAATGAGGAGCTGCCAAAGGACTATTAAGCAATTAAGGTGCCATGTGTAGCCAGCAGCTCATTAACTCGCCCGCTGAACATTTACATGTGGATTTATGTGCAAACACAGTTATCTCCTCTGCTAAATATATTTTTCCTGCTCCTTTTCCATCATTAAAGGTAATATCCTGAAAAACCAACAGCTCCCTACTCCTCCTTTCCTTTTTTCCTTCTTTTCCGTGCTGCCACAGCTCTGCCTGCTGCAGAGAGCCCATGTGAGCACACCTGCACATCACAGCCCCCACAGTCCAGCCCTGACTCTCAGCTCCTCCTAATCCACCCAGGCAAATTAAAATCTGGGCATAAATTCTGGGAATGAATGTATTTCCACACAGGAAAAGGCTGGTTTAAATGGCTTTCAAGTCGAGGCCGCTGCGGTCTCGCCGTCTCTCACACGAGGACAGAGCTTGGCCAGCGCCAAGGAACTAACCAGGGAATGGGAAAACTACTTTTACTGGAAAAGTGAACACCCCCTCCTGTTTCCCTGGCACTTCATGGCCTGGGCAAGGGTCAGTCCAGGTAACGGAGAGGAGCCCAAGAGCGTCCCAACCTGCCCTGCTGCGCCATGACCAGCCCTGGTTGGTATTTTCCTTCCCTTAACGCTGGTTTTCCAGTCTGCCCATGTGAGATGCACTTTGTTCCCACAGCCTGCAATGAGAGCCCACAGCAGCTCCAGGCACTGCTCTGAGATCCTCCTCAGAAAGCCACCAAGTCCCTTCCTCCCTTTGGACCTGGCCTTTCCCTCCCCTGGAGCCAGGAATTAAAGCTGTTACTCTCAGGGCTGGCACAGAGCCACCGATGAGGTCGCTCGAATTGAACTGGGAAACCAGAGCTTGAACTGGAACAGTCAGGTCTGTGACCCTGGCACAGCAAAGGTGTGAGCACAGCCCTGCAGAAAACTGCCCTGTCCACCCCTGCTCAGCCTCTCCAGGGTTTACTGCCTGGCAAACTGCTCTATGGAAGCAGCTTCCTTCAAAGGCCAAGGGTGTTCACTGGACAACCACAAACCATTCCAGAAAGGAAATCTGGGCTGGTTTAATCCCAGCAGCCCCACACTGCTCCATTGCAATTCCATTGCATTCCAGCTGCTCATCCACGATCCAATGCACCCAAAGCTCTTTGGGCCCACGCTGCCACTTCACTGAGACCTCCTGTGTGTTTGGGTCGGGTTCCATCCTCTGTCCTCCACTCAGAGACACAAACTCCACATCTCAGGCCAGTGGGAGACCAGGGAGAGCTGAGAGGCCACAGGCTGACTCAGCACCAGTCCAGCACTCTCCTTCCCCATCAGACACCAACCCAATTTCAGAGCCTGCTTTACTATTCCAGCAAGCAAGACTCCACACAGAGGTAGAAAAGGGCATGGAAACGGCGAGAAAAGGGGTCGTGTGTTTTGGCAGCTGGGGAGAAAGCTTTGCTGCAGGTTTGAGGAACACCTTTCTGCAGCTGTGTGACACCTTGTCCAACAGCACAACTGGGTTGTCCCAGATCCCCCCGGCCAGGGACGTGCTGAGCCTCCAGCTGCAAGGGAAGCCCAGCTCTGCAGGGATAACTTCCTTAAAATTAACTGAGCTGCAGTTCTTCAGGGCCCTGAACCTCAGTGGTTCTTTTAGGGAGGTTTAATACACTGTTGACATTAGTCAGGTTAAGAAAATCTGAACCAGGGAGGCCACATTTGGGGTCTTCTAAAGAAATTCCCCACCATGAAAGCAAACTCTCGAAAAGGAACAGGAAAAACCTGCTTCAGGATAAAGGTGTTGCTATGAGAATAAGCCCTGTCCAAACACAGCCACTTGCAAATGAGATTTCTCTGCAAGGATTCTGAAGAGAAACATGCACCACCTCTAATGGCAGCTGCATTTTTCTGTGTCACAGCAGGGGCTACAATTACAACTGCCTTTAAAATCCCATTTTTCAATTATTCCATCCCTTTCAGGATTCCTACCTGTAACCCCCTAACCCTAAATCCACCTAAAACAGAGTCAGTGCAGTTTTCAAGTACAGAAAGCACAGACTTTTTTTTAATGTGAAAGGCAGATACGGAAAATCTGACCTGAAAGGTGATTTTTACAGTTCTCAGGCTATGAAGAACAGGACACTAAAGGTGCAGCCTTGGCTAAATCGCTCCCTAGCAAACAATGACTACAATGAGCCACATTTCCAGAAGTAACTCCAGCAAAGCAAGCCCAGGTTTGTGTCAGGCACAGGCATGTCCTTGCAGGATCGGGCTGTGACGAGCAGCACCGAGCAGGAAGAGAGAGAGGGGCAAAACCAGAACAAATGGTCAAGGAGAAAAACCCAACACAATAGACAAACACAATCTAATCTTGTGGTTCGATGCAGCAAAACAGAAATTCTGTTATGGCTCTCTGGGGGATTCACAACGTGCAGTTTACAGGAATCCTGCTCAAAAAGCACAGCCCCTTCCAATCAGCCCCGGCTGGCCGAGAGCAAAGGGCCCGAGTGGAGCTGGGAACTCCTCTCCTGCTCTCCTGTGGGGAGGAGCTGGCACAGCTCAGCTCCCTCAGCACCTGTGGGGCAGCTTCTTGGGACCCTCCTGTCGGGAAGTGCCCCTTCCATCCCCCCAGCACTGCCAGGAGACACCCAGAGCACCAGAACCAGCCCAGGGACACAACACACCTCACCCCCCAAACAGGGGCTGAGCCTCCCTGACAGCCCTCCTGGAACTCACACCCTCACAGGGAGGGATCTCTGCTTTTCCATGAAGATGCCAAAATCCCTTTAAACTAAATGCCCACTTTAATTCCAGGCACCTGGAGCACAGTTATTAGCTCATGATACGAGTTCTGCTTCTTTCACTTTTCGTTCCTCCCACCTCTGACCTAGATAAAGAACACATCCTGTATCCATGCCACATATCCATGCCACTCCCTGGATTCACAGAGACCAGAGAACAGCCCTGGATCAGCCTCCAAACCTTCTGCCCCACAAACAGCATCTCCCAGCCCCAACAGAGTCCCCATCCAAGTCACTAAGTGGTGGCACAAGGCCAGTTTATGTTGTCCAAACATGTGTCATATCCCACCTTCTGATCCAGGACGGAGTTTCATCATAAAGGGGGGAAAGAGAAAACAATGTTTATTGTTATGCAAAAATCCCTCCAAAAATGCTGCTTTGGGCAGGTGGTCTAGAAGCAGTTTTGCTCTGGATCCAGCAAGCCTGTGGCTAACACCCTTCCCACCAGAGCCACTGTCACTGCCCCAAGGTACCGGACCCACCCCGCTGCCCAGCGCTGAGCTGTGCTGCCCACGGGGCACCTTCAGCTCAGAGTCAGGCACAGCTCCCCACGGGAGCCCACACAGGTCCCCTCACACCTCGTGGGGTGAGGTCACCCAGGAACATCAGTCAGAGCCAGAGCAGAGTCACGACCCCGAGGAACTCTGGGCTGAGCACGTTTTTTCAGCGCAGACATGACACGGTGGTTGGTGTCAGTCACTTCCAGTGACATGGCAAAGAATTTTAACTTCACCCAAAATCTGCCACCTGGCACAGGTAACATCTTCCTCCATGTCTGTACGAAGGCAGACACTGCCCAGTGCGTTTCCTCTGCCAGACCATGCTCATGGGGTGTTTTTTAAAATTCCATTAGTGTAACCAATCCAAGCTACAGCAAGACTGTTCCCCTTTTACTGCAGCCTCCAGGTTTACCAGAAATCAAAGGTTTTCTCTTGTTTTTTAAAACAAAAAGCTGTTTGCTGCTGTTTCCAAGCTGCAACAGTGTATGAAATGCCACAAGATCAGTGAGTGATGCAATTATTTCCCCATCAGATCATGAAATAAAGTAAACAAGGAAAACAGTAAAGAAACAGTTGAATCACGGGATGTGCAAGAGCAGAGGGGATTAGACAAAGGAGAACAGCACTCACTGGTTTTCACTTGGGAAGGACGAGGTTGGGAAAGAGGCAGAGTAGCAGCTACTCCATGGGTTGGTGGCCAGCATGGAATTCTGCAAGGAGAAACCACAACAGTCAGAGCAGCAGAGGCCTGGCACCGTCACCTGTGGCTTCCCTCCCTCAGTGCTTTCCAGAGGCAGAGGTGGCTCCTCATCTCTTGAGCAGGAGACATCCAGTGCTACTCTCCATTTCCAGCTTTGGGACCCACTTCCCTATCACTGTCCCCAGAAGGTCACTGGGGTCAATCCTCTGCTTCAGCCCTTCCACTCATTCAGGACACTCCAATGGGAAAAGAGGAAATGGCCTCAAGCTGTGCCAGGAGAGGGTCAGGTTGGACATCAGGAGGGATTTCTGCATGGAAAGGGTGCTCAGGCATTGGCAGGGGCTGCCCAGGGTGGTGGTGGAGTCCCCAGCCCTGGAGGTGTCCAAGGAACAACTGGGCATGGCACTGAGAGCTCTGGGCTGTGGGACAAGGTGGGCATCGGGCACAGGTTGGACTTGATGACCTTGGAGGTCTTTCCAACCTCAATGATTCCATGATTCCATGATTCAGTCTCTGTGGGAAGCCAGCACTAACCCAGTAACCTGAAATTGGCTGACAGAGCTCACACCCAAAACCATCCTTCTGTGCCTTTTGCCTTCCCACTTCCCCGAACAGTCTCCAACGGTAACGGGAAGCTTTTAGCTCAGCTCATACCAATGAAATCAGGGAGAGAACACAGTATCTCCTTACTCAGCTCCAGAGCAGCCTTTCATCTGCCCTTTGCGTGCCCAAAGCACTGAAACCTTGTGCTTGAAGCAACAGGCACTTGGGCCTCGCTGGAACCTCTGCTGTTCCTGCATGTGACACACTCCAGAGTTAGAAAGAGAAAACTGCAGGAACACGTCAGCTATTTTGGGACCAGGGTTTGCTTTTTGCCCTGTTGGACAAAGGCATCAGGGACCTGGTCCGGTTTTAGCAGCTGCATCAGGACAAACACAACTTATTTATCCCCCTGCTGCTCTGGAAACAGGCACAGCTGGACCCAGGCACGGGTTCACACGTCTGGGAGAGACGAGCAGGGGGAGGAACAAGGTCTGCAATCCTGGGTACCCTCTTCAGTCCTTCACCGGGGAGCTGGCACCCAGCAGCTTTCAGAGTCCTTGTTTTAAGCACAGCCCTGCTTCTCCCTCCCCACTTCAAGGCCAGCAGACAGCCTCACCTCAACCCCTCCATCGATCCTGCACGGCCCTGGACAGCTGCCTGGAAAGTCTGGGAAACCGCTGCAGTCACCACGGCCCAGGACTCCCAGGATGTGCCCAGGCCCTCCCGGGACAGCCCCCCCTCCCCAGGAGCTGTGGCCTCACCTCCATGTCCGGCAGGGCGAGCTGGGGGCGGAGGCCGGGGATGCCGCACAGGGCATCGCCCGGCTGCTGGTGCTGCGGGAAGCTGTTCCCCCCCTCCATGGCGGGGTGAGCTGAGGGCATCAGCCCGTGTCCTGCCGCATGGAGCCCTCGGGGTGGGCGGGACAGGCTCTGCAGTGAGTGCTGGGAGGGTCCTTATCTGTGCTCTTCACCCTGCACCATGTCCTGGGCTGGGAAGGAAAGGCACGGTTAGGTTTCATGAAAGAGGAGGGGGAAAAAAAGACTCATAAGCCCAAACATAGCTGAGAGATGGGCAAACAGCCACAAGCCTCTTGAGAAAAGAGAGGTTTTTCTGGGAAACAGAGCTCTCCACTACCAGCACACCTGGAATTCACCCAGACAGGAACTGAGACACACACATCTCTCCTGCCTTTCACGCTGCGGGAGCCCGGCAGGTCCCCACGACTCCTGGATCGCTGCACACACCTGAGCTCAGCCAGAGGAATTTCCTCGTCTGATGTACAAAAAGACTCTGCACTTGTGTGCAAACTCAAGGCAATCAATTCTCCCAAACTGCCTGTTTTCCTGAAAATACGCTCCCATCCCAGGGACACCACAGTGAGCCAGGAGCCCTCATCTCCCACCCCGCAGCACACTGAGGTCTCCCAAACCCCCCAGCAGATGTTCCTGGGCACCAACACTTCCCACGGCAGCCAAACCCCACAGCACACTGCTACACTTTTTAGATTAATAGTATTAATCTAAATCCCAGAACTTATCAGCTCCTGGCACTTTCCCTCCTGCAGGATCTCGGGCTCACCCCTGCCCACCCAGGATCACTGTCCTGGCAGGATTAACCCCACGGGAACGCGCTGCCTCTGCCACAGCTGCTCAGTCAAAACCTCCCAACGATTACTTTTTTTCACTAAACTGTCCATAATCCCAAAGGAAACCAATTTCCCATTGGATTTAATGGATTAAAAAAAAAAGAGATGGTGAAAGCAACCTATACAACCGGAGGGGCAGAGAAAAGCAACTGTGATGTCTTTACTTCCACTGGATCTTTCTTTTCCTTCTTTCTGCCTTCCCTGACCCTGTTCCTCCCCAGAAGCCAAGGAAATCAAAGTGGCCAACACCTTCTGATGGAGAATCCAGCCACACACACCACCTACAGAGCACAGACCAAAGCTGTAATTTGAAAGAGCCACCTTTGATCACTTGGGAGACACTGTTTGCTCAAGGAGTATTTTTGAAAAGCCATTTCTGAGTCAGAGGCCCTTCAAAAATAAGTGACCTTCCAGCGAACAAAATGATTGCTGCCTTTGCAATGGAAAGTTAAATTAAAGGGACTCTTTCTTCCCTTCTGTGGTGCCACAGCTGTGCCAGCAGTGCCCCGTGGGCAGGGCTCATGTGGGGCCTGCAGAGCCCGTGGGGACCAGCCAGGACCCCCAGGCCTGGACACTGACCCCATGGTGGGAATTGCAGGCAAAGCCCCCACGCTCTGGGGACCTTCTGGGGGAAGAGCAGAGCCCCAGGGTCACGTCCTGCCTATCAAATGCTGTGTAGAGCTCCCAATGGCATTGTTTGGGGTTTTTTTTGGAGGGGAAGGTGTCCCTTTTCCTTTTTTTGAATACTCCCTTTAACTCCTGCTCAGCTGCTCCCAAGCATGGGAGGTATGCTGATCCCAGGGTCAATGTCACCAACTGGTCCAGAGGAACTGATGTCCTCCAGTGCCTGTAAAACCCTGTGACTCTTCCTTACACCAGACTTCAGGGGCTTTGCTGCTTTTCTTTTTTTTTTTTTCTCTATTTGTAACAGCTTTTGATAGGAAATCAGCAGCAATGATTCCCGTAAGAGCCATACCAAATATACAGCTTTACTTACACATCCAAAGGAGCTCAGGAGGGGTGAAATCAATATCAGAATCTCTCTGTTCCTGCCCTACATTAGCTCATGTCTCACACCACCAGATCTCACTCGTGGACTCTGCAGAGCAGAGCCTGTCCCTAAAGCAGCACCAGTTCCTTAGGAAAACTCCTGTACAAAAGATCATGCCCCATTGGCAAAAGGAAGGAAAACTGCTTAGCAAAAACTGGAATGCCCTGGGCCTTGGTCTATGGGGGGGCTCTAGTACAACTCCAAAATACTGGCAAGCACTGAGAACAGTGGGAAGCAAGAGGCACCAAGAGTTTGCAGCTCTACTCCCGGCACCCTTCCAGCCACACCTCAATCCTGGAGGATGCTGAGGGTATTCCTTGCCCAAGGAAAACGGCACCAGCACGTGCTGGATGTCCCCAAACCCAACCTGCACCGGCCAAAGCCTTGTGCTGCACAGTGAGCTCCTGTGACAGCAGAGACACCAAGCTCCTGGGTGCTGTCCCAGCTCTCACTCTGAGCTCATGCTCCAGTGCCAGGGGCGGCTTACACATGCAAATTCCAAGAAAAATCTAAATTAAAACTCACTAAATCCGGTGTCAGAGACCTGTGTGAGCCCGAGGATGGCAGGAGAACAGAGAAGTGGGAACAGCCCTTGGTTTGTGCCTGTCCCACCATCCCCCAGGCAGCCACGTCACGGAAAACCATGAAAATTGGCGAGCTCCAAAGTGCTTCCACTTCCACCTCCCACCCTGCTGCCCTGACAACAAACCCTGATAACATGGAGGCCCACACTCGAGGGAACCTCTACAGCAAACTTCTCGAGTGCTGTTCCCCCAGTTCTCTTACCAAACAGGCTCCTCCAAAGCAGCAGCTTCCCCGGGAAGCAAACCCCGGAGATGAGGCTCCGGGGAAGGGCACAGTGTTTGGAGAGGGCTGGGAGAGGAGAGCTGGGCCCACAGAGCAGCACCTGCAGCACACGGAGACGGTTCCCAACTCCAGAGGCTCCAGTCACGTTTTCCTGAGAGCAGCACCACAGAACAGCCCCGACCCCCGGATCAGAGGGATGGCCCAAAAATCCCACCAGACCCGCTCCTTCCCCGCCGAGCAGCCCAGTCTGAAAGTGAAAGCAGCTCCTGCACTGCGTGTGGAACCCCTGAGCCATTCCATCCTATCACTGGAGCACTTTCGATATTCCTAACAGTTTGCTTAAAGGTGTGCTGTCAGCCCAGGCACTAATGGGCAGCTCCAGCCTGGAATTCCTGTGGAATGAATCACGCCTAGAGGTTATGGAGCATGAATTATCAACTTGTAACAGCTTGGGCTCTTTAGACATTTCTCGGACCAGCACTGCAGCAGAGAAATTCCAATGGGAAACACACCAAGAACTGCTCTGCAATAACCAGGATGGACAGAGCTGGGGGTGAGGGCTCACATCACGGATATCTGTGATCAGGAGCAGTGAAAACAACCCAGTAAATGCAACCAGCACTTCCTCCTGTTGTGTTCCAGCCTTTGTTGGTGTATTTTAAATGGTCTCTGTTAAAGGAAGACAGCCAGGAACCCACAGGCAGGCCCAGAGCAGCTGGAGCTAAACCTGCCCATCGTGAATTACCACGGGCTGAGAACAACAGAAACACCTCAGAAACACGATCCAGCTCCTCCTCCTGCTCAGGATCAGTTCCTCTGGCCCTGCCGACCCCCACGGAGCAGAGGGAGAGCCCAGGCCCTGCTCCAGCCACCCGGGCACCCACCAGAGCTGCAGCTGGAGGGAATCGGGCAGGACACAACGTGAATGTAACAGCCCGAAGAAATGGGAACTCAACACTTCAGAACCCTAAACAGTCATCTTACATCTCAAGCACCCAGGCATCTTCAAGTTCCCCTTTCATGTTTCTCCTTGCCACACTTTTGGCAAGTTTAGACCAAACAGGCAGATGGGAATAGGAGTCAGTCCTGTCACCAGTGCAAAGGACATCAGACTGGAACACACTGACTGTGTGATGAAAACCGAATC
>NW_021940916.1:396486-423397 GCF_001715985.3 Manacus vitellinus | reverse complement strand
TTTCCTTTCCCTGAGAAGGAGTAAAAAGGGAGTGTTGGAAACTTAACATTAAACAGGATTAAAGCCCTGAGTGCTTAAGGGGAAAACAGGTTAAGGAACTTAATCCAGGATGGATCTGCAGGAGCCCCAGCAGCTGGGAATGTTTGCGGAGGGCGAGCTGATGTCGGTGGGGATGGACACGTTCATCCACCGCATCGACTCCACCGAGGTCATTTACCAGCCCCGGCGCAAACGGGCCAAGCTCATCGGCAAGTACCTCATGGGAGACCTGCTGGGGGAGGGCTCCTACGGCAAAGTCAAGGAGATGCTGGACTCGGAGACCCTGTGCAGGAGGGCCGTGAAGATCCTGAAGAAGAAGAAGCTGCGCCGGATCCCCAACGGGGAGGCCAACGTGAAAAAGTGAGTGGACGGTCCTGGGGATGGGGGGTGGGCTTGGTGCTTGTTCTGCAGCTGAGCTCCTCTGTGACCTCAGCTGGCAGCGTGGCTCTCTGATGGGGAAGGGCTTCCTAAGCCGTGGCTTCCTGCTCTGGAAGTGCTTCCTAAGCCATAAGTGTTCAGGAATCTTCCTACTGAACAGCGCCCAGTGCTCTGGGTGAGGCTGGCACAGGGAAAGGGGCGGGTTCCTGTGGGCCAGGACTGTCTGGAACACACCACTTTGGTGTTGCTTAATGGATTAAATAGTGTTTCCTAAAGCAGTCCCTCTCCAAGGTCTCGCCTTGCCCAGGGAAGGGTGAGGGGGCACAAACACACCTGCTCTGGTCACAGTTATTGCATCCAAGTGTGTGTGGCCCTGGAGCTCTCTGGGGTGGCAGTTCCTGCTCCCACCCCTGTGGAAGGTGCCTGGAACGGGATCCAATGTATGGGGCACCCCATGGGCACAGGAAGTTTTGGGTTTTTCCCTTGGTTTCATTTCTGAGGTGTCTGGGACACGTTCAAGGCTCTCCCCAGCTGATTTCTGACGCTGTAGAACAGGGCCAAGGGTTGTTGACCTCTCTGGTGTCAGTGACTCCAGAGCTGTGCTCAGGAAGCTCCGACACCCCGTTACTCCGGGCACAAGGACCTTGTGGAAGGCAGCCCTGGGAGGGGCCAGGTCTGTGGGGCTGCCCAGGGAACTTTCCCTTCCAGGACCTCGCAGCAGCTGCGTCCCAGCCCTGCCAGGAGCTGCTTATCTGCCATGCAGGAGCCTCTGCAGCCCAAACAACCCGGCCAGGGTTTATCTGGGCTGGGAGGGAGGGCTCTGAGAGCTCCAGGAGCCTCTTGTGCCTCTCAGCTGAGGGTGAGCCCTGCCCTGGCAGAGCCCCGTGTCTGTCTCTCACCCAGGGTTGAGTTTCCCAGTTCAGCTGTGGGATATTTCACATCCTGTCCCAGCACTGCTGTCAGGGAGCTCTCACTTTGCCTTCCAACCTTCCTTGACAGCCTTGGCTGTGGAACAGTCACATCCCAAGGCCGGGACCTCCCTGTCCCTCCCTTCCTGGCCCAGGTTCAGGATCAGAGTGAACTTCGTTAATGTGTAATAAAATGTTTCTTGTTTTTCTGGTAGAGGCTGAGTGCCCCCGTCCCTCCATGGGCACATCCAGAGCTGCCACTGAGGAACAGGGAGATCGCTTCCTCCTTGGGGAAACTTTTCATGTAAATTAGATAAAATGAACTTGCCCACACCAGGAGAGTTCCCTGCTCTGAGCCATGGGAACGCTCCTGTGTCCTGGGGTGAACTCCGTGGAAGTTTTATTCATGCCCAGAGCGGGGCTGTGAGTGTCAGGGGGGTCATTAAGGGGGTTATTAAGCAGACTAGCCAAGCCCCTCCCTGGTTTGCTGTGGATGTTTTCTGGCTCAGCCCCACCTGCTCCAGAACACCAAGGCAGATTTTAGGTGTTGTCTTGTACCCAGGGTTGACTTTAGTTCAAGTTCCTGTTTCTGTCCCCTCATGCTTTCCTCTCTACCCACCCATTTGTGATCTTTATCTACTGCTTCAGTGGAGAATTTTAAGGCAAACTCTTGTATTTTTGGGCCCCTGGGCCTATGGCACTCTGAGCTTGTCAGACCCTTCAGCTCAGGAAGTGAAAGCTGTGAAACTTGGGTTGTTGGACAGAGGTGATTGAGTTACTGTGGTGGGCTTGTGCCTCTGCTCCCTCACAGAGCTGTGGAGGACTGGGCAGGTCTGAGCCACCTGCAGATGTGGGGCTGGAGTTGGGACATCAATGCCATCCCTGGGTCACTCTGTGGGTCACTCCCTGCTCATATCCCATACCAAAGCCTCATCCCACACGTGCAGCCTCCTGTCCCAGCCCTGTCTCCTGATGTTCTGGAGACCCAGAAATTATGACTAAAATGTGTTTGGGACTTAGATCAAACTGAATGATTTTTCTCTACCCTAGAATACTCCAGTTTTGCCCCGGAAAAATGAGTCCTGAAGGAATGTCCTAGTCCTGGGGAGGATGTTGAGGGTTTAAACTTGTAAGACACACATTTCCTTAAATCCACCGAGGGAATCTTCGTTTCCCTTCGGTTGCTTTAGGTGAAGTGAGGTGGCTCAGGCAGGCAGACAGTGCTGGGGCTGATCCCTGCAGAACAGGAGTTTAGTGGGATTGCTGCAAAGAGGAAGGCAAACTTGGCAGGCTGTGTGTGCAGCAGCAGAGGTTTAATAACGCCACACGCTAATAACCTCACACGTTAATTAATGTTTGGGGCTCTGGGGGATCCCAAGTGCCCTGTGCTGTGCTCACCACCTCGGGACTGCTCCGGTTGGAATCCCTGCTCCCTGCACGGAGCTGTGACAGTTTGTTCCTGGGGTCTGCAGGAACCGAGCTGGAACCTCCCAGCAGGGTCAGCTCTGCTGGGCACGGACTTGCTGGAAGCCCCAGAGGTGGGGGCTCAGGTGGGGCTGCAGCTGCTGCTCCTGATCCCTGTCCCTCCTCCCCAGACATGGGGCCCTTTGGAGCCGCCTGGCTCAGGGGGATCCTCTGCTGGGCTGGGTGTTTGCTTGGCTGTTCCCAGAAACCCTGGGAGCTGTAATCCATGGAAGAGCACAGGTAGCTGTGTTGTGATGGATATAGAGCCTGGAATGCCAGGCATCCCTGCAGGAATATGGACAGAGCCCTGGGACTAGAAAAGAGAAAAAGCAGCACCAAGGTCCTCCCGTCCAGTCCTGAGGCAGGGGCCTGCTCTTAAGCTTTTAGGACCTTATTGGAGGAACCTCGTGAACCAAAGGAAGGGAGTGAATCTTTTGGCTGTGTGGCTGGGTTTTATTTAAGCAGGAATGGCTGTGAGACCAGGAACAAGCTGTGGGAAGAACGCTGGATCTTGGTGGAGATGTCCAGGAAGGAACTTCTTTCCAGGCTGTCCTTGGCAACTTCCAGAATGGTGTGGCAATGGAGCAAGTAGGCAGCTTTGCTATATGCAGTTCTGAGCTGCTACAGCCCCCAGTTATTTGCCAGAGCAGGTACCTTGCAGGGGATAAGTCTTAATCTACCAGGATGAGCTTAATGGATCTGACAGAGCTCCAGTTAGAAGGTCTTTTCCCTCCTCGTCTTCTTCAAAGGAGGTTGCACTTGGAAGCAGGCCCTGCCCTCTGGCAGTCTGTCTGGTCACACACTTGCAGTGGGCTGGGCTGGGGTTTTGGTGTTAATTTTGGGGAAAAAAAACCAACTTTAGGCCCGTTCTGAGGAGGTGAGTTCCCCTGCTCGTGGGGTTTGCAAAGCAAAATGGGATCGGAGGTGACTGGCTGGCTGTCCCTGCTCCTCAGGCATTCCAGAGTGCAAGAGGAGCTAAAAATAGAAGTAATCTTTCCTCTGGGAAAAGGGCTGCTTGGCCTCTGCCCCAGAGGGGGGGCACTGCCCTGGCATTTTGGATGGGTTCATAAAGTCCTCTGGGGGGGGGAAATCATTGCAGAAATATGAGATATTTTTTCAGTCTGTTGAAGGTGGAAGGAATTAGTGTTTGTGCTTCTGAGCTGTATTGCAGGGAATGAGCTGTTGGGATCAGGGTTTTAAATGTGTCCCTGGTATTGGCAGCTTGCTTTGCCTTAAAGCAGTTGTGTTTGAGTGTGTGTGCTCTCCTCCCTCCCAGCATCCCAGCTGGATCCCTCGGCCCTCTCCCTCTGTGCTGCAGGATCTCCTCACCCCACACAAGCACTGGCTGCAGTTCTTGTGCTGCTTTAATCCACTTCAGCCCTTTGGTTGTTCCTATAATTAGACCTGTCTGCTGTGCCCACTGAACACTGGGGGGCTGTCCCATGGTGTCCTGGGTCTCTGCTCAGCTCTCAGTGGCCTTTTTAAATCCAGAGTTGAGAAAGGAAAAGTCCCTGGGCTAAACTTTGTTAGTGAAGTGATTCCTACTGCTCAAGTATTCTTAAAAGATCCTGAAGGATTCTCCTTGCACTCCTGTGTTGGAGGAGCCTTTCCAAGGAGCAGTTCCTGGTTGTTACTCAGATGTGAGGCACCAGCCAAGCTTTGTGCTGACCCAGCTTGTTGTTGGAGCTGTGAATGGTGAGGGGCTTTGGGCTGGCTTTGGGCTGGGGCTCTCGTTTCCAAAGCTGTGCTTGGAATTCCTTGTAGTGCTGCTTCCGAGAGCTGGAGCTGATGAAGTGTGACCACACTGCTCAAAGCACTCGCCAAATGGCACGGGAGGGGAGGTGAGATGGAGAGTTTGTGGAGTTTAGCACAAGTTTCTGTGGAGTTCAGCACAGCTCAGCATGGAGCAGCAGCGGGACCTGCAGTGCCAGACACCGACAGAACCACCCTGACCTGACTGTCCTGATCCGCCTGTTTCTCCACAGCTGGCAGCCAGTGGGATTTCACAGGCTGAGTTTAATGCAAAAGAGACTAAAATGTGGTTTGGGGCAGGTGCAAAATCCCAGGAGACAAAGATCAGACCAGCTGACAGGAGCTGACATAGGAGGGGCCGTTCTCCGAGCCAAGAGAAGGTGTTTGTGCTGTTTTAGGTTATTCCCCACAAACAGAGGATTCAGGTCTCTGAACCATTCAGTCGAGTTAAGTTTGGGCTAGATTTTGGGAGAAGTGGAGTGGGAAATTAGCTTTTTAAACATGACTTTTTTCCTTGTCTCTTCCTGCAGGGAAATCCAGCTCCTGCGGCGATTACGGCACAAAAACGTCATCCAGCTGGTCGACGTGTTGTACAACGAGGAGAAGCAGAAAATATATCCTTTTTTTACAGGGCTGTTCATCAGGTTTGAATTCCCACTGCTCCCCTGCTGCAGTTCTGCTTTTTGGGAAGGTCCTTTTGGATGCTTCTTAAGCTTGAATTTTTGCAATTAAATTGCTTCCACTGGTGTTAACCATCCTGCCTGCTGGGAGACTTTCCCCAGGAACACAAATTCCCAGGCACACTGGTTGAGGCAGTTTTATGCCTCCCCTTACTGGATGTGGGGTGACTGTGCCACGCTGAGAGCACTTTGCCTGGAACCAGCGTGGAAGTTCCTGGAGCTGATCTGCTGTAGCACATGTTATAAATGGTTGCTTTTATATTTGGCAGTGTTTTCTAAATACTGCCTTATTAGAGCACTCCAGAAAAGGGGTAATTTAATTGTGTGCGTTAATTAGATCAAACGCTCTGCCACCAGATCATTAGGATAAAGCAGTGTGACAACTTCTGCTTGTGCCCGTGGCCTCGACAGACAGGGGGGACAGCGAGTCAATTACCGGGAGAGAGAGATGCCTTTAATTAGGGAGAAGGGAGGAGGCAGCGAGGGGAAAAGGAGCCCGAGAGAGACATCGTGTGTCGGAACCAGGTGATGACAACCCAGAACTGTCACTGGGAAATGGGGGCTCTCTGGGGATGTTCCTGTCTGGACTCTCCAAGCAGTGCTGGTCCACGAAGAACATGTTGTTTTTCAGTACTTTCCCCTTGCAAGTACAGGTTGACTTTGCCATTTTTGTCTGTATCTGCTCCTCCACTCTCTGAGTTTGCTCCTCCCAGTGCTGGTGACACTGGAAATTGGGGCTGTGGAGGGAAGGATTCTGTTCCCACCTGGGTGCCCTGTTGCTGGTGGAAGTGCATTGCAGGCTTCAGCTGTGTTTGTCATAGAATCAGAGACTGCTTTGGGCTGAAAGGGACCCCAAAGCCACTTCAGGGTATTCCCCTGTTTCTGTTATTCCTGTGAGGTCTCCAGTTTGGCTCCTGTGGAGTTCCTGTCCTGTCCCAGGCCCGATGCTGCAGCTGCAGTGGGTCATTCCAGAAGGGTTTTCCGTGGGTGCCTCCCCCTCCTGTGGGAGCTGGAGGAAGGTCCCTCAGCAGCTGGGGAGTGCAGCCCCTCGGGCTTTGGCTCTCTGGGACGGGGCTTTGCCCTCACACAGCACCTCCTGAGGGGTGTTCAGCCTTGGAGCTTCCTTAACTCTGCCTTCACGTATATGGTGATGGAGTACTGTGTGTGTGGGATGCAGGAGATGCTGGACAGTGTCCCAGAAAAGAGGTTTCCAGTGTTTCAGGCTCACGGGTAAGTTTGGTTCCTCTCACCACTGTGCTCTCTTGAGCTGGAGAGCTCTGCTCAGGCTGCACATGAAAGCAAACCTGGCTTTGTGCAGTGATTTAATCTTTCACACCCATGCAAAAAGTGAAAAGCTCTTGAAGTGGTGGCAGGGATTGTCCTTAGATTTTTGGGAAGGAAGACCATGTTTCTGTTGATTTTCTGTTACTTTTGTTTAACTCCCTGAGCTGCCCAACAGCCCTTCCTGGCCCTTGTCCTCCTGCAGTGCCCAGGGGTGCAAAGGGGGGAGTCTCCTGCCCTGCCTAAACGGAGGCCAAGCCACAGTTCAGCATCAGAAGAGAGATTAAAGGCCTTGGGATGGATTAGGGATTGGCAATATCCAGCATGATCTCTTAGCCTGGTTAGTTAGCAGACAGGATAAGCTGGAGCCCCTTTCACTCTGCAAGGAAAGAGACCTGAAAATTCTGGGAATAGAAGATAGTCATGGTCAAACCAGGGCAGAGCAGCAAACCTGTGGCAACCGCATAATTTTCTGGTCTTATTTTCATTTTGTTTAAGAGATCTCTGGGATTACAGACAGCCTAAGTGAAATTCAGGCACACTAATACTATTTCTGGGTATTATGAGATGAAACACTTGCCTGCTGCCAGGCTGTGCTGCAGTGCTGGTGACAGCCCAGAGTCTCTGACCGAGAGCACAGCAAAAAGCTCCTTTCTACTGGCTAAAAGTGTTTGATTTTTCCCTCTGCCTCTCTCTGCAGGTACTTTTGTCAGCTTATAGATGGCTTAGAATACTTGCACAGCCAAGGGATTGTCCACAAGGATATCAAACCGGGGAACCTCCTGCTAACAACCAATGGGACACTAAAAATATCCGATTTAGGTGTAGCAGAGGTATGTGAGAAGTGCAGCAGTGGGACATTCTGGATTGAGGTCACCTCTGTGGTGTCATTGATTTATTGTGCTTTCAGGCTTTTGTTCTGTTGCGCTCGCAGAGCGCTCTGAGTGACTCTGAATATTTATTGCAATTGGCAAAGCACTTTTGTTGGTAACAGCATGAAACCTCCACTCAGGAAGCACAGAGAGGAAGACATCAATCTTGGACGAGCCCAAAAGTGGGGGCAAATGGGGATAAGCTACATAACCTTGCCCTGTTTTTTGTGTGGGGTCTGTCCTGGGTGGGAGAGGTGCAGGGCTTGTCTCTGGGGTGTGTGGTTGCTGTGGTGGCACGTTCTCATCATCTGTAGATGTTCAGTAGAGGAGTTTTCCCCTTTTGTTTCCCAGGTGGAACTTTTCCAAGGCTCAGTTTGTTTTCCTTGGAAGCCTGACCCTGGTCTCTCCCGCAGGCACTGCATCCGTTTGCGGAGGACGACACGTGCAGGACGAGCCAAGGGTCGCCAGCATTCCAGCCCCCCGAGATTGCCAACGGCCTCGACACCTTTTCAGGCTTTAAAGTCGACATCTGGTCCGCGGGGGTGACGCTGTGAGTGCCCCGAGCCCCCAGGGACTGGAGAGCAAGTGACACCCCCGGGGAGCTCAGTCCTGGGCTGTCACTGCTGCTCTTGTGTGTTGGGGGAGCAGGGAGGGGAGTACTGGTCCCTCCTGGGGGGGGGTTATGCTCCCCAAAGTACCTGTTATTCTGCAGAAGGTCATCTTTTCTCTCTGTGAGTGACTCTGCAGCTGTTGCTCAGCACCCAGAAGCACAGCTGCTGCAACAACAGAAACCACAAGTATTTATTTTAAAGTTTCTGCTGTCCCAGCTGTCAGGGAGGTGTCCTGGTGGTTTTGGCTTGTGTGAATGACGAGCTGTGATGAAGGAAGGCAAAGTTTAAAGAGACATTCCACATACTGTCAAATATTCCTCTTTTGGTTCCCTCTTGGCTCCTTTTGGTTTACATAGCCATGTAAGAAATGAGTACCTGTGTGCTGCTTCTCATCCAGCTTCTCCTTCTGCCTCCACAGATACAACATCACAACGGGTCTGTACCCTTTTGAAGGGGATAATATCTATAAATTATTTGAAAACATCGGGAAAGGCGACTACACAATTCCAGAGGATTGTGGTCCTCCACTCTCGGACTTGTTGAGAGGTGAGTCTCCCAGGTGGCTCCAAAAGGGTGACATTTATAGATGCAACAATATAGATTTAGTGACATTTATAGATGCAGCTTGCACAGTGCCAGGCAGAGCTTCCTTCCAGGTGTCCTGTGGAGATGCAGGATCCTGTTGGACAGGGAGGTTGTGCTTACAGCCTCTGAAGGATCTTCAGCACTGGTATTTTCCTGAGATCCACTAACTCCTGCATGGCTCTTGCAGTCCTTGGTTCTTGCATTATGTTGTGCTCTGAGAAGCTTTTACACCTAAAGACAAATTGAAATTTAAATTTAAAATGGCATTGTAGCATTGATACAGGTTTTGCCAGTGAGAACACTCAGATGCCTTGTCCAGGCTTTCCCTGAAGTGAAACACTGAGTACTCGGGGTCTGCTGTCCTTCCTCATCAGCCTCTGCTCTGGATTTATTTGTCTCAGTCCCACTTGTCCTCCTTCCCCCCAGATTCAGAGCTGCAGGATATTGGAGCAAAGTGACAGGTTTCACTTTCACAGCAGGGCTGGGGTAGGACCCAGAATGGCACTTTCTGGGGAGAAGGTTGAGGTTTTTCTTGGTTTTTTTCTTGCTGTCCCTCATTGGAGCAGTTTGAGGTTTAGTGCTGAACAGTCTCCACCTGTGAAAGCTGAGTGGTCACAGGCTCCATGCAGGGCTCCTGGCTCCGTGCAGGGCTCCTGGCTCCGTGCAGGGCTCCTGGCTCACACAGGCTCTGTACAGGGACACAGGCTCTGTGCAGGGCTCCTGCTCCATGCAGGGCTCCTGGCTCGGTGCAGGGACACAGGCTCACACAGGCTCACACAGGCTCTGTACAGGGACACAGGCTCAGTGCAGGGCTCCTGCTCCATGCAGGGACACAGGCTCTGTATAGGGACACAGGCTCCATGCAGGGCTCCTGGCTCCGTGCAGGGCTCCTGGCTCTGGCTCGGTGCAGGGCTCCTGGCTCGGTGCAGGGCTCCTGGCTCCATGCAGGGACACAGGCTCTGTACAGGGACACAGGCTCTGTGCAGGGCTCCTGCTCCATGCAGGGCTCCTGGCTCGGTGCAGGGACACAGGCTCACACAGGCTCACACAGGCTCTGTACAGGGACACAGGCTCAGTGCAGGGCTCCTGCTCCATGCAGGGACACAGGCTCTGTATAGGGACACAGGCTCCATGCAGGGCTCCTGGCTCCGTGCAGGGCTCCTGGCTCACACAGGCTCTGTACAGGGACACAGGCTCAGTGCAGGGCTCCTGCTCCATGCAGGGCTCCTGCTCCATGCAGGGCTCCTGCTCCGTGCAGGGCTCCTGGCTCGGTGCAGGGACACAGACTCTGTGCAGGGACACAGGCTCCATGCAGGGCTCCTGGCTCGGTGCAGGGACACAGGCTCCATGCAGGGCTCCTGGCTCCATGCAGGGACACAGGCTCACACAGGCTCTGTACAGGGACACAGGCTCAGTGCAGAGCTCCTGGCTCCGTGCAGGGACACAGGCTCCATGCAGGGCTCCTGGCTCCATGCAGGGACACAGGCTCACACAGGCTCTGTACAGGGACACAGGCTCAGTGCAGAGCTCCTGGCTCCGTGCAGGGACACAGGCTCCATGCAGGGCTCCTGGCTCCATGCAGGGACACAGGCTCACACAGGCTCTGTACAGGGAACCACAAGGCTTCAGTGCAGCTCCTGGCTCGGTGCCGGCCGTGCCGGCGGCAGGTGGTGCTGTCAGTCCGAGCTCTTCCAGCGCCGCTGCCGGGGCTCCCCGGACCCGGCACCGAGGAGGTGCCAGACCCCCCGCAGGCCCCCTCAGAGGCTATTTTAGCTTCCCTGGCCCCGTGCCAGCGATGAAATCAGTTATTTCCATGTGCTTCCAAAGGCATTAGCCAGCTTTAGCAGCTCTCCCAAGGCATTACATAAGGCAGCGCTTCCAACGGCGCTCGGCACAGCCGGGGTCCGACTGCTCACGGCCAGGCACTGCCTGATGTGCTTCCTGCCAAAGCTGCCTGCCCCAGGGAATGGTGTCCTGAGCTCCCTGTGGCCTGTGCTCTGTGGCTGCTGACTGAACACAGCCTCTTTCTGAGCTGGGAAGTGCCCAAATGGAGTAAATCCCGCGGTCCGGCTGGAGCAGCTGCCCCTCTCCTGAAGCATCCAGCAGAACTCCTTGGAGGTTTCTGATCAGCCTTTCAGCTGCACTTAGTGCTTCCCCCAGGGAAAAGGAGCGTGGCAGTTTTCTCTTTTTCCTGTGCTGAGCATACTGACAGCTTAAAGTCTTGTGCTTCATTAGCACAATAACTCCCTTTTTAGTTCTCTTTCCACCCCTGCGTAAGATCTGGAGTCAGAATTTCCTGCTCTTCCCTCTGCCTGGTTTTACATGGAGGAGCCTTGTACCTGGTGCCCTCTGTCCGTGTCTCACAGCCTGAATCTCCTTCACCCTTGCTGCTGGCTGGCTCTTTGCATCCCTCCTGTACTTGGGCACCACAGAAGTGCCAGTTGGGTGGGTTTGGTGGGGAGAGGAGCTTGTCTGGGAGGAGGTGGATGTGTCCCCTTCTTCCAGGGCAGTGGGAAGCCCTAAGGATCCCTTTTCCTCTCCTCCCACCCACTTGAGAACACTCTCCCACCTCTCTTCTTGCCATATGCATGTGGTACATTGTAAAAGCTGGCAAAACCTCCTGATACTCCTCTTTTCTTGGTGTGACACACATTTTCCAGTGGTCAGACTGCCAGTGGCCTCGAAGTGGGTGAATCCTGGGGTGGGATTGCCCCAGTTCCCCCAACTGTGGAGGCCTGACCAGCTCCCCAGCACCTGCCGAGGCCCAGGGCTGAGCTGTGCAGTGGTGGCTCTGGGTAGCTATGGTGACAAACCTGGCTGCTTTATTTAGTTCCTGCTTTTCCTCCAGAAGGTCTGCGTTTCCTGGTCAGTGCCTGCTCCTCCTGCAGCGAGCAGGAGCTGAATCCAGTGCCTGCAGGTTGGACACTGTCAGTGGCTGGTGGCTGTGGTTGTGTGAGCAGCACAGGCACCCCCAGCTCAGCTCTGGCTCACTGGAGGTTTCATGTTGCCTTTGTGTTGCTTTGAAAGGCTCTAATAGCCCTTGCAGAGCTTCGAGTGCTTGGTCTGGGTCTGGCGTGAGGCAGAATTCAGTGCTGCTAAGTGCTCATTTCCTCTGTCTGCGGGGGCTGTGCTGACCACAGGCCCTGTAGGGCTGTGAAGAAAACACAAACACACTTTTTAAGGTTTTCCTGTTCCTCCGTTGACCACTTTTGTAGTGTTTCTTTACTTTTTCTTCCCCTTGAGCTTTTTTTTATCTTTGTTCCCCTTTCCAGAAGAGCAGAGTTTAGAGGACTTAAAGCTTCTGTGGTATTTGGCTTGTGAAGAGACTCTCATGACAGTATATCCCACAGATTAGTTGGGATGCTGCTCCTCGTTTTGTCTCCCTAATCAGGGATGAAGCTTTATTTATACTCTTCAGGGATGGAAAGGAGAAGGGCTGGTGCAGCTCTGTGTGTGCAGTCAGGAGAGATGTGTCAGAGTGGAAGAGTTTATAAATAGCCTTAAGGTTCTTCTGGCAGCATCTGCCCATGGCTTATCAACTGTGTGCACTTTGCTTCTGGACCAGAAAAATGCACAAGGTCAGCTTTCCTCCTCCTGGTAATAGACTTTTACTGGAAGAGGAAGCTCTGAGGCTGCAGCTCTGCATTAATCAGCATCTGAATTGATTTCCAGGCCCTGTGACCTGGGACATGGTGGTTGGTTCCGTAGCAGTTTGTTTCCTCACTGCTGTGACCTTTCCTTGGCAGGACAGCGAGAGGATATGTGTCCTGGTGACAGTGGGATGCTTTAATTGTGCCATGGCAGGAGCCCCTGGAGGTGGCAGGAGGGTGTTTGTGCCCATCCAGAGGCCTGTGCTGGATCAAAGGCCCGGGATTTGCCTGCAGAGGGAGTTTGTGGCCGGAACACCCGGCTGAGTGTGTGCAGGGTGAGGGAGAGGGAGAAAGTCCTGTCTCCATTTACAGATTGGCCTCACACTGCTTTTATAGTGCTTGTTTAAATGTTGATCCAACTTGGAGGCTGAAGGGAAATCCAGGGTGAGTTCATTAACCTTGCTGCTGGATCTCTTCCTGCTTCTCCAGTCCCGTACCTGAAGCTGTGCTGTGTTCTGAATTCCAAGAAGTCTGGCCCAGGCTGTAGTGCTGTGCCTGTCCGGGATCATGGAATGTGTGGGCTGGGGGCTGGGAGGGGCTGGGGGCAGATCCCTGCTCTCCAGTCCCTGCACTGCCACTTTCCATGACTGGAGAAGGGTTTGAGGCTGTGGAGGTGCTGCAGTGGGCACGAGACCCCCGTGTGGGTACGACTGTGTGGTGTCTGTTCTTATCAGTTTAATGTCTGATACGCCCTCGATGAGGGGACTTTACATTTCAGGAGGAATTTCCTCATGGAAAGGGTAGTCAGGCATTGGAAGGGGCCGCCCAGGGAGGTTTGGAGTCCCCATCCCTGGAGGTGTCCAAGGAATGACTGGAGGTGGCCCTCAGTGCTCTGGGCTGGGTGACAAGGTGGGCACCGGGCACAGGGGGGGCTCTGTGACCTCGGAGGGCTTTAGCAGCCCCAGTGGCTCTGTGGTAGCCCATGTATGGGCACAGCGACTCCTCCGGGAATCCCGAGGAGCAGGGGCTGGGGCTGGGCCTCCGGAGGCATGGCCCTGGCACAGCCTGTCCCATCCCCGTGCAGATAAACTCAGGGAAGGCTTTACCCTAAATGGCAGCGAGCTCCCGCGGGCAGAGCTGCGGGATGACTTGCCTGGTGAATAGAACATGATGTTTTGTCTTGACGAAGCCTCTCCTCAGTGCAGGGCCTGAGCCACGGAGCTGCCACGGCTGACTCAGAGCTGAATGTACGAGTGCACATTTTCAGCGAGGAGACTTTCCATTTTCTTTCAAACCTTGCCCCGAGTGTGGTCGTTTTTCACTCAAGTAAATACTCTTTTTCGTCAGTTATTTTCTTCCTGCCTTTTTAATGGCTTGAGAGCAACAGCTCCCTGTGCTGTGGCTGTTTCTAACTGCTGCTCTTGGGCCTCTTTTAATCATTGACTTTAAAATTCTTCCTCTGCTTGTACCGGTTTCATCTGGTAGATGCCTTAAATTTCAAAAACACCTTGAAATGTGGTCTTTAAATAAATAAATTGGGGGAGTAGGTGGTGCCCTGAGTTCCCTGTTTCTGATGACATTAATAAGAGAACCCAGCCAGCACTTGCTCTTGTCCCCTAAAGTTCATGTAAGAGCTCTTTGCAGTCCTATTTCTTTAAAAAAAAAAAAAACAACTCATTTGGGCAGCTGAGCTGTGAAACTGCTGTCTGATCATCTTATTAATAGGTCCTTTAATTAGGTGCAGGATTTTTTTTTGCTCTGAACTTGAGGTGAGGAGAAATTCCATCTGAACGTGAGAAAACTCCTTTGCTGCCAGGGCTGAGCTCTGGAACAGGCTGCGTGGGGGGATGTTGGGACATTCCAGACCCAATCCAAACAATCCAAAACTCTGAGGACTCCAGTGCCTCAAGTTCCTGAGCCAGGGGCCTGGCATGCACCTGACCTCTAACCTGGAGAGCTCCTTCCGTGTTTCTTTGACCCACTTCACGTGCTGTCATGTGGGTCAGTAGTGATCCCATCTGCCTTAAAGCTCTTAGTGCTGTCACCAGCACAGATAAACCTTCCCAAATTGCCAGGGCAAATTGTGTTTGGGGTTCTGGGGGGGAACATAACTTCAGCCCTCCCTCACTGCCCTGTCCTGTCCCCCCTCTTTGCCCGTGTTACTGTCAGGGGTGTGGTGAGAACGGCCTGACAGGGAAGATATCCTGGAGCAGCTTTGGTTACCACACATGCTCTGGTGATTTATCTCTTCCATGACCTTTGAATTGCAGCATCTAACCTGCAAAAGGCCCTTGCAGCTTCCTGCTTGAACTAGGATGTCTCTTTCCAGACCCCCCTTTCCAAGTGTCCATCCAGATGTATCTCCCATCCCTGTGTTCTCTCTCTGTCCTTACCCTGGCTCTCCCCAGCCCTCTGCACTGTTTGCTCCAGTCCTGACTTTCCAAACTCCTGTCTGACAGTCAATATGTTCCTGGAACTTTCACTGGAGAATATCTTGGATGCTGCTGGATGAGGCTCCTGTGGTCCCATTGGCTCATTTCTGAAGAATATGGCAAAGTTTGCTCCTTCCCTTCTGTTGAGCTGTGAAGCTTCTGAAAGGCAGTGGGGCAGAGTGGGCACCCTGGGAGGCTGTTTAAGGAATCCATCTCCCTCTCTCCCAGAGAAAATATAGATGAGCTGCTTTTCTTCACCCCCACCCAGTTCCCTCAGATGACCCCAGAAATCCAAGCCTGGCCAGGGCACAAGGATGGGCAGTAGGTTCTATCTGACTATGTCTCAGAATATAATTCCACTAGACTGGAGTATCTGGGACACTGAGCAACTGGACATATGCTGTGCCTGAGGCTTTGGCTCTTCCATGGAGAAAGTTCAATGGAATTATCTGTGAAATGCTAAGTCTTGATGCTCTTTGCCTGGAGACATGGTTGGACCTGTGATCCAGGGCTGGAGGAGCCTCAGTCCCTGCACCAGGAGGGAGGGAAGGGCTGGATCTGCTTTGCAGGTGGGACACTGAGGGACAAACTGGCTCAGGTGTCAGTGATGGGGTTGGGATTTTGTGCTGAGCTTCCCGTGCCCGATGCAGCAGATCCTGCCTGGAGCTGCCAGGACTGGGCACAGCATGGCTGGCAGGGAGGGCGGGGAGGGGAGGGCAGAGCTTTGTGCTTCCTGGCCTTGGCTCAGCTGGGAGTGCCCGTGATCACACCTGGCCTTTTCTGCTTCTTTTCAGGGATGCTGGAATACGACCCAGCCAAGAGGTTCTCAATACAGCAGATAAGGCAGCACAAGTGAGTGTTATTCCCTTCCTGCTCATGTACCTGTGCTCCTACTCTCACCTCCTGTTTCCTTTTGACAGCAGACACATGGAAGTCACTCAGTCTCCTTCCTCCAGCTCTGCTGGGGCTCTGGCAACCTCCACTTGGCTTTTTTCCTCCTATTAGAGCATCCGGTAAAGCAGTGGAATTGCTGACCGGTAAATAAGGAACATGTTGGAAGTCTGTTTGTGGTGTGCCTGCTTCTGGATGATTAAGGGTTCTGGATAATTTTTTCCAGAGGCCAGCAAGTCCTAATGGAGCGGAACAGGGGCTCCTGAAAGCTGGGCTATTGAAGTAGGGCCGTTCAGTAACGTGTGTTAGTTCTGGCCAGTCTGGGGGCAGAAATATCCCCTGGTATCTGCTCCATGTGGAATCAATATGTGGAGAAGCGTTTCAGGACAATAGGAAGGTTTGGTTTTTTTCTTTCTCTTTAATATCCCAGTGTTCCCTCCCCCGTATCCTCCCCCGTTTTCCGTGCCATAGTCGGGGGGAAATGCCCCGTTATCGCTGAGGCTTTTTTGAGGATCTGTTTGAACACGCTGGCTCTGAGCAGAGATTTCCTGGGCGGATAAAAGTACAAGAACAAAAAGCATCATGAGGATGCTTTGCTGCGGAGGCTGCACCAGTTTATCTCCTCTTGGAATGGGAAGTGCTTCTGAGGACAGGCAGAGCAGCCTCTGGACCGCAGCTGCTCGGCACAGGCGCTGTCTGTGAGCCTGCCCAGGCCCTTTTGGGAGCCATGGAAGAGCAAGGATGTGATCTGGGATGGTGCTGAGCCCACTCTGTGCTGCAGGAACAGCGCTGCTTTCCTGTTTTGTGTCTCTGGAAAAGCCTGGCCACTGTAGCCATGTGCTGCTGTCAGGGGATGGTCCCTGGGAGGTGTCCGAGGAGCCACAGCCAGAACCTGGGAGACCCCTGACAGGGAGCAGAGGGGCCAGGGGAGCAGGGCTGGGGGAGCAGGGCTTATAGAGCTGCCCAGGCAGTTAATTAAACAGCCAGGCTGACTCCTTAATAGCAGCCAGGCCCCGTGCCTGGGCAGTTCCAGGGCTCTGGGCGATGGCGGGCACAGGCATTTGCCATTCAGGGCTGCCTTCCCCTGCACCAGTGGCCACAACCAGAGGGGATCAGCTTGCCATGCAGGCAAACCCATGCTTTGTCAGGAAACACTGGAAAGAAGCAGGAATTAAGTCTGTGGAGTCATCAATAGGCCTTGAGAAAAGCACTAAAAGCACTTTCTTTCCTGTGGGTGCAGAGGCTGCCCCTGAGCTTGGGCACCGCCCTGGGTCCTCCTGGGTCACTGCTGGGTGTTTGAGCTGGTTCCCCAAGCCCAGGTACTCCATTTTATCCTCCTCCCCCGTGGCAGTGAGTTTCTGTGTCAGTGTTGCCCAGCTGGAAGCACAGAGGTGTCCCCAGAGACCCTGCCTGTAGCTAGAAAGCCAGAGAAACTGGAGCAGGGCTCTGGCACGGGGCAGCTGTGGAGCTCCTCTGCTCCATGGGCACAGCTGCTGTGCCCAGGCTTCTCATCCCACAGCACTGAGAGGGGCTGAGGAAAGGCTCTACCTGCAAACCCAGGAGCATTTTGAAGGCTTAGGCTCTTATTAGTTTTGTGTGAGCTTAGCCAGTGCTTCTTAACAGGCTTTTCTCCCCTATTAGTAATTGCCTCCTTCCTCCTGCTGTGGCATCTAATAATTACATCAAGCACAGCAGAGCCTGCAGCCTTGGGCCTTGGATGTGTCTGTCCAGCTCCTTTTTGTGCTAAAGAATCCAGAGCTTGGTTCTCCTGCCTTTTCTTTAAATAGAAGCTTAGCCCTGATGCTTAACCTGACCCTGATTTTTTTGTAAATGGAACGCAGCAGTCAGGACAGCAGGCGGCCACTGGATATTGTCAGAGGGTTTTGGGAAAGCATTTTAGTAAGAAGAGATTTGATTTCTAGAATCTTTAGATTTTGGAGCGGGGGAGGGAGTAAGTCATTAATGATTTTGGGTTTCTCTACACTCCTCCCCCAAAACCGTGTGCTGAGGCACAGGAACTAGACAGAAAAACATCAAGAGACTTCCCCAGGCTGCCCTGCTGGGATGGATCCCGGCTCCAACCAGAATCACCCGGTGTCTTTCCGTGCTGCTGGAAGTCTCCTTTTATGTCTCTGAGCTGCTGTTCCTGGGCCTGGCTCACACGGACAGTCGGGATCATCAAAGTGCTCTGAGAGCAGCAGGAACAGCCCCTGGGCCCCAGGCAGGGGGTTTGCTTTGGAGCCAAACGCTGCTGGGCCAGGCTGGTGTCAGGGTGAGGGGAAGGGGCCATGCTCCCCTGCCCTGTGGGGAGGGGAGTCCAAGGGGAGCATCACAGAGCGGGTGTCCTGCAGCCACAGAGCTGGTGCTCGGGGTCCATCCTCCCCCACTTCACCTGCCATGAAGTGTGAGGGCTCCTGCAGTGGGATCAGGGGTAAATCCAGTGGCTCAGGGGCACTGAGGGAGCACAGAGTGCTCTGTGGAGCTGCAGGAGGCAGGGAAGGCAGCCAGGCTCCTGTTACTGCCCAGCAGTGATCCTGCCATTCCTCCCGTTATTCCTGTCAGCTATTCCAAATGCTTTTCCCCCTGAAGCAGCAGCCCTGGCTGAGGAATGCTGGAGGAAGAGTGCTGACTTTCATCCCTGCCAGCTGCCTTCCTCCCTCCTCACTCCTGCAGCTGAACTTCTGCATCAGGCTCCTGTCCCTGCACTTCTGCTGGAGCAGGACAAAGCAAGATGTGCTGCTCTGCTCAACCCAGTTCGTGCAGGTCAGACCTGGAGTTGTAAATGGAAGTGAGTTAAACCTCTCCCAGCCCCGAATAGCACTGGAAGAGCCTGGAAACCTGCTCTCCCTGGAAGGATCCAGGTGGGATGATGTTCAGTGGGAAACTGATGCTCGTAGCTCACCTCTGGGAATATTTGGTGCTCCTGGGCTGGGAAGGGAAAGCTGCCAAGAGCCAGGGAGTTCCAACTTGCTCCTTTATGGATTATCCACCACCTCCCCTCTGCCCTGTGCTTTTGCTGAAGGGCTTCATGCTCATACACTGCATTTTGTAACTAATTCACTGACCTGCTGCAGCACTTAAAGTGATGAAGTGGATGCAGAATTCTACCTCTGTCCCTTGTTTCCAAGGCAACCATCTTCCCTTCCCTCTCCACAAGTGTCACACTTAATTTGTTCAGCCGTGGATCCGATTGCAGGAGTTCATGGCACGAGAGGGGAGGCACTTCCACCTTTTATTAGCCGAGGTGCAAATTAACCTGCTGGGCTGGGGTCTCCTCCTGCCCTCCTGGAGGCTGCTGTGCCACCTTCCCCAGCACTCCTGCTCTCTGCAGGAGTTTGGAGAGTCACTCTGGGATGCTGTGCTGCTCCAGCCTGGGTACTGAACCCCTTGGAAATCTGTGTGTGGTGCCACTGGATGCTCCTTTGCAGGTGCTGACTGTGCTCTTGGACTCCTGTGCCTGCTTCTGAGGGAAGGAGAGACATGTGGTGCCTTTCCCTGTGCCTTCCACAATTGCCTGTGAGGGGACTGAGTTAAACTGGACCCCTGTTATCTGCTGCTCGTGGTGACAGTGACCTCCCAGTGAGCTTGAGGCCCCTGCATGGCATCACAGGAGAGGTGGAGAATGGCTCATCCCAACCCTGGCTGGCAGGGCAGGGATCTGCAGCTTGGCATCTGCTCTCAGGCAGAATCACCCATGTACAAACCAAGCAAACTGTGAGTTTGTGACCCCAGTGGGGAGTGGATGGCTGGGAGTGCTGAAAAGCTGCAGCTGTGCTTATGGATTCTTCATTTAACCTTGCTTATGCCAGAACTTGAAAAGAGCAGAGAGAGGACTTGTGATGGGAGATCTGAGCTTGGGAGCTGCAAACCAGACGGGCTCATTAAGCACTGGGCAACCCAGATTCCTCTTTTCCTTCAGCCCTTGACCCTTGCTGTGTTATCTCCCCGTGGCTGACAGCAGCTGTCTGGGCCCCACTGCTGCCTGGCAGGATCACAATTAACACTTGTGCCACTGCTGGCCAGGGCTTCTGAGCTTGCAGGTGCCTCAATGAGCTTGTGGAGTAGGAAGAAATAATCTCTTACTACTGCTGCCTTCACCCTGAAACGTTTCTTAGCCACTCCCAGCCCTTTGGAACAGAGATGAGAGAGGAATCTGCCTCTTCCAGGGGATGTTCTGGACAAGGGGTACTTCCAAGATACCAGAAATCTTTTCTTCCCCCTCAGGGTTAAAGCAGCCACCACAAGCACCAGGTAACTGTGTGTGCCAGTGGACTTGGCTCAGAAAACATCCCTGAAACTGGGAATAAGTGGTGAGACAGGGCACTCCTCAGCAGGGCTCTGACCCAGCTGGTGTTTTGCCTTGGTGGTAAGGGCAGGGTGAAGAGGGGCTTTGTCTCATCGCCATCTCTGCCCAGGAGTTGCTGTTTTCTGGCTCAGGCAGTGACCAGTGGCTTCCCGAGGCAGATCAGGGTGTTGCTGGAGCCAGTGGTCCTCAGCTGAAAGGCAAATCTTCACTGACAACCTCCAGCACCAGTGCAGAAAGTGGAATGTCTGTCCCTGCTGGAAAATCCTTGCCAGGAAATACTCTGCTACTCTGCACAGAATTGCTCGAGGCTCCTTCCAAGAGGTCTTTGATTTTTCTTAGAACTTCAATGGATTTCTCTTCTCACTCTCTGTCCTCATTACCATATATGCATATGCAAGTGTTTGAAATCACCTCCCGGAGGATGGAAGCATAATGACTGGAGTACAGTGATTCAGGTTTCTGCTGCTAATAAAAACCTATTTTTACTCTCCTGGTAAGTAGGACAGGAGGGAAGAGTGAGGCAGAGCTGAAATACAGCAAAATAAAAACACCGGGTGCTGTAGGCTTCCAGGCTCTTTCCCTTTAAAATTCTCCTCTTAGCAGCAGCCACTCTGATCTCATTAGTCCTGGATATTCCCTTCTCTCGAGGTCTCTGGTGCTGAGTTTGGATCCCTCAAGCCCCAGTGCCCCTGGCAAAACCAGCTGGTGGCTGTTGGTTCCTCTGTCCCTGTGCTGATGATCCTTCCAGGCCTGATCAGCCCAGGCTGGATTTACTGTCTTGGCAGCCACTTCCTCAGTGAGCACAGTGTCCCGAGGAAGGGAGGTGGGTTGATCCCACAGCAGTGCTGTGTGCCACCCACGTCACCAGGGAAGCCATCCATGGGATCTGTGAAGAGCCCTTGGCCACAATCCAGCTTTGCTGGTCCCGCTCCCTTCCTGCTGGTGGGGCAGCTGGCGTGGGCTTTGCTCAGCCCTGCAGTGCCACTTCGGGGACAGAGGTGACACTTGCCAGCTGAGATCTGCAGCAGTTCTGTCCCTCTCCACAAATTCCAGCTTCCTGCCTGCAAACAAGGCACTGCCTGACTCCCAGAGCTGCAGCCTGGCTCCAAAACTCCAGCACTGCAGAGAAAACAGTTTAAAGATGCTGATTGTGAAGCAGTTTCTGGATAAGAGTTCACCCCTCCCTTGAATCCTGCCTGATTTGTCCCAGTAGCTGCATTTCCATTTGTTTATCTCCTCACTCCGTGCTTTTGCTGATAGTTTTGTTAGAATCCCACTTTTTTCAGGCTGACTGTCAAAGCAGTGTAAGACTAGAACAAAATGATAATTACAGCTCTGCGCAGGAGGTGCCTTCAGCCTGCCTTCCTGAAAGGAATTTGGAACTGGGGTGATAAAAACCAGATGGCTCAGGTTGGTGAGAGCTCTTGGGCTGGCTCAGGCCTTCCTCCGTGGTTGGAGGCCAGGAGTTACTGGATGCCAGCTGTGGACTGGGAATCACTCCTGTCCCATCGGGCGTGTGTGGGCTGGAGAGGTGTGTTAGAGGTACCTGGGTCTGCAGGAACCTCTGCTCCCACCTGCACTGAGGGGCTTGCTGCGAGTGTGGAGGCCCCAGCAGCACTCCCAGGAAACTTTGGGTGCCCACGTGCAGCACTGGGAGACACCCCAGAGACAGTCTGGAGTCAGAGCCCTGCTCTGGGAGTGCGATGAAAACCTGAGAGGTTTATCCCATCTGGCTCTGGGATGCTGCTGGGAAGCAGCCTGCTGGATTCCTGATCTGATTAAGAACAGCTTTCGGAGCCGATATCCTTTCCTGGCCAGATGGGCTTTGGTGGTGATAGGAGTCCCTTGAGACAGAGGGGGATAAAAGGATAAAGTAGAAACGTTTCTGCTGTGGCCTTGGTGCAAACTGGCTTTTAGAGGAAACTGCTGCAGTAACTGCCCCTCTCCTCAGACTGGGATCCTGCAAATTGGTGTCTGTTGGGCTGGATCAGCCTCAGCTTCAGGATAGGAGAAGTTTCTCCTGTCCTGCTTGCTTGGACAACAAAACTCAGGAGCTCCAGCAGCTCTGCTGATGTGTTTTGACTTACAGGTGGTTTGGGTTGGAGTTGGTGATGGAGAGAACATTCCTGAGCTCTGTGTCCAGGCCCTGAGCTGCCCCCTGTGCCTGTCTCCCCCCTGTCCCACCCCAGTGTGTCCCAGAGCAGACTCCAGCACTGGCTCCTGGCAGAGCTGTTCCTCCTCGCCTGCCAAAGCACGTCCCTGGCAGTCCTGGGGTGGGATGGGGCGTGGGGGCTCCTGTGTGCCCGTGCCCTGACCCAGCTGTGCCCGGGCTCTTGCAGCTGGTTCCGGAAGAAACACGCCCAGGCCGAGGCGCTGGTGCCGATCCCGCCCAGCCCCGAGAGCAAGGACCGGTGGAGGAGCATGACGGCGGTGCCTTACCTGGAGGATCTGCACGGCTACAACGAGGAGGAGGACGAGGACTTGTATGACATTGAAGATGATATCATCTACACTCAGGACTTCACAGTACCAGGTAGGGGAGAAGGATGCTGCAATGGGCAGGGCAGAAGTGGTTGGGCTTTTGGGGGTTTTTTGTCCTTTTAGAGCTTTTTGGGAAAGGCCTCAGGCTCTGAATAGTCCTTTCAGCAGAGGAGGAGACTTGGTTAGGGAGTGGTGTGAGTGAGCCCTGGTGCTCTGGGTGCCTTGGTCCTTGATTTGATCAACCAGGATGCCCCTCCCTGTATTATCCCTGTGCCAGCTGGGCACCCTTCTCCCAGGAACAGCTGCTGCTGGACCCTGCTGTTCAGCACAGTTAATTGTTAGGGCCAGTTTTGCTAGAATGAGTTATTTGGGAGCAGAGCCCTGCAGTGACTCTGTTCAGGGTACATGGCACACAGGGGTGTCCCCTGCACACCAGGAGCCTGGTCCCAGCCTGGCCTGTCCGGGGCTCCCCAGCTCTGGAGGGTTTGTGTGGTTTGCAGAGGCAATAAAGGTGAATTTTTTCACCCAAGCGTTCCTGCAGGATCCCTTTGAGCCTACTCAGTGTTGTATCTCTAACAGTGATGCCATGTTAAGATATAAATTAAAACCCCTTGTGCATGAGGGATCAGTTCAGCTGTGGCTCTGCTGGGCAGCAAGAGCAGGAGTGTGAGTGACTCATAGGTGGGGGTGGGTGCTGGGTTTGGGGGGGGTAAGAGGGAACCTCATTAAATCCTGTGTTCTTCAGAGGAAGAAGGGGCTTTGAGAAAGTGCTTTCATTTTTAAAGGGTTATTTAAAGATTTATGCAGCTCTGTGGGGAGATGTAAATGTTCCAAGCCCCTGGTTCAATCGGTGTTAAACATCCCATCCGAGGGAAGTGCTGAGGAGAGGATGGAGAGGATGGAGGGGAGGATGGCTGTGGCCCGAAGGCAGGATCCTTGTGTGCAGTGAAGGGATGTGAATGTCCTGCTCAGTGCTTTTGTGCTGCCTCTCAGATTTGGAGGCCGAGCTCTGCTCTTTCCTCCCCTACATTAACCCCTCCTCTGCCCCAGCCCTGTTCTGCAGTGCCTGCTCCTGGGCTTTTCAGTCTGAGGCTGGGCAATGCAGCCAGGACTGGAGTTTTTTAAACCAAGCCTGGTGCTCGGGAAGGTGTGTTCCTGGCTGCTCTGGTGCCTGCGTGCTCACTCTGACAAACAGCGATTCAAAACCTCTTCGTGGTGTTATTTTGAAACCTTTTTTGGTGCCTGAATGAGCTGGATGCAGAGCCATTAAGAATGTGAGGGGTGGCAGGGATGAGCAGCCACGTTCCCGGTGCCTCTCTCAGCCCTCCCTTTATTTATTTTATTTTTAGCCTGCCCGTGGTGAGGGTGAGGTGGGCAGGAGCTGCTCGGGCAGACGCAGCGCTGGGTCAGCGGCTTCCGCGGGGGCAGCAGCAGTTGCCAAGACTTCAGCCCATGCTGAATTTTTATTTTCATTAATTTGAACGTCAGCAACTGTCATTGGTGAAGGAGGTAAAATTAGCTCACGATTCACCTCCCTCCTTGGTATCCATAATAGACTCCCGGGACTGTGCTTTTGAAGCAGGGAAGGAGGGGAGGAGGGAAGAGTCACACAAAAGACAAATGAGCTGTTTGGATAGATCCTTTTTTCCCTCCCCAGTCAGAAATGTTAATTGACTTGGCCCGAGCTCAGCCGAGGGAGGGGAAGAAGTGTTCAGCTTGGCTCTGAATGGGGTTGTTTGAGGCTCTGCAGACGTGCTGGTGGGATGCAGGGATGGGAGGAAAAACCCAGAGCTCTGGGGAGTTGCTGCAGCCTGACCCCTGTGAGCTGCTTACCCTGAGCCCTTGGGGGGCTCTGGGGCCAGCGTGTTCCCCTCTTCTAGAGCTTGGACCCCTTGGCCCTTTCCAGCCATCACCCCTCCAGAGGGATCAGGTGATGGTGGGATCAATAGTGGGGTGTGAGCTCCGTGCTTCTGCCGTGCCAGCCACTGCCACAGCACGTCTGAGGCTCTGACACACACCCAGGGCACCCCCTCTGTCCCCGGGGGGGCTGAGGCACCCCCATCACCTCAGTCCCTTGTGGTGAGCCTGGCCAGGAGCTGTGCTGCTCGGGGGTGCTGGGTTGGACCCCCCCTGGGAGCGCAGTGAGTGCCACTGGCTCTGGCAGTGCCAGGGTTGGGTGCCCAAAGCCAGTCCCTGTCCCTTCCCGGGGCAGGAGCACTCAGGTAAGTGCCACAAGCCAGTGACTGGGAGCTGTGGCAACACTCGGAGCCATTGGAAGGGATATGGGGGCAGATCCAGAGGGAATTGATGGCACCTGTAACCCAGGATCCGCTCCCCCCTCCCTCCCTGTTTCTGGAGGACCTGCAGCAGTGCCAGCGGGGATGTGTCGAGGCACAGGGGTCCAAGCTGGCCCCCCGCTGTGCCCCCCCAGAGCAGAAGTGTCTGTCCCACTCCCTGAGCCCCCCCAGCTCCGAGCAGTGGGGTGATGGTTGGCGCAAGCGGAGCTGACGTCCCGCCCGGCCTTGGCGGAGAAAGGATTGAGCATCCTTTAAAGAAAATTATACATAATCGTCTTACAGCTTCCACTCAAACCTCTGAGTCATAACTGAAGGGCCCTGGAGCGTGACGTTCCTGCTGGAAGGAAATTGCCTCGGCTGGATCCGGTGGGGGGGAGCCCGACAGAGCCGCTCCTGAGCCCCGCGTGGGGCTGGGGCTGCACCCCCATCCTGGGGGAGCACCCGGGGTGCTCCGGGGCCACATCCCTGCCTCACTCCCTGGCTGCAGGGATGTGACCCCAGCCCGGCTGTGGCAGCAGGAGATGCCTCTGGAAATGGCTCTTCACCTGCTCTGCTGAGTCACAGGGAGCAGAGGAGGCAGAGGGGCTGATGTGAAGCCCCCACCCCATCGGGGTGTCCCCTCAAGGGATGGTGACACACCCAAGCCCTGGCCCTGCCAGGGGGGGCTGCACTGCCCCATTCTGCCAACACACCCAGCCCCTGGGCACCCCAGAGTCAGTGCCTGGGGCTGGGATCTGCACCTCCCTCTGCTCCCCAGAGCAGCTGGGCTGGTCCCTGGGAGTCCAGGGGGGCTCGGAGACAGCCCAGGGAGGAGGGGACACACTGTCCTTGTGGTGCTGTGCCCCTGTACTGGGAACCACCAGCTGCTGTGTGCTGGGGGAATGAGGGTCAGACCAGTCCTTGGGGGGAGGAGGGAGGGAGGTGCAGCCTCAGGCTCCCAGCCTTGCACATCCCCTGTTGGGGATCCCTCTCCCGCTCCTCGAGGGCGCAGGAACAGGCTCGGGTTTCTGCAGGAACAAGGTCCCTCCCGGGCGCTGGGAAGGCTCTGCCCGCCCCTCACTGTGCCCGTTCCCCTGCAGGACAGGTGCCTGAGGAGGAGGCCGGGCAGAACGGGCAGAGCCGTGGCAAGGGGCTGCCCAAGGCCGTGTGCATGAACGGGACGGAGCCGGGGCAGCTGAGCAGCAGGGCCAAGGGCGAGCGCCGGGCCAGCGCCTCCTCCAACCCCTCCCGCAAGGCCTGCTCTGCCAGCAGCAAGATCCGCAAGCTCTCCACCTGCAAACAGCAGTGAGCTCTGCCCAGGTACCACGGGGGGGCCCGGGGGGGGCTGCCCGAGGAAGGGGGGACACCCAAGTCTGCCCCAGCCGTGGGCAGCGGGAGGGAGCTTGGGGGTGTTTTGTAGTCTGGGTCCTGAACATCCCCCTGGAAGGGTCCCTGGCACCAAACCCATGGTGTTGGGGGGTGCAGAGCCCGGTGGGGACCCCTGCTCTGCCTGCCTGGCTCTGCTCTATTACCCCTTGCAGGGTGTCGTGACCCCTCTGCCCTGCTGGGCTGTGGTGACAGCCCTTTTCCTTGGCACTGGCACCCCCTGCTCCTGGCCTCACCACCCTCCTGGATTTTGGGAGCACAGAGGAGCTGGGCTGCAGTGGGATGCTGAGCACTGGGGTGTCCCCAGAGAGGCCCCCATGGGACCTGCCCCTGGCCTGGGAGGTGTCTGTGTCACTCATGGCCAGGCCACTGCTTGCCCAAGCCCCTTCCCCTCCCCTCCCTGCTTCCCCCCCTCCTTCCGGCTCCTTCTTCCCCAGCTCCAAGCCCTGTCCCCTCCTTCCCACCCCTCATTCATAAGGAGCCAGCAGTGACTCATGTTCAGCCTCATCCGCCCCCGGCCTCATGCTCGTCACGGCGCTGCTGGGGCTGAGCTCTGTTATCTCCTGGATCACGACCAGCTTTGTGGTGTGAAAAAAGCCCGAAATAAAAGCTGGATCCTCCCCCTGCAGCTGTCAGGGGCCGTGGCAGCTCCATCTTTAATTCATGGGGGCAGTGAGTCACCTGTGCAGGGAGTCGGTGCAGCCGGAGCCTGGGATGGGATGGGGCTCCCTGGACCTGCTGCTCCTCCCGCCCCTCCCGGCCTGGGGGCTCCAGGATGCTGCTGGAAGGGGAGGGTCCATGGGAAGGAAGGGAATGCTCCCCTCCTTGGCTTAAAGGACATTCCTTGGTGTCATTTTCCCCTTGGGGTCTTTCTCCTCGGCTTCAGGGCGGGTCTGGGCTCACCTGGCTGAGGGACCAGATGTGTGTGAGCCCCCACCAGCCCTCCAGGGACAGCACAGGGACCCCGGGCCCCTCTCCC
>NW_021940916.1:394802-395896 GCF_001715985.3 Manacus vitellinus | reverse complement strand
TTTTTTTTTTGTTTTGTTTATATTTGCGGTATATTTAGAGATTCCTACACATCGTGATGTGTTAAAATAAACCAGATGAGGAAAAAACCCAGGTATTAAGACAAAGCAGAACTCTGTTACACCTGCATGCTGCACGGGGGCTCGGAAGGGAGCAGGGCCTGGGAAGGGCTCAGGGCTTGGAAGGGGTCAAGGTCTGGGAAGGGCTCAGGGCTTGGAAGGGCTCGGGGCTCAGAAGGGATCGGGGCACTGGCAGCCACTTGGCTCCTTTTTTTTCTCTCTCTTTTTTTTCCTTTTTTTTTTTTTTTAAAGAAAAATAAAGTGAAAACAGCAGGTGGGTTTCATGTCCTTCCTCCTGCAGCAGGCGGGGTGGGGGCCACAACCAGCCCCTCTGCTTCCTTTTCGTTTTGGGAGGGCACAGCCCCCCCAGGCAGACTCTGCTCTCGTGGGGTGATGCCAGGCCTGGAGCCCCCCTGCCCCGACTCCCCCCACCCTGCAGGCACCATCCCGGGAAGCAGAAGGTAAGAAACGAGCTCAGAAATGTCACAGTCGGTTGGTTTTGTTTTTTCTCCTTTGTTTATAGACTTAAAAACGCGGGGTTGATGGAGGGAGGGCTTTGGGCAGAGCCTGCGCAGAGGGAAGGGGGGACCCGGCCTCTACTCACATGCAATGGGGTCTGGGGGCCCCTGCCTGTCCCCTCCCCTGCTGCCGAGTCCCAGGTGCCACAGCTGGGGCTGGGCTGGGGTGAGGATTTTTTCTCTTTTTTTCCCCCCCATCCTTTGAAACACAAATAAAAACCCAGTAAAAGCAAACCCCACCCCGGAGCAGCAGCCACCTCTGTAAAAATCAATAAATATCCTCCGGGCGCCTCGAGCCCCCGCTGAGCCCCCGGGGGGTGGGAGACACGGGGGGTCACCCACAGCGTGCACTGGGGACCCCATGCTCTGCTCTCACCCTGTCCCCCCACCTGAGCAGCCCCCACCCCTCTAGGGGGCATTTATGGGGCCCCCAGGGCCGGTCCTGCCCAGCCCAGGTGCCACTGCAGGACCCCTGGCTCCCCTATGGCCCCTCGAGCAGCCCCCTGCCCCAGACCCTCC
>NW_021940916.1:382207-386177 GCF_001715985.3 Manacus vitellinus | reverse complement strand
CCACTCCCGACTCCGTGTCTGCGTGTGCCCCGGGAGCTGGGAACGCATCCCGCTCCCCGTGCCAGGACCCCTCCTCTGGAACCCGGCCCTGCTCCCTGCTGTGCAGGTGTAGCCTGTCCTGGGCACACCTGGGCGTGCTGAACCTGTCAGGAGCCGGGCTGTTCCCTTGGGATGGAGCTGGGATGCTCCCTCTGGATGGAGCCAGCTGCCCACTGCATCCCTGGGCTCTTCCCTGCCACTCTCCATCCCCCCATTCCTGATGACAGTTTTCCTGTGTCCTCCCCGTCCAGGTGTTCTACAACGGTGCCAACGTGAAGCAGGTGGACGTGCCCACGCTGACTGGCTCCTTTGGCATCCTGGCATCCCACGTCCCCACGCTGCAGGTGCTCCGGCCAGGCGTGGTCACGGTCTACGCCGAGGACGGGACGGCCACCAAGTACTTTGGTGAGCGAGGCAGGAGGAGCTGGGGAGGAAAGGTGTGTGTGGGGATGGTGTTCTCAGTGCTTTCACAAGGGAGGCTCTGCCCAGCCACGTGTGCCCTGCTGCACTTCAGGGGTTTCTGCTTTCCCAGCCCTACCAGGGGCTGCTGGAAGCTGCCCTGGGAGCTGGAGCTCTGTGGGGTGGGGTTGGGTCCTGGTTCTGCTCAGGCTCTCTGGGAACATACCTTGCTCCGGCTTCCCTTGGGGTGGGAACTGAGGCCCTGAATGTTGGGAGCGTGACAGGAGGGTGCCAAGGATTTGTTTTGGGGAAGGGATGGTGGAGGTGCCAGGGATGAGCCCTCTGGCAGCCCTGGCTGACCCTCCCCTCTGTGCCTCAGTGAGCAGCGGCTCCGTCACCGTCAACGCCGACTCCACGGTGCAGGTGCTGGCAGAGGAGGCAGTGACCATGGACATGCTGGACCTGGCTGTGAGTACCCCGAGCCCGGGGGGGCTCCCCGGGGGGCTTTGCCCCCTGCTTCTCTACTCTGGTTGGCTCAGGAGCTTCCCCTGCCCAGACCAGGAGCTGTGCCTGCACCCCCATCACCTGGATCAAAGCCTCAGGGCTCCAGGGATTGGGAACTGTGCAGTCATTCACCTTCCCCAGGCTATTCTCGCCCGTCAGACAGACACTGACCTTGTCCCCATCCCCTCTTGGGCTCCAGAAAGAGCTTTTCCCTGCTGATAAGGTGTCTGGGGCCAGCACAGCTGTGTTGGCTGCTCCGCAGGGCCCCAGCTCAGCATCTGCGGGGTCAACAACTGCAGTGGGAGGGAGGGGGTGACTCTGGGGCTGTAGAATTGTCCCCTCTCCTGTGGTGGTCTCCCAGTGACACATTCCTTGTGCCCCTCTGTTCAGACTGCCAAATCCAACCTGGAGAAGGCCGTGTCAGAAGTGGCTGCAGCATCTGATGAAGCTGCTAAAGCAGAAGCTCAGATTAAGGTGGAAGCCAACGAAGCCCTGGTGAAGGCTCTGGAGTGATTCAGGTGAGGGTCACCTGGGGCCTGGCTGAGTGTCCAGACCTGCTTCTGGGGACAAGTCCTGTGGGGCTGCTGGGGTGGGCGAGGGGTGGTGCCCTGGCTTCTGGGGAGCAGTGACTCTGCAGCTGTCCCTTGTTGGGGTCAGGCCTCAGCTCTGGGAGGGCCTATGGGGGTCCTCAGCCCAGAGCTGAGGCAGGGCCACCAGATGGCAACAGGGCCCAGGGCCAGGCCGGGCTGTGCCCGGTTCAGCCCTAATGCCAGGACAGGCTGGGAGCTGCTGTCACTGCCAGGGCTTCACTGGTGCCCCAGGTCCCCCCAGGACTGGCAGTGCTCATGGGCAGCTCGGGGGCAGGCAGGGGGTGCCTGGGCAGTGGCCTCTGCCCTGCGTGGCCTCTGTCACGGACACTCCCACTAAGACAAACAGCTTCAGTCTCGGGGGAGGTGAAGCCAAGCTCTTACCTCATGGCCCCTTTTCCCTCTGCCCTGCTCAGACTGTGCCTCATCCCTCCCAATCCCACGTGCTGGCAGTCGGGGACTGTGGCAGTGTGTGCTGTGCTGGGGGTGAGTCACTGAGAGCCTCTGTGAGCCCCGAGCACAGCAGGGCACTGGCTCCCACTATCTCCTCATCTCTGCTCCGGGTGCTCTTTGGTCCCAGGGAGACTCTGGCTCCTGTTTGCTCTCAGCAGTTGAGCAGCTGGAGCAGGGCCAAGCCCTGGGGTCGGGATCCACGGCCCGGCCAAGCCCCCCCCTCAGTAACCCAACCCTGCTTTGTGCATTGCAGGAATCCCACCGTGGGTGCAGAACTCCCAGCCTGTCCCTGTCCTGCTCCCCAGCTGCACAGATGGAGTGGGGCGAATGGAGGTGGAGAAAACGTTCTCATCAATTAAAAGGAAATGCAACCCCCTCTCATGGCACGTCACCTTCTTCCCGCACAGCGACTGCAGTGGAGCTGGGATCAGCTCCCGGCTCCTGCCCCGGGCTGGGGGGCAGATGCACCCAGGGAAGGTGTCACTGGCGCTGCCCTGGGGATCAGCCGGGCATTCCCGGGGCAGATCTTCCCGCACGAGGCTCATCGGGCAGGTTTATAACCCCCTCCCGGTGCTCCAGCCACCTCCACCTCCAGTAATCACCTGGACAGCAGGATTAAGGCAGCACAGGAGTACAGGTCTGTTCTAGAGCTGTCCTGTCCTGGTTCCCTACCTCGCCACTGGCTCTGCCTCGGCCTCCCGGCTCCGGCACCGCAGGAATCCCCGTTGGCCGGACTGTTCCAGCACGGTGCTGCTCACAGCTGGGCAGCAGCTGCCGGGCTCTGCCCCATCCCCTGCTGCTGCTGGCACACGGAGCAGGGAGAGCTCCCCCTGCCCCCAGAGACTCGGTGCAGAGGGAAGCAGATGCCGTGCGTGGTGGGAATCTTTCCTGCTGGGGGCGGCTGTGACTCTGCTGCAGTCGTGGCTCACCCGGGGCTCGCTGGACACAGCCCTGTCTGAGGAGGCTGCTCAGGACTCACCACAGCCCAGGGAAGGCAGGAGGGGCTCCAGGGAAGCAGGAGGGGCTCTTCCCAGCCCCAGAGCTGCTGGGAAGGGGCGTGTTTGAGTGAGGGGATGGCTCTGCCTGTGCCAGGCACCGGGGATGCATGTCCTGCCCACTGCACCAGATGCTGCCAGGCCCTCGCTCGGTGCCTCCCTCCCCACACCCTCCCAGAGGGATTTCGGGTTCCCTCTGCTGTGCAGAGCTGCCACGCTCTAATCCCCTTTTCCCTGCCGTGTTCCAGCCCAGGAAGGTGCGTTGGCTGCCTGTGTGGGCAGCAGCTCTGGGGAGGTCACTGCTCCAGGGAGGTCACTGCTCCGGCCTCCCGCGGGCCCCGCGTGGCTCCTGCCGCTCCCTCCCGGAGTGGGGCACGGCTATTTTCGGTGCTGCCACCCAGGATGTAATCTTGGCTGCCTCCTCTTCTCACCGCCACCTCCTCCCCCTCCTCTTGCTCGCTCTGTCTTTCTCTCCCCCCCTTCACAAGTGATCAAAAATAGAGCCCATGGTGTTAAATTTCTCACTCTGTGGCTTATTAAAAGCCTCCGAGTGCCTGACGCGGAGCCTATTTGAAGCTCAGCCGACTTCCAGCTCCTGAGCTGCTCCAGTGCCTTTTCCCCTTCCCCTCTCATTCCCTTTCTTCTTTTTCTTCAAAGGTCAGACGTTGTACCGAGCATGAGCAAATCCTCCGAGTCGGGGCTGTGCTAATTAAAACATCTCGGGAATAACGGGGGCCGGCCCCTCTCCCGCTGCCCCTCTCTGTCCCCGGCTGCTATTTCGGCTGCGTGAGCCTCCCCCGGCACACGCAGCCGTGCTGACGGAAGGTGGCTGCCTCGGGTTTTTCATCTAATGGAAGAGCGTTGGCGAGGCCGGGAAGCTGGGGAAACGGCCAGCTGCTATTTTTAGGATGGGAAAAAAGTGTCTCCGTCAGCGTCCTCTCACCAGCTCTTCCCACTGCCTTCCGCCAGCGCCGGGGGGGCCGGGGGGGGCTG
>NW_021940916.1:379721-381133 GCF_001715985.3 Manacus vitellinus | reverse complement strand
CCAGGGCTCTCGCCCGTGACTCTGCTCTGCTGCCAGATGGAGGGTGGGGAGCGGGGCCGGGAGCGCTCGGAAAGTGAAGCATCACTTCACGGATTCTGCCGGCGGCGTCGCTTCTCCGGGGGATGATTTCCGAGACGGGCCGGGCTCTGCCGGGCCAAATCTCCCGGTGCTGAGGGCCCTCCCTGCGCTCGGCCGCGTGGCATTTCCCCGTCCCACCCAGTCCCGAATGCAGGCGAAAGGTTCCAGCTCTCCTCTCTCTGCAGGAAAAACAACCCCAAACCCCACCGCAGCCCCAGGACGCCCCGCTCCCGCCGGGCTGACTCATCCCGCAGAGCCGCCCCTTTCCCTGCCCAAACCTCGGCTCTTGGGATCCTGCCTGGCCCCACTTGGGATCCTGCCCGACCCTGCTGCTGCCTCGTGCCCTCAGCGCCCAGTCTGCAACATCAGGGTGGGGGCTCAGGGGCTACCCCCACCCCTCACATTGCCGGGGGGCTGCAGGAATTGGCAGCAGCCCCCACACAGCCCTCCAGCAGTGTGGGACCCCCAGGGCAGCTCCTTGCCTGTCCCTGCCGAGGCCGTGCAGTGCCCAGGTGCAGATCCGGCCCCCTCCCTCCCCCTGCCTGTGGGTGCTGCCCATGGCCCCGGCATGGGAAGGTCAGTGGAGGCTCCACACGCTGCCAGCACAGCCCGGCGTGTCCTTGGGCCACGCTGCCCTTGGGCGGCTCGAAGGCCGAATCCTCGCGGCTTCCTTCGGGTGTGGGGGGGTTGCTGTAATGATTAACCCACCCATGGTAATCGTTCCGGCCGGCAGCCTTTTTCCTCTGGGTTTCCAGCTCTGGAAAATGCTCTTTTTCCGCCACCCTCCCACGCACGTGGCCCCGTGGAGGGAGCATGGCACAGCTCAGGGAAAATCCCCGCGGGCAGGAGGGGGACCCGGCTCAGGGCCCAGCACCGGGATCTGTCCCAGCGGGGCCCCTCGGTCCCGGTCCCAGGGGTGCTTTGCTTTGTTTCCAGGCGGTGGAGCCATGGGGAGCATCGCCCCACCGGCCTCCCCCCCGAAATGCAGGCACAGGAGCGGGTGCCGCGGGCGCCGAGCAGGGCGGGTGTTGCAGCCAGCACGACGGAGCTTGTCACGCTGCTCCCGGGCCAGCAGCCTCGCGGCGCTGCCGGCCACGCGGCAAACCCTGGCCCAGGGCAGCTTCTCCTGGCAAACTGAGGCACGGGTGGGGAAAACCACTTGCAGGCTGGGGAGAGCAGGGACGGGGCATGGGAATCCCAGACCCTGCTGCCGTGTTTGGGGATGGGGGAGCCCCCTGGGAAGCCCCCCAGGAGTGCTGGGGTCAGGTGAGGGGCGGTGGGGGTGGCACGTTGCCATCTCTGGGGTCCCAGGTGCCTTGGCAGGGGCTCAGTGG
>NW_021940916.1:377138-378143 GCF_001715985.3 Manacus vitellinus | reverse complement strand
GAGCACCCGGAGTGCCGGGGGCACGTGGGGGGCCAGGAGGAGCTGGAGCTCTGGGTGCCCGGGAGCACTGGGGACTAGAGGGCTGTGACCCCACTTGAGTCCGTGAGACGTCCCTGTCCCTGCTGTCCCCTCCTCACTTCCCCACATTGTGTCCCCCATCCGGCCCCACATCCTGTCTTGGCAGATGGGCTGCGGCCCCGACCCCACCAACTGCGGCCCCTGTGCCTCATGTCCCAGCCAGGGCACCCCAAAGCTGCAGAGTCCTGCTCAGGGGCTGTGAAACAACCCGTGGGCAGCGACCCTCCAGTGGGGATGGGTGTGAGGTGCTCTGGCCCTGTATGGATGTGAGTGGGTGGGTTCAGGGCAGGGCTGTGTCCCGTGGGCCAGCACCGGCCCAGTTGGCCACAGGCTCCGATGGAGCTGAAGGTTCCTTGGGGAGACCAAGGTTTAATGAGGGGCTGTCGGGCTCCCTCTGATCCTTCCGCTCATTATCTAATCGGAGCAGCACATTTAAAGGCCACAGTGCAGGTGAGTCACTTCCCCAGCCGGTGCCTCAGTTTCCCCACAGGTCGGGCGCCGGGATGAGCTGAGCCCGGCTCCCCGCAGCGTGGCTCGGCCCTGGGGAATGCGGCACAGTGAGTCCGGCCCAGGGCTGGATTCCTCCCTCCTGGATTCCTCCCTCGGCTCCTCCTGACTCGCCCGACCCCGGGCACGGCACCTCCCTTGAGCCCCTGACCTGGGCACGGGGCCGCGCCCCAGCCAGCTGGTCCAGGTGTGCTCGGCAGTGCAGGGGGCGGGAAGGGGCACCCACACCACCACACGCAGCAGCTTTGCCTCGCCCGGCCTGTGCCATGTGGGGTCCAGCTCTCCTCCCGTCAGGATTTCCTGCTGCTGTTCCCAGAATGGGCCGTGGCCCCGCGTCCGTGGGGAGCGGGTGATCCCGCGCAGCCGGGAACCGGCACCGGGGTCAGGCCCGGGCGAGGAGGCTGCACCGGGGCCGTGTGG
>NW_021940916.1:374672-375707 GCF_001715985.3 Manacus vitellinus | reverse complement strand
TGGCAGTTTCCCACCTGTGTTTCCAGGGCTCCCCAGGTACAGAAGGTGAGTCTTTCCCCACTGGGGGGGGTGTCTCAGCCCCTGGCCCATGCCCAGGGGAGTGTCCTGTTAGTGGGCACGAGCTGGCAGCATTGGCCCAGCCTGCTGATGTAACTGCCAGGACCTCTCCTGACCCGGGATTGCTGTGATTGCCAATTGCCACACCAGCACTGGCACATGGCACAGGCTGGGGCACAGGACAGGGCCTGGGGGGCACTGGGGCAGTGGGGCAGCGGCAGAGCTGGGGCATGGGGCAGGACAGGAGGTGGCCAGGGATGGGGGAGCAGTTCCCCTGCCCCTCCCAGCAGGAATCCTGGCTGAAGCAGGGCTGGGGCTCAAACCTCTGCTCACCCCTGGCTGGGGGAGGGCCATGGGGGCCGGGAGCCACTGCCTGGTGTCAGCAGGGACGGGAGCTCAGCGTCCTGAAGGGGCCCGTGAGCTCAGGGAGCTCAGAATAGCCTTGGCCTCACCGTGGCAGCAGGGCCACGGCCCAGCACAGCCAAGTATGGCCCCACACCTGGGCACTGCTAAATCCAGAGGGCTTTGCCATCCTTCCCAGGGCCAGGGCCAGGCGGGTGGGAGCCTCTGCGGTGACTCCACCGTCCCCATCCCTGTGCAGGAGCTGACTCACACCGGGGTCCGACCAGAGCCAGCTCTGTGCTGGGGTCCCCCTGCCCACTGTGTGCCCAGTCCCCCTCGAGCCCAGAGGGGCTGCCTGAGTCACTCCAGGGGTGACTTCATCTCTGGGGCTCACCAGGCCCAAAGCTGGGTGATGGGCAGAGCTCCCAGGAGTGTGGGGTGCCCCAGAGCCAGGGCACGGCAGGAGAGGCCAGGCTGGGCCACTGGCTCCGGCTGCATCGGGCTGGCAGCTGGAGTGTCCCCAGGCTGTGACGCCTGGACACGCTGCCAAAGGCCACCAGGACACGTCCCCGAGAGCTGGGAACACACGGAGCCGGTTGTGTGTTTCTAAGGACACGCCTGGGTGTTTACAGCCCC
>NW_021940916.1:372235-374184 GCF_001715985.3 Manacus vitellinus | reverse complement strand
ACGCTCCCACTCACTGCGGCAGCTCCACATGAGGCCCCAGCCGGGCACTGCACAGCCCGGGAGCCCTTTTGCAGCCATAGGATCACTCCCCTTCACAGACTGGGGGCTGAGGGAAGAAAAGGGTCCCTGTCCCCCCTGGGTCCCCCCAGGCTGCAGCCCGGCATCTTCTGCAGCCACGGGAGGCAGAAACACCCCCTCTTCCCTCCTCTCCCCTCCTCTCCCTGCTCTGGAGCCAGCGTCAGCTCTGCCCTAATCCCATGACCCCACGCCTGCGAGGGGAATGCAGAGACTTGCGATAAAATCCCCGTTTGCCAAAGCTGTGGAATCAGCCAGGAATTCAGTCCAAAAGGGAAAAAAAAACACAACAAACAAAAACCAAAAAACCGAGAGAAAAGAAAAAAGCTGCTGCCCGGGGCTTGTGGGGGATTTCCCCAAAGGAGGGCTGGGAATTCCCTTCCTTCGAGGCAGAGGACTTCCAAGAACTGGCCCCCAAAAGATTTGGGGCTCCCAGCCGGAGTTGGGGCCTGAGGGATGGGGCAGCACCGTGGGACGCAGAGGAGCTGCCACCATGGAGCTGTCCCGGCTCTGCCCTGGCACCGGGACGTGCCCAGTGCCAGGCCCCGTGGGAAGTGTCCCGGTGGGACCCGGGTAAGCCCCTGTCCTCCAGCCCAGCCCGCGCCGCCGGCGGGTGCGTGAGCCGCCGCGGGGGCTAATCCCGGGCCCAGGTTAGCTAAGAGGATTGCGGGAGCTGCGTGTGGCCTGCAGCGGGATTTGTGGAGGTATTTGCTCGTCGGATCGGCTCTCCCGGAGCTGCTCAGCCGTGCGGGGTTTGGAGAACGCTCCCTCTGGAGACGCAGGAGCCTCGGATGCCGTGTAGCAATTATGCCCAAGTCTGCCTGTAATCTTTAACGATTTATTCCCAGGGCAACACAATAAACTAAACACACAAAATCTGGGCTGCTGGGAACCCTGGGATCTCCCAGCTTGCGTCTCTGGAGGCTCCGGATACCTTCAGCCACACAGAAATCTGCACACGCTTCCTGAAGCACCATCTCCTGGAGTCGTGGGATTGCCAGAGGAGATGAGCTTCCTCCCAGGAAGGAGATGGAGCCATGTGAGGAGGGTGGCAACTGGGAACGGGGCTCCTCAGAGCTGCCAGGACACGGGGAGATGCCCTGCCCCTGGGGCATGGCCGCTCTGCCAACGGACCCGAGCAGGCCACGCTCACAGCCATGGCTGAGATGTCTCCTTGTCCCTCCCCACAGAACCGGGCTGGGAGCCAGGAGCTGGTGGCCGGACCCTGCTCCCAGCGGGGGTGGCTCTGGATTGACACCTTGTCCCCACCATGGCCCCCCTCCTGGTGCACAAGCCCAAACTGTGGCAGGGCCAAACCTGTGGCCCCGGTTGCCCCCTCTCCTTGCTGGGGGGCCAGCTGGGGATGTGGCCCCTTGAGGGGTGGCTTTGCAGGCCCGGAGCTCCCCAGCTCCCAGGGAGAACAATGGCGCATCCCTGCCCCGGCCCCTCTCCCAGGGACAACAATGGCAGGAGCCGGAGCTGGAGCCGCCTGAGCTCATCTCCCCCCTGAGAGCCCGGAGGGGGCCGGGGTGGGCGGGGGGCTGCAGGCTGAGCCACAAAGGGTCCCTCCCAGCCCAGCTCTGCGCCTCGCGCATGAGGGGCCTCAATCCCACCCAGCCATCTGCACCCAGCCCAGGGGAGGCTGTGCGGGAGGGGCGCATTTTGGGGCTGCATTGAGCCCCCCCTCAGCTCCCACCGGGCCCCTGCACCGCTGCCTCGTGGGTCAGGGTGTGCGGCCCCCTCCCCGCTGCAGACTGGCCGCCAGATCCCCCCTCCAGCTGCTTTGTGTCTCGGTGTGCCAGGGCATTGTCTGCGAGAGAGAGACCCGGCCAGGCAGCCCGAGGTCACGAGCACCTCCCTGTGCAGGCGGGGCG
>NW_021940916.1:367150-368165 GCF_001715985.3 Manacus vitellinus | reverse complement strand
GCTTTTGGTATCTCTCCCCACAGCCGCCTGAGCTCTGGCAAACTGCAGGACCTGGGGGTCGTGGAAGGCAGCAAGCTGACACTGGTGCCCACCGTGGAGGCTGGATTGATGGTGAGTGCCCTTTTCCTGCTGCTCCCTCCCACTCGTCCCTGTCTATTATTAAAGCCCCGAGGATGAGGATGAGGATGTGATGTGCTGGCAGCCCCGAGGCTCTGCTGCCCCAGCCCTCGCTGAGGAGGCAGCACTGGGCTGGGCACGGCAGCAGGTTTAATATTTCACTCCTTTCTCAGGGCTTGTGTAGAAATAGTGGAAGTGACATGTCATCCCTCCCTCCTGCTGCGGACGCCCCCTCCTTCGCTGCATTTGTAATGTTAATCCCCCCCCTCCTCCTTTTTTTTCCAGTCCCAGGCATCCAGGCCAGAACAGTCGGTGATGCAAGCGCTGGAAAGCTTAACTGAAACTCAGGTGAGGGGCTGGATGCCGAGGCAGGATGGAGACAAAGGCGGGGGGTGGGGGAAAAGGACCGCGGCGGCCTCACTCTGCTTCCCCTCCCAAAAGCTTTGGCGTTGGTGCTTCGCTGAGGTCGGGAACGCTGAGGGCTTCAGCAGGGCTGGGAATGCTGAGGGTGGTGCCCGGGGCGGGCACCGTCACCCTGAGCAGCGCCGGGCGCGGGGAGGTCCCGCACCACAGCCTCGCAGCCCAAACAAGCCGGGAGCTGGGGAGGTGAAGTGACTCACTCAAGGTCACACAGCAGGTCGGTGGCAGAGCTGGGCAGCTCGGGGCCCTGCCTGGGGGTGTGGGGCTGCAGACCCCCCCATCTGCCCACCCTGAAGTGCAGAGACAGGGCTGCCCATCTGCCCCGTGTTGTGGGTGTTGAGGGGGCTGGCAGGGCCACGCTGGGGGCTTGTGGGGCTGCAGAGCCCAGCTTCCCCCGTGCCCAAAGGGCACTTCCCCCTCTCCTTGGAGCCATCCTTGGGGGGTGGGATTGACTGTGCCCGAGTGTTCTGGCCCTCTC
>NW_021940916.1:352767-354248 GCF_001715985.3 Manacus vitellinus | reverse complement strand
AGCCCCACAGGTGAGCTCCAGCCCCACAGGTGAGCTTCAGCCCCACAGGTGGGCTCTAGCCCAGGGGCTGAGGTATCAGTATGAGAGGGCAGTGCTCCAGGTCGGTGTGGGGCTGAGCGCGGGTCCTCCCACGGCTGCACTTGTGTGTGCCTTGCACAGATGGGTTCTCCTGCAGTTTGTGCACGTGGAGGACATGGGCAGGCGAGAGCACACATGTGCGTGTGTACACACGTGTTAGTGTTTGTGCCCTCGGGCACATCCGTGTCTGTGTGTGCTCTGAGCCCCCGTGGCCGCGCTGCTGGGGTGGGTGGGTGCTCAGGGCCGCGCTCACGCCGGGGGTTGCCCTCACATGCAGCCGTGTGCAAGTCGCCTGGCGCTGCCGGGATGACTCACGGGCTCGCAGAGGAAGCCGTGACTCAGGCCTGGATTCCTGCCGCTCCCGGCGCCCCATGTGCCGGCCGCTCCGGCCATCGCGGCCACGTGGAGCCCCTGGGACCTGCGGCCGGCCCGGTGGGGCACAGCGAGTTCTGGGGGTCCCCGTGGGGCTGCTGGGAGCCATGCTGGGGGCACGTGCCCCTTCCCTGGGCCATGGGGACCATGGGGTCCGTGGGGACCCCACTGCCTTCGGGCACTCGAGAGGAGGCAGCTGCAGGCGCTCAGGGTGGCACCGACCCACCCCAACTCCCGCCCCAGCTGGGCACGGGGTTCCAGCTCGGGCACATTTCCCGGGGTGTCTCGGGCAGCTGCAGCTGTGCCACCCCCGGGCAGCGGTGCCAGGCACTGCCCCGAGCTCCCACGCGGGGGGCTCCTCTCTGTGCAGGGGCCGGGGCTGCTCCACCTGCCCTGGGTTTGCTGTGGGTTGGGGTGTGGCAGCGGCTCCACCTGCCCCTGGGCGCTCGGTACACCTATGGCAACCAGGCTCTGCAGCTGCTCTGGCTGCCGGCCCAGTGTCGGGTGGGGGTCCGGGGTGCCACAGGCAGCACGGGGGACCTGGGTAGGGGACAGCTGGCTGCAGAGGGGGGCAGTCAGTGGTGCCTTGTGGTGCTGAGGTGCTGAGCCAGGGGCCAGCAGTGCTGTGCAGTGCTCAGGATGCTGTGTTGGCGTCACTGGTGCTGTGCAGTGCCTGGGGTGCTGCGCTGGCAGTGCCACACAGTGCCCAAGGTGCAGTGCCACGGCACGGGCAGCCTCAGTGAGTCAGAGCAAGGTGCAGTAGCTGCCCCCTCCCCACTCACCCGTTCCCAGGCCCTGCTCACCAGATTCACTTTCACAATGACTGGTGCAGCCGCTCCGGCTCTGCTGAGATCGCCCTGGCCCACACTGCCCACGCTGCCTGCGGCCTCCTGCCCTATGTCACCACCTGTGACCCTGCACGGAGCTGCCACTGGCCTCGGCCAAGCCCCCTCAGCCCTGGCCCTCACCAGCTCCTGCCCCAGGTGCTGCCGAGCAGGGCGGTGTTCGCCCTCCTGAGCGGACCCCGCGTG
>NW_021940916.1:343097-349516 GCF_001715985.3 Manacus vitellinus | reverse complement strand
GTTGTTGAAGATGAAATGTCCCCACACCCCTCAGCTGGGACGGGGTCACCCAGCAGCCAGGAGGAAACAAAGCATTTTCTGGGCTTCCAGAGCCCTGAGGAGGGGGCTCAGCCCCGGATGGGCCGGTGTCGGTCCCTGGTGGTCTCTGCTGGTCTCAGGGGCGTGGGGCTGGTGTGGATCCTGCGGCTCCATCCCATCCTCCATCCCGCGTTGGGAAGCAGGTCATGTCCAGCTCCCGGCACGGCAGCGCTGGGGGAGCTCAGCTTTCTGGGGCAGCTCCGGGCTGCTGGAGCAGCCAACTGCGGCTTCCTGCGCTGCCGGGCTCGGGGGAGGGATTCCAGCGGCGCGGGGCTACGTGGCACTGCCGTCAGGGGGACAGGGCACTGGGGGGCTCAGCCCCCCACTCCTCTTCAACTCACCCCAAAGAGGGGCTCTTGGCACCCGTCTCCTCCCTGGCAGCAATACAGGGAGGGCTGGGGGGAAAAGAGGTTTCTGTGCAGGTTTGTCTGAGGAAGCTCACTGGGAGGTGGGATGGATGGGCTGGGATGAGCACTGTGGCTCCTTGCAGAGGTGTGAGGTCAGTGGGATGCTGGGGGGTCTTGGCTGCTCCACGAAGGGCATCCTTCTGCCCCACGGAGGGCTGGGGGTGAGCTCCCAGAAAGCTCTTTGCTCCAGGAGTTGCTCCCTCAGCTCGGGGCAGCTGATCTGGGTGGTACCAGCCTGTGCAGTGCCAGGATCCGGCCTTTCCCTGCGGAACGCCCGGCTCCCAGGGCAGGTGTGGTGCTGCTGGAGGCAGAGACGCTGCCTCTACCTGCCTCCATTCAGATCAGCGCGGGGGGAGCACGGGGGAACTTTCCCGACTCGTTTCCCCACCTTAAGGGGAAAAAAAGAGAAGGAGTCGCATGACTTGGAGCTTCCCGAGAGGCAGCGCGGGGAGAGTGACCCAGGGAGCCAAGAATCTGCTCCGCTGCCGTGTCTCATTCCTGCTCTGCGGCGCAGGGCTGGGAGAGGTTGGGTTACGGGAGGCGCGGAAGGGGGACGGTGCAGGATGAGCTCATGCGAGGGCGCGGGAACCTTCTGGGCAGGAAAAAGCGTTGATGCTGCAGTTCAGGGATTTCTGCAATCGCGGCTGTTCCCGCAGATCCCGGCTCGCTCCGCCCGGGCCGTCCCCTGTGCCCACGGCAATCGACCTGCCCGGGGGGGCTGTGGGGCTCAAGGTGGTTCACGTGCCCTCGCAGGGACACGGCAGCACACGGCGAGGAGCTGTGCAGCAAAGAGGGAGAGAGGGGGGACATGGGGTCCTGGGGGGACACCGGGGTTCTGGGGAGCTCCAGGACCCTTGTGCAGGGAGCTGGACCAAAGGCCACCCTGCACGGGCTTGAGGGGGGTGTGGGACCATCGGCCCCACCACAAATTGTGGCAGCAAACCCCAGTGTGAGGTTTTGCTACCTGGTCCCCACGGCCTGAGGCGGTGCCACCACCGGTGAGAGGGGGGGTGTGGAGGGGCACGAGGGGTCTGGAAAAGCTCCGATTTCCCCCAGCACCGGGGCTGGCTCCCCTCAGTGTGTAATTCACCCCATGCTGTGTTCCTGGTTCCTGGCAGTTTTCCCCCTGCTGACTGTGGATAAATCCTTCCCACGTCTCCAGCCCTCCGTCCCACAAGGTCTCTCGGTGTCGCGCGGTCAGAGGCTGTTTGTCCTGTCCTTGGGTAGCATCTCCTGCCCTTAAGAACTCCATGCTGCAAATACTCTTAGATGATGATTAATGAGCGCTTATATAACTGAGCTGAGTCCTTAATGCAGCCGGGAGGGTGACAGGAGGGAAGGTGGGAGCAGCAAACTGCACGTCACTGCAGCTGCTGCTGCTTTTCCCACACCAGAGCAGCCACATCCCGCACGGGGGGATGCTGGAGGGAGAGCCCCCCACGGGGCAGCAGCTGGGGCAGCCCCCACCTGGGTTTTCCAGGCAGGTTTGGATGCCGTGGCATGGCCAGGCTCTCCAGCACGGCAGAGCTGGCAGGGGAAGGGTTTATGCTGGTAAAGCATCGCTGTGTGACGGTGTCTGGAATGTTGTGCTGATACCGGCGAGCTGGGAGTGCTGGAAAAGGGTCCAAATCCCACAGCAACACCTGACTGTGGCCCACGTGGGGTGACAGGGCTGCTGCCAGAGCCGCTGTGTGCTGGGTGCAGTTGTTTCTAAATTTGGCTGTGTTTGGGCAGGTAGGGATGGCCTGACACACGGGATTTGGTTTTCCATAATCTGGCTGGGAAGCACCAGCCCTGATAAATCTGCTGCTCAGCGCCAAGGCACTTCCATGGTTGCCATGGTTACCACATGCTTATTTTCACCATCTTCCTCACCTCAGCTGGGGTGCACCGGCATTCCCAGCCCCGAATCCCCCCTCACCTCAGCCGGGGTGCACTGGCATTCCCAGCCCCGAATCCCCCCTCANGCCCCGAATCCCCCCTCACCTCAGCCGGGGTGCACTGGCATTCCCAGCCCCGAATCCCCCCTCACCTCAGCCGGGGTGCACCGGCATTCCCAGCCCTGAATCCCCCCTCACCTCAGCCGGGGTGCACCGGCATTCCCAGCCCTGAATCCTCCCTCACCTCAGCTGGGGTGCACTGGCATTCCCAGCCCCAAATCCCCCCTCACCTCAGCTCATTTCCCAATACTCTGGTTTGGGTATCCCAACGCTGCTGTGCATCCCAGCTCTTTGCTGTGCACCCGATCCCCCTGCTCCCTGTGCCTCCAATCCCCCTGCTCTCGGTGGATCCAATCCCCCCACTCCCTGTGGCTTCAATCCCCCCACTCACTATGGATCTGATTCCTGTGGATCCAGTCCCCCACTCCCTGTGGCTTTGTCCTACAACTGGGTAAATCCCAGTCACAGTAACTGGCCAGGGAAGCGCAGCAGCCCCGGCTCCTCGCCATGGCAACGGCAGGATTGCGTCAGGGCTTTTCTTTCCAACTGCAAAGCTGGATGAGCAACTCCCTCAGGGACAGGAGTAAGGGAGAAGGGAATATTCTTCTTCCCGGGGGCTTTGGGACTGCCAGTTCCCAAATTCAGCCCCGGCTCAGTGTTTTGCTCCTTGCTCCTGGGTCCAGGGCTGCGACGGGACAGTGCGTGGTCATACAGGGCTGAGACGCCGGGGACAGGGAGGGTTCCCGTGCCGGGGACAGTGAGAATTCCCATGCTGGGGACAGTGAGTGCTCCTGTGCCAGAAAGGCTCCGTGTGCCTTCCCCACGCTGTGGCATCTCTGCTTGTGGCACAGGCTGAGCTTGCAGGGAGACGGGGAAGGAGCCGGAGGTTTGGTGGTGGATGGCTGCTTCAGTCCAGCCTCGCATTCCCCCTTTCCCTGCAGCCCCAGCAAAAACAAAGGGAGAGAAGGCGGCTCTTCTGCTGTTCAGGATGTGCTGGGCCTCGCTGGACCATGCTGGGCTCTGCTGTGCCCCGGTGCAGGAGGGTGGTCCTGGGGGCTCCCCAAGGCCCAGGGGGAAGAATGCGGTGCCAGAGCCTGGAGCAGGCGTGGGCTCGTGGATGGTTGGGTTCCCTCCCAGCCCTGGGTAAGGCACAGCCCCAGAGCAGAGACACCCAGCGCTGTCCCTGGCGCTTGGGCACCCTCTGCCCCATCCTCCCTCCCGGCGCTCCCCTCCCGGGAGGAGCTGCTCTGGGATTTGGGAACCTCATCAGAGTGGTGCCCGGGGCGGGGGCTGCCCTTGGCTCCCGAGCAGGTGCCAGGGCTGCCGAGCAGGTTTGGGCTCCTGCACAGCTCTGGGCAGTTCCGTGTGCCCTGGAAACAGGCCAGGAGTGCAAAGACTGGGAAAGGTCCCTACAAACACCACAGCAAGTGCTGCTCAGTGAGGACCCTCCGAGAAAACACCCACAGGTGAGGCTCTGGAGCTTACACAGGGATTGGGGCAGGATTGGGGCAGAGTGACCTCTGTGTTCTGCCTTGGGGTGTCGTGTGTTCAGGACCCCCCGGCAGGGCCCTGCTGCTGCAGAAGGTTTGATCTAAGGACCTGAATCCTGTGTTGTTTCATTGCTTAATTAACTGCCCTAATGACTTGTGCAGGTGAGCTGCTTGCCATCCTGATCCCAGCACCACTTCCAGCTGGAGCCCGTGGGATGTGCAGAGATGTCCCTGAGCCCCTCGGGCAGGTGACAGGGGGCTGCTGCAGCCCCTGTGTGCAGCCTGGCCATGGAATACCCTGCACTGGAAGAGACCCACGAGGATCATCGAGGCCACGGCTGACGGGACACACACCGTGTCTGATGCCCTGGGTCAGGAACGAGCAGATCTGGAGCACGGAAAGCTCCTGGGAGCTGTGGAATTGGGGCAGGAGCGTGGTTTCCTTGGTCCAGCTCTCGTCAGTGCCAAAGCAAAGGCATCAACACGCCCAGGTGAGACCAAAGTCACCCTTCTGGGACGAATCCAGCCAGGGCTGCAATCTCCAGTCCCTGTCACAGGAGCTGCTCTGCTCCCACGAGCCTTTCATCCCGCCGGGACTCGGATTCCTCTGGAGCAGCAAAGGCTCACAGTGTTATTCGTGTGAGGAGTCAAAACCCCGTGAATCCTGGTGTTTGTCCCTTGAGTTTGCAGCAGGGATGGTGCTGGGCTGGCAGCTCCTCCCGCCGCGTCCCAGGGTGGCTGGAAAACGGCTCCGTGCATCAAGGTCACTTTATCTGCCCTCATCGTGGGCCAGAAAGCTCGTGTTAATGGGCCTCTAATTTAATCAAAGTGCAGGGCTGGGATCTTTTTTCCCTCTTGAAGGGCAGAAATCAATTTGCAATGACAGCGGATGCACCTCCTCACTCCTCCGGGCTCCTGACAGACCACTCAAAATTAGCCCCACACAAAATTAGGTGGAATTAAAAAAACCCACCAGACTTATTCAGTAATTCAGACCCAGAATTTAAAATTGAAATGCCCGTCTCAAACCAGCAATCAGTTTTCTCATTTGCATAAAATACTGTACTACTTTCTCCTTCTATTTGCAGTTTCATCCCGTTTTTAACTCTTGCTCTTTGCATATTTACAGAATCATGGAATATTCTGAGTTGGAAGGGACTCACAAGGAAGTCCAACTCCTGTTACAGATGTTTTCTTCTTTACTGCAGAACATATCAGATACAATTAATTATATATATAAAAATGTAAATTATCATTATTCAGTGTTGTTAATTTGCTCTCAGGACTGAAAAGTGAGTAAATTTTTTCACAGTAAGAAATAATAATAATAATAATAATAATATTGTCTTGATCTTGATATTGGGCTTTTTTAGGTGTTTTTGAGCACTTTGGTGGCACGGTCCCACCCCTGCAGGCCTGTGTGCTCAGAGAAACCACTGATGGGGTTTCGTAATTACTGTATGTGTTGTTTACAAACAGCCCTTTTCCTGGAAATCCCGAAGGTGTAACAACAAATCAGGGAGGAAAAGGCCAGTTTCTGTGCTCTGGAAGGAATGGAATGGGCGCTCCCTGCTTGGACAGAGCAACCACAGGCAGATTTCTTTGCATCTCCCTGCGGTTTGTTTTTTTCTGTCTCAGCGCTCGGTTTGGAAATCAATCACCAAAGAGTCCTTATTTCCATACTCCAGTGGTTTTATTTATTCTGTGCAGCTGGGAGGGAAGGACGGAAGAACGGAAGGAGGGCGGCCGCACGTTCCTGCTGTGAACTGCAGTGGGAATTACGGGGAATTTCTGGAGGCAGCGCCGATGTGGCCAGACCTGTCCCTGGCCGGGGGACACACACAGTGACCCGTGGTGTGTCCGGTCCTGTCCCTGGCCGGGGGACACACACAGTGACCCGTGGTGTGTCCAGTCCTGTCCCTGGCCGGGGGACACACACAGTGACCCGTGGTGTGTCCGGTCCTGTCCCCACACATGGTGACACCACAGCCCCGTCCTCGCCGTGTTTCCTTCCCGTTTTCCTCCCTGTTCCTTCCTGCCAGTCTCCTCCTCTCCCATATATTTGTTCCCTCCCTCGAGTTCCTTCCTCTTCTGCATTTTGAAACACTTTTTCTGCATTTTCTACACGAGATTGTAATTATCTTATGGAACACTGAACGTTTTTATTTTAAGGGCTTTTTCAAGCCGCTGTAGCCCCTCAGTGAGACACGCGTTTTACTGCTGGAGGCGTTCTCACCTTAGGGAAACCTCAGGGTGGGCTTTTAAACATTTCAGTGGGAAACGGGATGAGCAAAGATCTTTTATTATTATGTCTTGAACAAAATTTTTGTCGCTTTGGCTGCTTCTCACACTCATCGTGCTGAGCTCTCCCAACTGTGTGTGTGGGACAACACTGAGAGGAAGAGGCTGAAGGGATCGTTCCCTACGGGCCGTGGGGCAGGGAGGAGGGGTGGTGACAGGACGGGGCCCTGGGCCGGGGGTGACAGGAGGGGACACGGCGGGAG
>NW_021940916.1:336416-341967 GCF_001715985.3 Manacus vitellinus | reverse complement strand
TCGCGGCCTCGGTGGCGTGTGAGGAGCCTCGTGCGGCGGTGAGCCCACATCGCTGTTGTCGTAGGTGGCCTTAGAACGGTTTAGTCTTTCGGACCTCGTTGGGAATGTGTTTTGTGAGTCGCTGACTTGGTTCTGCTGGTTTGGCAGGTCAGGATGGCATCAGACGAGGGAAAGCTCTTTGTCGGCGGGCTCAGTTTCGACACCAACGAGCAGTCGTTGGAGCAAGTCTTCTCTAAATACGGACAGATTTCGGAAGGTGAGACTGCAGAACCAAGCCGTGCTGGCTTCCACTGGCTTGTTACATTCCCCAGGTGCTGATGTGTTGGTTTTTTTTTTTCCATCCTTTCAACAGTCGTGGTGGTTAAAGACAGAGAAACTCAGAGATCCAGAGGTTTTGGGTTTGTTACTTTTGAAAACATCGATGATGCAAAGGACGCAATGATGGCCATGAATGGAAAGGTGAGGAGGCCCTGGAACTGATTCTTTATTACCAAAAACATAAGAGAATCAGGAGAGATGTGCTGTTGTTCAGTCTGTGTGGGAAAACAGATAAATGCTAGTGTTTTAAGGCCATGAAATTATACAAATGTAAATAAGATGGTTTCATGATGTTACAAATGTGTGTTTAGCAATTTATACCTGTTACAAAAATTCTATGGTTTTACCTGTGTAACTGTGAAAGAGTGGAATTCTATAGGAATTCCTATACAATGGGAATTATATCCAGTTTAAATACCAATTTATTTGTCTTTTTGGCTCAGTTGTGACAGGACATAAAGCGTTCCTTGTGTAAGAATCAGTAAATTGTGGTAGTGCTTGGCTGATGGTGAAGCTGTGTAACTCACTGCATCTGTGCTTGGCTGTTTAGATATTTGACCTTTGTGTGGGCTGATTGTGGTTCTGTTTCAGTCCGTAGATGGGCGTCAGATCCGAGTGGACCAGGCTGGGAAATCCTCCGAGAACAGATCCCGTGGCTACAGAGGGGGGTCCTCGGGGGGCCGGGGCTTCTTCCGCGGGGGCCGAGGCCGGGGCCGTGGCTTCTCCAGAGGTGAGAGCGTGTGGGTGACCCACGGGGCCTGGAGGGGGGGTGTCACTTGTCAGACTGCCTAATAAATCTACGTGTGCTGTTCTTCCAAGGAGGTGGAGAGAGAGGCTATGGCGGCAGCAGATTCGACTCCAGAAGCGGAGGCTATAACGGCTCCAGAGACTACTATAATAGCAGGTAAGGGCCCGTGCGGCGCCGGGGGCCGTGGGGGAGCTCTGCCAGCCCCGGGGGGGGTCACAGGAGGGGTTGAGCAGGTGTGAAGCAGGTGCTGTTTGTCCCGCAGGAGTCAAGGTGGCTATGGAGACAGGAACTCGGGAGGCTCCTACAGAGACAGCTACGACAGTTACGGTAAGTGCCGCTCCGAGCGGGAGCGCTGAGTCCGTGTGCTGTAGGAGCTCTGAACCTGCTGAGCCTGAGCCTGGAGTGGGGCAGGCTCAGGCTGTGGACGTGGTGGTGCCGGGAGATTCTAATTTAATGCATGTGCAGGAGTTGCTCGGATCTAAGGCAAAGCAAGTGTTAAAAAGGTTGTTCTGGCTGCCCTTACGCTCTGACCCGCGGGTGGGGGATCTCACAGTAGCCAAGTAGCAGTAGCCTCGGAATAATGCAAGGGAGTAAAATGCTGGAACTTGTCTTTGCTTCAGTGCCTTTACAATTGTGCCTGCTTCTTGTCCTCAGCTACACACAACGAGTAAAAATCCTTCCTGACTCAAGATCGTCCTTCCAATGGCTGTATTTATAAAGATTTTTGGAGCTTCGCTGAAATGGTTATTGTGTAGTACATCTACTTGTATTTTCACTTTTGTAGTATTATCAGTTCTGATCTTGTCAAACACAGCCTGGCAGCTTCTGAAATGAGATGGTCTGATTAGACTGTCTTGGAGAAAGCTCTGCTTTCAAGTGGTTTTAATCTTTTTTGAAAGCACTTCAGATTTTATTTTATCCTCCATGAATGAGCCAAGGTGTTACTTTTTTTTTTTTTTTTTAAAGTTGGGGCCCCAATTCAGTTTCTTTTGAGCTAGAAAGGACTTTGAACCGATGTTCACTGGAAGCTGAACAAGCTGTGGACTATTTTTTTTTTTTTCAAGTGCATTACCTTCGTCTTTTGTAACATTCCTTTAGTGTAGCAAGGTAGGAATGCGGCCTGGGTTCCGTTGGAAGGCAAACCACCTTGATATATCTAAAGAGAAACGTGCTTGTATGTTCAACCCGCATAACGGTATTTTTACTGTTGTAACGATGTAAATGACCCAGAACTAGACTTGCAAACTTACCATAAAGAGGTTCTTGAAAATGTTTATTTATATTGTCCTTTTTTACTGGAAGAAATATGCATATTCCATTGCTGTTGTATTTGAAGTGGTAAAGGATTCCTGTATACAGTTTTCTTTGGCTTTACGAAGCCTATTAAAAGACCGTCTGAAATGAACTCTGCTCCTGACATTTACATTTCATTGCACAAAACAACCCTTGGAGACGAAGAACAATCTGGGAGCGAGAGGAGAAGATTAGGGATAGTGGCAGAGCCAGCCAGACGATTGACCAAGTGCTGGAATTTAATCCTAAAATCGGTCTTGACATGTGAATTGGCCAACAAATTTCACATAAAACGGTCCAACTTGTCTAGAGGCTGGAACTACAAACCTGAGGGTGTGTTAGGAGCAAAGCGCAGCTGGAATGTCAGGAAGGCCTAATGGATGTTTGCTCAAAACCTGCTGTAGCCTACACTGGGAAGCTGTAGAGAAGAGCCAGTGCTGTAGTCCCTGGGCTGTTCCCTGCGTGCCGAGCGCGTGTGCGATGTAGGGGAATGCCGGGCTTAGGTAGCTGTGTCATTGCTTACAAGTTCTAAGAATTCTTTGCTAGCAAATGGAAACTGCAGTGTCCTTGGAGAAAAGAAGTGTTGTGCCTCCAACAGAAACCTCTGAGACGAGAGCTGCTCTCTTGGCTAGTTCATATGTGGAAATAGTCCTGTAATTCGAGGTAACTCCTTTTGCTCATGTCCGCATCCTTCCTCTTGTTGAGAGCTCATTTGAAAGTCTAATGTACCTGTGAAATATTCCTTTTGACAATTTTGGTCAGCTGCTGGAAAAACGTTTAACCCATGCCGTATGCAACCTTTGGCTTGTGGCACACCTTGGGTTCCACAGATCAGAGTTGGGCATGCAGCCGTGTCTTGCTGTAGGTACGGAAGCAAGATGGGAACGAACTCCCTGACTCGATATGTGTTCATCTATTGAGACTCTTCCTAGACTTCATTAAGTTGCTCACTTTAATTGTAGCTTTCTTTGCCATCCTACTTGTTGCCATTAACTTTTTCCCATGGCCCACACTTCCTAAGCAGCCATGTCCAAGTGTTAACTCTCTGCTTAGGGATCCAATCCATGGGCTGGCTGAGCACGGGCAGCAGCCGGCCCGGAACAGTTTTCCCAGACTGTGCTTTGTGGTGTGATGGGTTCAGCGATGGCTTGTGAGACCCTCGTACGCTGTGAGCTGTGTGGGGAGGTGGGGGACGTGCAGCCTCTGCCCGGCGTTCCTGTTAATGCCTCTCTGCTTTGGCAGGCTGAAGGGACCAGGGGCACGGCCCGGAGCCTGAGCGGATCCTGAGGGAGCAGAGCTGCGTTCCAGGGGTGCCAGACTGAGTTTGCCAACCAGGTAACGTCCCTTCTGTCCACCCCTTGCCCCCCGAGCTTTTCCTGACCCAAAAGCTTTGGTGTGTCCCTGTTTCACAGCCTTGTGCTCCGAGTGGTCCAGTTAACCCTCTTTTGGGGGTCCCCATATCTTTATCCCCCTTCCAATTCTCTTTTATTTCATTTCAGCACTGAAAGGCATCAGAGAAGACCGAGAAGGACAGACAGACCCTGAGTGCAGTGGGGAGATGAAGAGCCCAGAGCAGTGGTGGTGCTGTTTTTACATGGGGTCAATTGAACAAGTCAGTTAAGCCAGAATAAAATACTGCAATGTGGAAAAAAAAACAAACCAAATCTCTGTGGTACTTTCGTGGGAAACATAAGAATGTTTTTTTGGCAAGAAACTTACTGGTGCACAGCCTAGTTCAGAGCACAGAACACACCAGTGCTGTGGTGGTTGGGGCTCCAAGCAGATCGATGCCTGATCTTCATGGAAAACGAGGTCTTGTTTTTGGTTAAATTCCAAAAATGTGGCAGCTCACTAATTAGTAGGATTTATCTTGGGAGAGGCTGACACTGTTTCAGACCAGGGTATGGCAGAATGAGGGGTGAGGGCAGTGAGTTTCTGATGGTCTCAGCTGCTCCTGCCCGATTTTCTTGTCTTAACAGTTGATTGCTTTGTTCTGCCTTTTTCTCTCCTTTTTTTAATGGATAAAATTGGAATTTGGTGAGGTGGTAAGTGAGGTGCTCACTCATGAGCCCTGAGGACTCCTTACACATCATTTCCCAGTAATAAGAGCCCCAGAAGGATATTAAATATAACGAAAGCTCAAGAGTGTGTGGAATCTTTGCTGAGAAAAATGTAGTCAGGTGAAAGTTTAAATGAATTCAAGCTGAAAATACTTAGAAAGTAATGCTTTTTAAGGCCTCCCTAAATGGAATGCTTTAGTGCAGGTAGGAATAATGAATAGATACAAAAATAGAGCCTGGGTGGAAGTGCTGTTATTTTTGGCATTGCTAATTACAGCGCTGCAATAATGACGTGTTGCACAGATAGATGAGGGAATTGCTGGATGTAGAACCAAGTGGCATCCTCGGGAATTTGTTTGGGTGCCATGTGGCTGATGTGACATCTGGTGTGAGCTTGGGTGACCCATTTTTAACAAAAATGCCCTTTTTAAAGTCCTGTGTGTCTGGGCAGCTTGAGCCCTTCCCTGAGAGAAATCTGGGAGCAGAGTGGTGGTGCAGGGCAGTGACAGAGCCCTGGTCAGCCTGGAGTGTCTGTGGAGGAACAAGACTGGTGTTTAGAAATGCTCAAAACGCTCCTGTTTCCAGCAGTGTCCACCTCGGGGGCGGGAATGGCCCTCGTGGTGGGGGAATGGTGACACTCAGGGGGAAATGGTGGTTCTGAGGGAGGGGGTCTTGCTGTGATAGAGAAATGGTGACTCTCAGGGGGAAAGGGTGGCCCTGAGGGGGAAATGATGGCCCTGGAAGGGCAGTGACGGTCCCGAGGGAGGAGAGACGGCCCTGAGGGGGAAATGGGTGCCCTGAGGGTCTTGCTGTGAGGGGGAAATGGCGACCCCGAGGGAGAACTGATGCCCTCAGGGGGGAATGGCGGCCATGAGGGAGGAAGAACGACTCCGAGAGGAAAATGGCAGGTCTGAGGGAGGAAGAACGACTCCGAGAGGAAAATGGCAGGTCTGAGGGAAGGGGTCTTGCTGTGAGAGGGAAATGGCGGCCCCGAGGGAGACATGACGGCCCTGAGCGCGGAAGGACGACCCTGAGGGGAAAATGGCGGCTCTGAGGGACGGGGTCTTGCAGCGCGGGGGAAATGGCGGCCCCGCGGAGGTGGCGGCGGCCGTGAGGGGACAGCGATGATCCT
>NW_021940916.1:332776-335788 GCF_001715985.3 Manacus vitellinus | reverse complement strand
CCCCTGCCAGTCCCAGTCCTGATCTGGGTCCCCCTGGTGCCGATCACGGTGTCCACTGTCCTCTTGCCTGCCTCGGACCTCTCCTGATCCCAGGTTTGTGCCCATTTTCCCTGGATCCCCCTTCCCTCCCTCCCTCCCTCTGCCAGCCAGGGCTCTGCTCCCCTGTGCGTCTCTTTGTCAGCCCGTCCAAAGCGCTGTAAATCCACACCGCTGTTAATTACCCGAGGTAATTAGCAATGACAAACCACCTCCCATCGGTCCCGTTGGCTCTGCCCTTTGGCTCGGATCGGCCCCGTGTCCCTGCGCTGGGACAGCAGCTCCCTGTGCCCTCCCTGTCCCTCAGCCGCAGGTCTGAGGGCCCCAGGAACGAGCCCCAAACCCGTTTCAGGTTGAAGAAGCCCCAGAAGAAGTACGGGCTGCTCTCGAGCCACGACGAGAACATCGAGCTGGGCTCCCTCGACAGCGACGAGGACACCGTGTTCGAGACGCGGAACCTGCGGCGGTGAGGGAGGGTTTGGTGTGTTTTGTGTGCTTTGTGTGCTTCTCTTCTCCTCACCAGGGGCTGAGGCGCCTTTCCTACAGCCGTGGGAGCTTTGGCACGGCTCCTACAAACAGATCTGCATGAATTAAGCGCCTGTGTGTGGTCTCTGTGTTGGCACACGGATTTATCTCGCTTTTCCCCGTTTTCTCACCCAGAAAGGTCTCACTGACAGGGACGGCCCTGGGTGATTTGGACACGGCTGTGGGGTCGCCAGGGCTGTTGGAGAGAGAGGCAGCCCTTGTGTCCAGTCTGAGCCTCCCTGTGTTAGACAGGAAAACAAAAATTCCTGTTTTTTTTCAGCTTAGGAGCTGCTTCCAAATCATATCCCAGTTCAAACTCCCAGTCCCATTGGGACATCCGTTCCTGCTTTCCTAGAACCATGCTTCCCATAGGTTCGATTTTGGGGGAGGGTCTTTTAAGCTGAGGAGGAATGTCAGCTCAAGGAGTGTCAGCTCAAGGAATGTCACCTCAGCAGCTGCCCAGCCCTCAGCTCTCCCCCTTCACACTGTCCATGCTCCCCCTGATTTTTGGCTGTCTTCTTTTTTCCCTGTTTTTGCAGATGACTCGGGACCAGCAGCACCACCTGCCTGGACTGACAGAGGGTCCAAGCCCAGTGGAATCTCCAGTGCTCAAGTTTCACATCTTGCTTACAGTGACTATTAATTAACAGTTCAAACCCTTCCATGGCTGGGGCAGGGGAAAGGGGACCAAGCCTGTTTTCTTCACATGCATTTTTGGGGACATTTCTGGGGAAAGGCAGAGCTGAGGTGTCTTGGGAGCTGCTCACTGCACGGGGAGATGCTGAGGTGCTGCTCCTGGATGATGCTCAGCACGTGAAATGGGAGCTCTGGGCCATGCCCAGGGTGTTGGTGTTTCAGGGTGCTCATATCTCTCTGTCTCAGCCCTAGGGGTCAGCTGGAAGCGTCAGATGAGGGGATTCCTTTTCCAGGCTGACCCTCTTTTCTTCATGCAATATCAGGTTACTTCTTTGGAAAGTGTCTCTGCAATGAGCTCCAGCCCAGGAGGAGCTGGGAGAGCTCTGGGGGTCTGCTACAAAACGGGGTGGGGGTGTGATAGCTCAGACAGAACAGCTTTGGGAACGAGTTAAATGGGCTCAATTTTGCAGGATTAGCAGTCACAGGGATAATCTGGGTCATTCTTGGGTTTACAGACATGTTTACAAATGAGAGGGGCCACAACCCAAAGGGGTGTTTCTCCAGAAGAGCCACATCCCTGTGGCCTGTGGGGCTGGGAGTGCCTGGACTGTTCTGCCCAGCCCATTGTATGCTCACCAGGGACACGTGTGTGCTCACCAGGGACACGTGTGTGGCACCCAGGGACACGTGTGTGACACCCAGGGACACGTGTGTGACACCAGGGACACGTGTGTGACATCTACCAGGGTCTGGACTTTGAGACACCTGGGGAAGAGCCAGGTGAGAGTTGGACCACCTGAACTGCAGGTGTGAGGAGTGTCCTGGAGCAGCTGATGCCTGGAAAAAGGGGACCCCGACCCCTGTGACTGTGATTCAGGACAGCCCTGAACTGTGAGTTATCTCCTCTCAAGGGTGCTGGAGTTTCACTCCATTGCTGGTACTCAGCTGGGATCTTTCCTGCAGCCCATTGTGTGGATATTTGGGATCTGATTGTGTAGGACCAAAGGTGAATGTGTCAGGAGGTCGTTGTTGGGTGGATCTGCTGCTAAAACAGTGAAAACTGCTTGCCAAGTGCTCGTGTCCAGGCCCTTCCTTGGAAACTTAAATCCCATTTGCACCCCAAGCTGGCAGTGCCTTTGTTTGGAGCAGCCAGGGGAGTTGCCCTGCGGGCAGGGAGGTCCCTGAGTCACCTCTAAGGTGAATATTGAGAATGTCTTTGGAATGTCTTTGGCTCCATTCCTTTGGTTTGCACATCCCCTGCGGATCAGGGGGCAGGGCTGACACTGCAGGAGGGGACAGAGGGAAGTGTTGGGGTCTGGCTGGTGCTCCAGGATCCCCTGAGGTGGAGGAGGGAGTGCTGGGATCCTGATGGGATCCTGGTGGGATCCTGGTGGGATCCTGTGCAAGGGGACATGTTTTTCCGTGCAGGGCAGGGGAGGTTTCCTGGAGAAATCCCCCCCCTCTGGCAGCTTCATCTCCCATGTGCACAAATGATTTTAAAATACACAGATACATGTTTTTAATCACTCTGCCATGTGCTCTCAGCACTGGATGGGCCCTGCTTTCCTGTCACTGGGATCCTGTTACACCTGATCCAGGTGCTCCCTGCTCGGGGAGCTGCTGCAGATGGAAGCAGGCAGAGGTTCCCTGTGGGAATCACTGGGATGGCTCAGTCTGGACACAGCTTCCCTGTGGATGATGGGGGCTGTGTGATCCATGGTCAGGGATCCCCTGATCCTGCAGGGCTGCACGTGCTGCTAACTTCCCTGGCTCTTCAGTTCCTCTGGAAAGTTATTCCTTGTGCTGATGAGCCCA
>NW_021940916.1:328108-329727 GCF_001715985.3 Manacus vitellinus | reverse complement strand
TAAGGTGAATATTGAGAATGTCTTTGGAATGTCTTTGGCTCCATTCCTTTGGTTTGCACATCCCCTGCGGATCAGGGGGCAGGGCTGACACTGCAGGAGGGGACAGAGGGAAGTGTTGGGGTCTGGCTGGTGCTCCAGGATCCCCTGAGGTGGAGGAGGGAGTGCTGGGATCCTGGTGGGATCCTGCTGGGATCCTGGTGGGATCCTGTGCAAGGGGATGTGTTTTTCCGTGCAGGGCAGGGGAGGTTTCCTGGAGAAATCCCACCCCCCTGGCAGCTCCATCTCCCATGTGCACAAATGATTTTAAAATACACAGATATATGTTTTTAATCACTCTGCCATGTACTCTCAGCACTGGATGGGCCCTGCTTTCCTGTCACTGGGATCCTCTTACACCTGATCCAGGTGCTCCCTGCTCGTGGAGCTGCTGCAGATGGAAGCAGGCAGAGGTTCCCTGTGGGAATCACTGGGATGGCTCAGTCTGGCCACAGCTTCCCTGTGGCTGATGGGAGCTGTGTGATCCATGGTCAGGGATCCCCTGATCCTGCAGGGCTGCACGTGCTGCTAACTTCCCTGGCTCTTCAGTTCCTCTGGAAAGTTATTCCTTGTGCTGATGAGCCCAGATGAGCCCATCTGTCCCAGTCCACTGCAGCCAACACATTCCTGGGCCTTCCTTTACCTGAAGTGATTAAACCTGAGCATTCCTTGGGCTCCTCTCTTGCTGGGCAGGTGGGGTCTGCAGTTCTCAAGTTTCCTCACCTCGCAGGAGCGGAGGATTTGGTTGATGTTGAATGATTTGGGTCAGAGGGAACCTCAAGCAGGACCTCCAAACCGTCGCTGCTGTTTAAGCCAAAGCCAAATTTGTGAAGTTTACACGATCCCTCTCTGCTCTGGGAGGCTCTGTGGGTGCTCTGCTGTGGGTACTGACCTGCCCAGCCCAGCTGGGCCCTCTGGGGGTTAACGGGATTGAAGGGGAGCGGAGTGAGGTCGGCTCTGTCACTCACCACGTGCTCCTGTTGTGTTCCCGGGCCTGGAATGGGATCTGCAGCCCTGGGAGGTGCTGGGAGAGGGGCCTGTGGTGGGAGTGGGTGCCCTGGAGTCAATAAACAGCCCCTAAGCACGTTGTTGTCTGAGCTCCACGAGGAGCAGCTCCTGTTTCACCCTCCCATGGAATCGCTGATTTGTCTTTAAATGCCACTGGCCCTGAATCCATTGATGGTTTTTCTGTCATTGCAGCATCCCCTCCCTTGTACCTGGAACAAGTGGAATAAAGCATTCCAGCCCACCCCTCCCTCCGTGGCATGGGGCTGCTGTGGTGGGTTCATGGATTTATGGAGTTGTGTTTTCCCCCTGCGCTGCTCCCTCTCACAGGACAGTGACACTGTCCCCCCGTGTGCTCACCTTGTGCCACATCTAGAAGTGTCCAAGGCCAGGCTGGATGGGGTTTGGAGCAACCTGGTCTAGTGGAAGGTGTCCCTGCCCATGACAGGGAGTGGAACTGGATGGCCTTTAAGGACTCTTCCAAGCCAAACATTCTGGGATCCTGTGATTCTCCAATTACCTCTGAGTTGGTTTCAATTTTCTAGAGTCTCCTCCCTTTCCTTTCTCCCTGTTCTCAC
>NW_021940916.1:318854-326688 GCF_001715985.3 Manacus vitellinus | reverse complement strand
TTCATGATCTTGGAGGTCTTTTCCAACCTAAATAATTCCATGGTTTTGTGCTTCCAAGCTCTGTGTGTGTGGGAGCTGCGACAGTGCTCGTTCCTTTTCAGGCTCAGGGGGCTGATACCCCAATTAGCACTAATTGCTGTGGCCTATGGTGCCGGACCAGCTGCAGCTGTGCTGTCCTCCCCCATCTTCCCATCCCTGCTCCTGCTCCTGCTCCCTGCCCTCCCCTCTTCCCGAGCTCTCGCTGGGGAGAGGCTCCGGCTGGCGCTGGCTGGGATTCCAGTCACAAACACAAGCTGGCGGCATGGATCTGCTCTGAATTCATTTTAAACTCGAGGTAAAGTGCTCTTGATGCTTTGGATGCAAATTTCCTTGCCTGGAATGGGAGCTGCGGGCCGGTGGAGTGCCGGGGAGCTCTTTTGATTCCAGCAGCCTGTTCACTGCTGCTCTCGCCTGGAGTGCGGAGAAATCCCGGCTGCGGCACCGCCCGGGGGGCACGGCTGGCACCGGCAGCTCCTCTCCTGCTCCCTGTCCCCTGCTTTTAATGAGGGCTCCTGTATCGAGTTGTTTTTTGGGTGGGGTGGTTTTTTTTTGTGTGTTCTCGTGTGTGACAACAGCCTGTGTGTGATTTTTCTGGTCACTCCAAGTCCTTCCTGTCACCCAAGGAGGGAAAAGAAAGAAACGTAGAATATTTATAGATAATATCTGTAAAAAATACAGAATGGGTAAAGGATCCATTGGTGGATTTCAGAGTTCTTTGCCATGGAGGTGGATCCCTCCAGTACCAGACCTTGGTTTTAATAGGTGGCATTAACCAAGGCCAGGTTGGACGGGGCTTGTAGCCCCCTGGGCTAGTGGAAGGTGTCCCTGCCCATGGCAGGGGGTTGGACTGGATTGGCTGAGGTCCTTCCAACCCAAACTATCCCAGGATTATCTCGTGGCCAGCCCTCTAGGGTGGGGATTGTCACTGTGAACGTGTCGGGCTCTCGGTCCTGTTGGGGCCAAGCCCTCAGTGGGTGAGGAGATGAGGGTGGTTGAGGGAAGATGTCCCAGGTTCTGTCCCACTTATTGCTCATACACTCCCTGGGTGGCTCTGGGGCTCTCAGAAGCAGAACTTCCCTGTGCCTGTTTTCAGCTGCACTCACAGTTCTGCCCCCGTGTCCCTCTGGCCGGGGCTCGTTGTGGGCAGGGACTGGGTGTTCTTCCTCACCTTCATTCCATGGGCACTGGCACTCCAAAATGTGTCTCTGGGTTGGTGTGGAATTGGGTGGCGTGTTGGAAAAGAAGCTGGGAATGTTTGAAAACCTGCTGCAGAGTCTCTGATGTCTCTTCTGTTCCACTCAACAAAGCACCTCTACACAACGGGCAGATTCTTCTGTATTAGAAATTACCTTTACTTAGTTGGCTTTTTGTCTAAATCCTCCTTCTGATCTTTATTTTTTTCCCTTCCATCATGGAAAGGTGAATGGAAGTGGCACTTCAGCCACCAAAGCCTTTCCTTTAGAATCACTGGTTGTTTTTTTGTTTTAAAAATTTTCCAAGGGGCTTTGCAGGGGAGGAGGAAGGAGCGCTCGCTTTTCAAGTGACTCCGGGGAATAAAAGTATAAAGGACAGGAATGATCAGAACTGTGCTGGCAACGGAACAATATTTTATTTTTGAGTACCAGAGCTAATTGGAGAAGGAATTCACACAACAATTTTTGCAATCTAAGGATGAGTAAACATGAAAGGGGCTCTGTGCTCCTGAACATGCTAATTTGGGGCTGCGTGTGCAGGGGGGGAAACGGCCTGAAGATTAAATTGGAGACAATGCCTGGGATGTCACACTCCAGGGTTTGCTTCTCGCGTTGCTGGATCAAAGCCACGAGCCAAAATCTGTGTGCAGGGATACTTTTTTGAGGGGTGGAACCTCGATGCACCTGCAGGATGGAATCAGCAGAAAAGGGGGATGTTGGGTCTGATTTGGTGGAAGCGCTTCCACAGGCTGTGGGATTTTGTGGATCTGAACAGATCCTGGTTCAGCAGAGCTTCGAGAGCCCCTGGGGGCTGGGGGGGCAGAGCACATCCCCAGGGGGTGCAACGAGGTGACCTCCAAGGTCCCTTCCAATCCAGACCATCCCGGGATTCCAGGATCATCCTGCTCCCAGTCCCTGTGGCTCCTGGGTGTGGAGAGGTTCAAAATGTCCCTTCCAGTGCTGGCAAAGGGAACTGAAATGCTGCTGAACTGGTGTGTGGACACACTCTCCCAGTGTGCTGCTCTCACCAGCTCACACCCCCTCGCCCCCTCGCCTGCTGGGAGCGTTTCCCAGTGCCGCAGTGATTCCGTGCTGCTGCTCTGGAATCCATGGGAACTGCTGCTGGCAGCACCTGGGGATCCTTGAAACGCTCCTGGCCACTGGCTAACGGGAGCCTGGCAATGGGGGCTCGGGGTTTGCAGCCAGAACAGCCCATTCCGGGGTCGTGCTCGGCCCCCACAGAGCACCGGGGGGTTTGTCCTGCTCCCCGTGAGGTGAAGGCAGAAGGTTTTCCCTGGAGAGGCTCCAGCCCTGCCATGGAACATTCCCACCACCCTGATATGCTGCTAATACGTTCCGGTGGTTAATTACTCTCGCTCTTATAAAGAATAAAACCTCACGTACTTAAAATAATCCCAATTATTTCATTGTTCAGCCTGAGCTGAGCCCGGCCGCCCCCGCTCCCGCAGAACGGCAGGAAAGGCTGTTCATGGCAGGGAAAACCTGATGGGCATTTAGTGCCTGAGCAGCAGCTGGGGGGGTTTGAGGCTTTGGGGGGGCCACAGTGCTGCTCTGCCTGCAAAGCCCAGCTGTTCCTCCCAGGACATCCTGAGGGCCACCGAGGCCAACTCCGGGTGACGTTGCAGGGCCTGTTGTGATAGGACAAGGGGTGATGGATTCAAACTAAAGGTGGCTGGATTTAGACTGGATGTAAAGAGGAAATTCCTGGCTTTCAGGGTGGGGAGGCCCTGGCACAGGCTGCCCAGAGAAGCTGTGGCTGCCCCATCCCTGGAAGTGTCCAAGGCCAGGTTGGATGGGGCTTGGAGCAGCCTGGGCTAGTTGAAGGTATCCCTGCCTGTGGAATTGGAGGATCTTTAAGGTCCCTTCCAACCCAAACCGTTTGAGGATTCCATGATCCTGCTGAAGTCCAGGCTGGCAGTGCAGTCTGGCTCTGTCTGCCGGGGACACCCCAGGGGAGCAGCTCCCCATGGGATGTTCTGGAGGGAGGAAGGGGTGGCTGGGAAGCCTCGTCATGTAATGGGGACCCTCCAAACAGGCCGTGGGGCGCCGGGGGCACAGCGGGACCGGGGACGTGGCGGCTCGGACTCGCTGGTGCCAGGACATGGTGCTGTGTTCTCAGCCTTTTATTTCACCAGCGTTATTTTAATCCGCTTTTCTCTCACATCAAACTCCTCTTCCTGCAGAACACAGAGAGGTATCAGGTTTGTGCCCTTTGTGGTGGGTTCCAAAGGGCTGCGATAGCGCGTTTTTCCTTTAGAACTGGAGGTTTTATCCCTGTGATAAGTTTAGCTTCGCCACAGTCACCGTTTGGGCTGCTCGACTGGCTCAGAGGAGTGCAGGGAAAGCATTTCCACATTTAGCAGAGGAAGGGGAGGGCTGGGTGTCCTCGGGAAGGTTCCCATTCCTGTCACCCGGGCGTGTGCAGGTGTTACCTGGGGGCTCAGGCCGGTTTGGAAAGCAGCTGATTTCAACTCAAAATCACCTTTTCCTTCTGTCTGAAGTGGGCAGGAATGCCCCTGTGGCTTTATCAGACTTCAGATCAAGGTGTTCTTTGGCACCACTGCCAGGGTGGAGGATTTCCAGGAGTGGAAGTCCCTGGGAGCAGCCTGGTTTTCCTGGGAGCTGCGCAGTCTGAGCGAGCCCCTTCCTTCCAAAGCCTGTGTTTCCCACATAGAAAAAAATGTGTAGGGAGCCTTTTTTTCAAATGAAGGAAAGATTAAGGCACAGCAAGAGCTGATTTGCCAAAGGGCACCCAGGGAAGCAGTGGTGGATCAGAGATGGAAGCAGAATCCTCAGCTCAGCCCGCACCTGCCCCGCCACCTTTTTCCTTCCCTGCTCCCTGGCTGCCCAAGTCTTAAGGGATAACCAGGACTTGGATTTCCATCCTGTTAAAAGAGGCAATTTAAGGAGCTTTCCATGGGAGCAGAGCTGCAGGTCACCTCCTCCTCGCCGCTGAAGATGTTTTTCTCCCCCTTTCTCCATCCTCGTACTCCTTTAGAACCTCTTTGCTCTCCTCCTTTCCCACCGCTTGCAGCCATTCTCCCAGCTTCAAAAGGTTTCCTAATTACCCTAATGAGGTCAGGAGAGACCAAACGCTTCTGTGACTTAAAACAGGGGTGGGAAGGGGCTGGGAGGGGGAAAATATCCCGACTGGTGCCTGCACGAGGTGTCGCGGGAAGGCGACGTCTCCCCCTCCTCACGTTCCCTCCCCCCTCCCTTCTCCAGCAGGAAAAAAAGGGAAATGTGGACAGAAGGTCTCAAATGTATCAAACAGCTTTTAAAAAGAAATTCCTTTTGCCTGTCAAAAGAACAAACAGATACACCAAAAACTGTCAGAATTAGTGTTGGAGTAATTGCAGCAGCTCTCCAAGGTTAATGCTCCATTAACGAGCAGCTCTCACGCAGCTAAAAGCCAGGACGAGACAGGTTGTCAAAGGCTTCCAGGAGATTAAAGCGCCGCGTTCCCAGCCAAACTCTCCCGTGGATGCTGTTTGGGAGGAGGGAAAGGGGGGTGTTTGTGGGGTGGGAGCATCACCAGCCCTGGCGTTGGTGGAGAATCCCGACCCGAAGCCCAGGGAAGGTTTCCAGGCTTTGGGAGGTCACTGCCCCTGGGCCACGCTCATGTTTGAACATTCTAGGAATTCTTTAGCACCTTTAGGACGAGTTTAAAGCCTGTCCTGAGGGTCTGGGGGGGGGGAGCCATCCTGGCCCCCGGGAGGAGTGGGACTAGGGGGAGTGAGGTGTTGGGGGCTCTGGCACCTCAGGAATTAATCCTGCCCAGGTTTCAGCCAGCCCAGGGGGGTCCTGGTGAGCCCAGCATCATTTGGAACAGAATTGGGGCCTGATTTCATCTCCAGGCCAGTGCAAGGCTCGTTTAAGTTGCAAGGCTCAACTTTGATTTTTCTCTAGTGGAAGAAAGAAAAACCATTCCAAACTTCCATTGAGGCAGCACTGGAAGCATCACCCAGGGGTGTGTGAGGGAGCAGTGCCAAGGCCCTGCAGCAGCTTTGGGATCACCTTCCCATGTGGATCTGGGTGTTCAGCACCTCCCAGAGCAGCAGTGGGGCCCTGAGCTCAGGGTTTTATAAAGCAGAGCTTGGCCCAGGATTGTCACACCCTGGCAAAGGTGGGATTTGGGGTCTGTCCTGTGCAGGGCTGGGGGTGGATCCCTTTTGACTGAGGTTGTTCCATGGTTCTGTGGCTCTGAGGTTCATTTCGAGTGGGAAGAGGCAGTTCCACTCCATGTGGCTCCAGCAGCACAGACACGGGGTCCCCTTGGAGCCACGGGAGCAGCTGCACCCCCAGAACATCCCTGAGCCCGGATCCAGCTCTGGCCCGGCAGGATCTGCTGAGGATGGGCCAGTTTTGGGTGGTGATGGCTGGGAGCTGACTCGAGGAAGGTGAGCTGGGAGCTGTGGTGAGAGGCCCCTGGGAAGGAGCAGCCGTGAGCAGGGGAGATGAACAATGCCATAATTAGGGAATTAAACCTTCCCTGTGCTTCTCTTTCCTTGCCCTGATACGATTTGTAACGATCAGACCCCGGGGTGCAGCACGGCCAGACAGGGTGAGTCGTCTGTACAAGAGCACAACAAGCTCCTGCCCAGCCCCTGCCTCTTCATTAAGTCGATTTGCATTCCTAATCTCCATTTGCCGTTATTATTTTCCCCCTTGTGCCGAGTGCCGGAGATTTGCATAAAGTTCCTTTTTTCTTGTTTTTATTCACGCTCAAGGTCAGAGACTCGGTGAGACACTGACGAAAACAATCCCCTCCTCACCCTCCTTTAATTCTGTGCAGAAACATGTCCTGGGGATTTTAACATAACAATTGCTGGGGAAGGGGGGGGGAACTGAATGGAGCCTTTGGAGGGGGGACCCAAACAGAACCCTTGGAGGGAGGAGACCACAACAGAGCCCCTTCTGTGCCAGAAAGCTGCCCAAAGGAGAGGTGCAAATCCACCATGAGAAGGGAAGGGGGAAGCTAATCCAGGAGTGACACCAGTCCCTCCTGGATCCACTGAAATGGGAGAACTGGTCCAGCTTTCCCAGAGCAGACCCAGCCCTGAGACCTCCCCGAGCTGGGACACCAACCAGCCCAGCCAGGTCGGGTACCTTGGCCAGGGCACGAGGCTGTGCTCCTGTGTGTGCTCCGTGGTGGCTCCTGGGCTGATTCCTGAGCTTGGGAAGGGACGGGGGTCTCAGGGGAAGCCCCAAATCCTCTTGTTCCTGCTCTGCCATTTCACCACGTGAAGCCAACCCACCCCCTGTTTCTCACCCTGCCCACTGGGAGCAGGGCTGGTGGTGGGGCACAGGTGTCACTCCCACCTCCAGGTGCTGGGACAAGGAGAACAGCCCCTCTCCACCCAGAGAGTCTGCTTTCCTCCTGGCTGGGAGGGAAAAAGAGGGAAAAACTCTCAGCCGGCTGCTGAGGGGCTCGTGTGGAGCAGCCCTCCCGGCCAAGGAGCAGCGAGGCACCACCCTGGGGCTCATTTCCAGAGTTTTCCTGGTTTTCCCAGGTGTGGCCCTGCATTTGGAGCCCAGGGGACTCCAGTTTGGATGGGGGACAGGGGACACTCGAGCTCTGCCTCACCTGTTGAGTTTTGAGCCTCCTATAAGGGGGAAAATCTCCTTTTAGCTTTGGGGTGTTTGCAGGTTTCTGCTGGATTTAGGAAGGAAGAAGTGAGGAATTGATGTTCCTGGGGGGCTGGTCAGGGGCTGGATGGTGGCAAATGGTGGCTACTGGGGTGGGGGCCCAAATGCTCCTGAGTTACCCAGCCAGGAATGGGGAGGGATGGATTTTTGAGGCTGTGGAATGTTGGATGGCCAGGCTGGAAATGGAGCTGGTGAGAGCTGGGAGATGGGTTTTGTCTGGCACTGTGAGCACAGAAATATGTCTTATTTCCCAGAATTGGGAGGTGCTTTTTTCCCGAGGATGCTCCAGGGCTCTCAGCTCCCGTGATGTGTTTTCCTGCCCCTTTAATGCTTCACTAAACAGTTTGAGCAGTCGCCTCTTAATGCCCCAGCAAAGCACAGAACCCTCCGGAGCGGAAAGAGCAGCGAGGAAGGAGAGTGATGGAAAAGGGAAGAGAGACAAAACCAGGGAAAAGTCACCTTTTCCCTTTCACATTCCCAGTCCTCGCTGGTGTGGAGGCACTGGATGCTGAGGGTCCCCCCGGACCCTGCTGCTCCTCTGGTGAAGAGCTGGGCTTCACTTGCCCTCTCCCAGCCCTCCCTGGGCTCTGTCCCACAGTGGCAGGGGGGGAAGGTGGTCTCTGGGCCACTGGAGCAGGGCATGGACCCCGGAAAGGCCACTGGGGGTCAGATGTTTGGGGTTTGGCAGGATTCTCCTGACCTTTGTCAAATTCCCTGGTGAGCATGATGGGGCCAAAACCCATTGGAGTGGTGCCCTGCAGCCCATACCAGGGATCCTGGCTTGCTCCTCGCTGGGTGTGTGCTTCCCAAACCTTGGGAGTGGCCAAGGATGGGGGGGAGGGGGGGGAAGAGAGATTTAATAGAGTTTTAACCCATCCAGGAGAAGTTTGGCCTCCTCCTGCCCCACGCTGAGGGAGCCGCCGGCTCTCCTG